>NC_138166.1:64801538-65105286 GCF_964165515.1 Mesoplodon bidens | reverse complement strand
GAGGAACATGTTGAACTACACCCTGAGTATGCAATCAGCAAAATCCAGACAGTGAGAAACTGCAGATTATGTGCCCCTCGACCTTAGAGGAATGGGACTATAAACCTGATGGAACTTAAAAGACGTAACCAATGTTTTCAAGAAATGGCAAGATGAAACCATAGAGACTAGGAATGCATGATCACGCAAGAGAACTATAAAGAAACACCAGGAAATGATAACTTTAAAAGTTAGGAGAGTGTTTACTTTTGAGGGATGGGAAGGAGTTGAGAGGATGTGGAGAGACTTCTGGGGGGACTGGTAAAGCTCTATTTCATGACGTGAGCAGCAATTAAGAAATGCTCACCTAGGCGGGCTCACGCCAAGGAGTATTTCCCAGAACTTCTGCTGCCAGTGTCCTTGCCCCCACAGTGAGCCACAGCCACCCCCCGCCTCTGCAGGAGACCCTCTAACACTAGCAGCTTTACTACTTTTCTTCCTCTGTGTCCAATACTGTATATTAAATCTATCAAATAACTTATTGAGCAGAAGCAAGAAGAACTACAATCCTGCAGCCTGTGGAACAAAAACCACATTCACAGAAAGATAGACAGGATGAAAAGGCAGAGGGCTATGTACCAGATGAAGGAACAAGATAAAACCCCAGAAAAACAACTATAATGAAGTGGAGATAGGCAACCTTCCAGGAAAAGAATTCAGAATAATGATAGTGAAGATGATCCAGGACCTCGGAAAAAGAATGCATGCAAAGATCGAGAAGATGCAAGAAATGTTTAACAAAGACCTAGAAGAATTAAAGAACAAACAAACAGAGATTAAACAATACAATAACTGAAATGAAAACTACACAAGAAGGAAAAAATAGCAGAATAACTGAGGCAGAAGATCGAATAAGTGACCTGGAAGACAGAATGGTGGAATTCACTGCTGCAGAACAGAATAAAGAAAAAAGAATGAAAAGAAATGAAGACAGCATAAGAGACCTCTATGACAACATTAAACGCAACAACATTCACATTATAGGGGTCCCAGAAGGAGAAGAGAGAGAGAAAGGACCAGAGAAAATATTTGAAGAGATTATAGTCGAAAACTTCCCTAATATGGGAAAGGAAATAGCCACCCAAGTCCAGGAAGCGCAGAGAGTCCATACAGGATAAACCCAAGGAGAAACACGCCGAGACACATAGTAATCAAATTGGCAAAAATTAAAGACAAAGAAAACTTATTAAAAGCAGCTGGGAAAAATGACAAATAACATACAAGGGAACTCCCATAAGATTAACAGCTGATTTCTCAGCAGAAACTCTCCAAGCCAGAAGGGAGTGGCATGATATACTTAAAGTGATGAAAGGGAAGAAGCTACAACCAAGATTACTCTACCCAGCAAGGATCCCATTCAGATTCAATGGACAAATCAAAAGCTTTACAGACAAGCAAAAGCTAAGAGAATTCAGCACCACCAAACCAGCTCTACAACAAATGCTAAAGGAACTTCTCTAAGTGAGAAACATAAGAGAAGACAAGGACTTACAAAAAACACCCAAAACAATTAAGAAAATGGAAATAGGAACATACATATCTATAATTACCTTAAATGTGAATGGATTCAATGCTCCAACCAAAAAACACAGGCTTGCTGGATGGATACAAAAACAAGACCCATATACATGCTGTCTACAAGAGACCCACTTCAGACCTAGGGACACATTCGGACTGAAAGTGAGGGGATGAAAAAGGATTTTCCATGCAGATGGAAATCAAAAGAAAGTTGGAGTAGCAATACTCATATCAGATAAAATAGACTTTAAAATAAAGAATGTTACAAGAGACAAGGAGGGACACTACATAATGATCAGGGGATCAATCCAAGAAGAGGATATAACAATTATAAATATATATGCACCCAACATAAGAGCACCTCAATACATAAGGCAACTGCTAACAGCTATAAAAGAGGAAATAGACAGTAACAAAATAATAGTGGGGGACTTTAACACCTCACTTACACCAACGGACAGATCATCCAAAATGAAAATAGATAAGGAAACAGAAGCTTTAAATGACACAATAGAACAGATAGATTTAATTGATATTTATAGGACATTCCATCCCAAAACAGCAGATTACACTTTCTTCTCAAGTGTGCATGGAACATTCTCCAGTATAGATCACATCTTGGGTCACAAATCAAGCCTCAGTAAATTTAAGAAAATTGAAATCATATCAAGCATCTTTTCTGACCACAGCGCTATAAGATTAGAAATGAGTTACAGGGAAATAAACGTAAAAAACACAAACACATGGAGGCTAAACAATACGTTACTAAAAAACCAAGAGATCACTGAAGAAATCAAAGAGGAAATCAAAAAATACCTAGAGACAAATGACAATGAAAACACGACGATCCAAAACCTATGGGATGCAGCAAAAGCAGTTCTAACAGGGAAGTTTATAGCTATACAAGCCTACCTCAAGAAACAAGAAAAATCTCAAATAAACAATCTAACCTTACACCTGAAGGAATTAGAGAAAGAAAAACAAACAAAACCCAAAGTTAGCAGAAGGAAAGAAATCATAAAGATCAGAGCAGAAATAAATGAAACACAAACAAAGAAAACAATAGCAAAGATCAATAAAATTAAAAGCTGGTTCTTTGAGAAGATAAACAAAATTGATAAACCATTAGCCAGACTCATCAAGAAAAAGAGGGAGAGGACTCAGATCAATAAAATTAGAAATGAAAAAGGAGAATTTACAACAGACACCACAGAAATACAAAGCACCCGAAGAGACTACTACAAGCAACTCTATGCCAATAAAATGGACAACCTGGAAGAAATGAACAAATTCTGAGAAAGGTCTAACCTTCCAAGACTGAACCAGGGAGAAACAGGAAATATGAACAGACCAATCACAAGTAATGAAATTGAAATGGTGATTAAAAATCTTCCAACAAACAAAAGCCCAGGACCACATGGCTTCACAGGCGAACTCTATCAAACACTGAGAGAAGAGCTAACACCCATCCTTCTCAAACTCTTCCAAAAATTGCCAAGGAAGGAGCACTCCCAAACTCATTCTATGAGACCATCATCACCCTGATACCAAAACCAGACAAAGATACTACTAAAAAAGAAAATTACAGACCAATATCACTGATGAATATAGATACAAAAATCCTCAACGAAATACTAGCAAACAGAATCCAACAACACATTAAAAGGATCATACACCATGATCAAGTGGAATTTATCCCAGGGATGCAAGGATTCTTCAATATACACAAATGAATCAATGGGATACACCATATAACAAATTGAAGAATAAAAACCATATGATCATCTCAATAGATGCAGAAGAAGCTTTTGACATAATTCAACACCCAATTATGATAAAAATTCTGCAGAAAGTGGGCATAGAGGGAACCTACCTCAACATAATAAAGGCCATATATGACAAACCCACAGCAAACATCATTCTCAATGGTGAAAAATGGAAAGCATTTCCTCTAATATGAGGAACAAGACAAGGATGTCCACTCTCACCACTATTATTCAACATAGTTTTGGAAGTCCTAGCCACGGCAATCAGAGAAGAAAAAGAAATATAAGAAATACAAATTGGAAAAGAAGAAGTAAAACTGTCACTGTTTGCAGATGACATGATACTATACATAGAGAATCTTAAAGATGCCACCAGAAAACTACTAGAGCTAATCAATGAAGTTGGTAAAGTAGCAGGATACAAAATTAATGCACAGAAATCTCTTGCATTCCTATATACTAATGATGAAAAACCTGAAAGAGAAATTAAGGAAACACTCCCATTTACCACTGCAGCAAAAAGAATAAAATACTTAGGAATAAACCTACCTAGGGAAACAAAAGACCTGTATGCAGAAAACTATAAGACACTAATGAAAGAAATTAAAGATGATACAAACACATGGAGAGATATACCGTGTTCTTGGATTGGAAGAATCAATAATGTGAAAATGACTCTACTACCCAAAGCAATCTACAGATTCAATGCAATCCCTATCAAATTACCAACGGCATTTTTTACAGAACTAGAATAAAATATCTTAAAATTTGTATGGAGACACAAACGACCCTGTATAGCCAAAGCAGTCTTGAGGGAAAAAAAAAAAAAAAACGGAGCTGGAGGAATGAGACTCCCTGACTTCAGCCTATACTATAAAGCTACAGTAATCAAGACAATACGGTACTAGAACTTCTGCTGCCAGTGTCCTTGTCCTCACGGTGAGACACAGCCACCCCCCACCTCTGCAGGAGACCCTCCAACACTAGCAGGTTCTCATAGTGTGGGAAGAAGGCTGGTCTGGCAGTTTCCAGAAACTGTTCATGACAGCACACACTCCCCAGCAGACACGTCTCGTCCTCTGACCCATAGTTGCATTGGAGCAGCAACTCCTCACTAGAGTTGAGGCACTTCATTTCTCACTGCTGATCCCGTCTTCACAGCATCGTGCTTATGACCATTCATGGCTTATAGCCGTGTGGATGACAGGTTCTTGGTGCTCCAGCCAGGCGTCAGCACAGTGCCTCTGAGGTGGGAGAGCCAAGTTCAGGACACTGGTCCACAAGAGACCTCCCAGCTCCACGTAATATCAAAAGGTGAAAATCTCCAGGAGATCTCCATCTCAACACCAAGACCCAGCTGCACTCAACGACCAGCAAGCTACAGTGCTGGACACCATATGCCAAACAACTAGCAAGACAGGAACACAATCCCATCCATTAGCACAGAGGCTGCCTAAACCCATAATAAGGCCACAGACAACCCAAAACACACCACCAGACATGGACCTGCCCACCAGAAAGACAAGATCCAGCCTCATCCACCAGAACACAGGCACTAGTCCCCTCCACCACGAAGCCTACACAACACACTGAACCAACCTTAGCCACTGGGGACAGACACCAAAAACAATGGGAGCTATGAACCTGCAGCCTGCAAAAAGGAGACCCCAAACACAGAAAGTTAAGCAAAATGAGAAGACAGAGAAACAGCAGATGAAGGAGTAAGGCAAACACCCACCAGACCTAACAAATGAAGAGGAAATAGCAGTCTACCTGAAAAAGAATTCAGAATAATGATAGTAAAGATGATCCAAAATCTTGGAAATAGAATAGACAAAATGCAAGAAATGTTTATCAAGGACCTAGAACTAAGAGCAAACAAGCAGTGATGAACAACACAATAAATGAAATTTAAAATTCTCTGGAAGGGATCAATAGCAGAATAACTGAGGCAGAAGAAGGGATAAGTGACATGGAAGATAAAATGGTAGAAATAACTACTGCAGAGCAAAATAAAGAAAAAAGAATGAAAAGAATTGAGGACAGTCTCAGAGACCTCTGGGACAACATTAAATGCAGCAACATTCGAATTATAGGGGTCCCAGAAGAAGAAGAGAAAAAGAAAGGGACTGAGAAAATATTTGAAGAGATTATAGTTGAAAACTTCCCTAATATGGGAAAGGAAATAGTTAATCAAGTCCAGGAAGCACAGAAAGTCGCATACAGGATAAATCCAAGGAGAAACATGCCAAGACACATATTAATCAAACTATCAAAAATTAGATACAAAGAAAAAATATTTAAAAAGCAGCAAGAGAAAAACAACAAATAACACACAAGGGAATACCCATAAGGTTAATAGCTGATCTTTCAGCACAAAATCTGCAAGCCAGAAGGGAGTGGCAGGACATATTTAAAGTGATGAAGGAGAAAAACCTGCAACCAAGATTACTCTACCCAGCAAGGATCTCATTGAGATTTGACAGAGAAATTAAAAGGTTTACAGACAAGCAAAAGCTAAGAGAATACAGCACCACCAAACCAGCTTTACAACAAATGCTAAAGGAACTTCTCTAGGCAGGAAACACAAGAGAAGGAAAAAACCTACAATAACAAACCCCAAACAATTAAGAAAATGGTAACAGGAATATACATATCAATAATTACCTTAAATGTAAATTATTAAACGCTCCAACCAAAAGACACAGACTGGATGAGTGGATCCCAAAACAAGACCCGTATATATGCTGTCTACAAGAGACCTACCTCAGGCCTAGGGACACATACAGACTGAAAGTAAGGGAATGGAAAAAGATATTCCATGGAAATGGAAATCAAAAGAAAGCTGGAGTAGCAATTCTCATATCAGAGAAAATAGACTTTAAAACAAAGACTATTACAAGAGACAAAGAAGGACACTACATAATGATCAAGGGATCAATCCAAGAAGAGTATACAACAATTGTAAATATTTATGAACCCAACATAGGAGCACCTCAATACATAAGGCAAATACTAACAGCCATAAAAGGGGAAATCAACAGTAACACAATCATAGTAGGGGACTTTAACACTCCACTTTCACCAATGGATAGATCATCCAAAATGAAAATAAATACGGAAACACAAGCTTTAAATGATACATTAAACAAGATGGACTTAATCGATATTTATAGGACATTCCATCCAAAACCAACAGGATAGTGTTTCCCTGGTGGCACAGTGGTTGAGAGTCTGCCTGCCAATGCAGGGGACACGGGTTTGTGCCCTGGTCCGGGAAGATCCCACATGCTGCTGAGCAGCTAGGTCCGGGAGCCATGGCCACTGAGCCTTGCGCGTCCTGAGCCTGTGCTCCGCAACAGGAGAGGCCACAACAGTGAGAGTCCCACATACCGCAAAAAAATAAATAAATAAAAATAAACAGAATACACATTCTTCCCAAATGTTCATGGAACATTCTCCAGGATAGATCATATCTTGGGTCACAAATCAAGCCTTGGTAAATGTAAGAAAACTGAAATCATATCAAGTATCTTTTCCAACCGCAGTGCTATGAGACTAGATATCAATTAAAGGAAAAATCTGTAAAAAATACAAACACATGCAGGCTAAACAATAAACTACTTAATAACCAAGAGATGACTGAAGAAATCAAAGAGGAAATCAAAAAATACCTAGAAACAAATGATAATGAAAACATGATGACCCCAAATCTATGGGATGCAGCAAAAGCAGTTCTAAGAGGGAAGTTTATAGCAATACAACCCTACCTTAAGAAACAAGAAAACTCTCAAACAACTTAACCTTACACCTAAAGCACTTAGAGAAAGAAGAACAAAAAACCCCCAAAGTTAGCAGAAGGAAAGAAATCATAAAGATAAGATCAGAAATAAATGAAGAAGAAATGAAGGAAACGATAGCAAAGATCAATAAAACTAAAAGCTGGTTCTTTGAGAAGACAAACAAAATTGATAAACCATTATCCAGACTCATCAAGAAAAAAAGGGAGAAGACTCAAATCAATAGAATTAAAAATGAAAAAGGAGAAGTAACAACTGACACTGCACAAATACAAAGGATCATGAGAGATTACGACAAGCAATGACATGCCAATAAAATGGACCACCTGAAAGAAATGGACAAATTCTTAGAAATGCACAATCTTCTGAGACTGAACCAGGAAGAAACAGAAAATATGAACAGACCAATCACAAGCACTGAAATTGAAACTGTGATTAAAAATCTTCCAACAAACCCAGGACCAGATGGCTTCACAGGTGAATTCTATCAAACATTTAGAGAAGAGCTAACACCTAGCCTTCTCAAACTCTTCCAAAATATAACAGAGGGAGGAACATTGCCAAACTCATTCTATGAGGCCACCATCACCCTGATACCAAAAGCAGACAAAGGCATCACAAAGAAAGAAAACTACAGGCCCATATCACTGATGAACATAGATGCAAAAATCCTCAACAAAATACTAGCAAACAGAATCCAACAGCACATTAAAAGGATCATATGCCATGATCAAGTGGGGTTTATCCCAGGAATGCAAGGATTCTTCAATATACGCAAACCAATCAATGTGATACACCATATTAACAAACTGAAGGAGAAAAACCATATGATTATCTCAATAGGTGCAGAGAAAGCTTTCAACAAAATTCAACACCAGTTTATGTTAAAAACCCTTCAGAAAGTAGGTGGAGAGGGAACTTTCCTCAACATAATAAAGGCCATATATGACAAACCCACAGCCAACATCTTCCTCAATGGTGAAAAACTGAAACCATTTCCACTAAGATCAGGAACAAGACAAGGTTGCCCACTGTCACCACTATTATTCAACATTTTTGGAAGTTTTAGCCACAGCAATCAGAGAAGAAAAGGAAATAAAAGGAATCCAAGTCAGAAAAGAAGAAGTAAAGATGTCACTGATAGCAGATGACATAATACTATACATACAGAATCCTAAAGATGCTACCAGAAAACTACTAGAGCTAATCAATGAATTCGGTAAAGTAGCAGTATACAAAATTAATGCACAGAAATCTCTTGCACTCCTATACACTAATGATGAAAAACCTGAAAGAGAAATTAAGGAAACACTGCCATTTACCATTGCAACATAAAGAATAAAATATCTAGGAATAAACCTACCTAAGGAGACAAAAGACCTGTATGCAGAAAATTATAAGACACTGATGAAGGAAAGTAAAGATGATACAAACAGATGGAGAGATATATCATGTTCTTGGATTGGAAGAATCAACATTGTGAAAATGACTCTACTACACAAAGCATTCTACAGATTCAATGTAATCCCTACCAAACTACGAATGGCATTTTTCACAGAACTAGAACAAAAATTTCACAATTTGTGTGGAAACACAAAAGACCCCGAATAGCCAAAGCAATCTTGAGAAAGAAAAACGGATCCTGAGGAATCAGGCTCCCGGACTTCGGACTATACTACAAAGTGACAGTAATCAAGACAGCATGGTACTGGCACTAAAACAGAAATATAGATCAATGGAACAGGATAGAAAGCCCAGAGATAAACCCATGCACATATGGTCACCTTATTTTTGATAAAGGAGGAAAGACTATACAATGGAGAAAAGACAGCCTCTTCAATAAGTGGTGCTGGGAAAACTGAACAGCTAAATGTAAAAGAATGAAATTAGAACACTCTCTAACACCATACAGAAAAATAAACTCAAAATGGACTAAAGACCTAAATGTAAGGCCAGACACTATCAAACTCTTAGAGGAAAACATAGGAAGCACACTCTATGACATAAATCACAGCAAGACCCTTTTTGACCCACCTCCTAGAGAAATGGAAATAAAAAGAAAAATAAACAAATGGGACCTAAAGAAACTTAAAACCTTTTGCACAGCAAAGGAAACCATAAACAAGATGAAAAGACAACCCTCAGAATGGGAGAAAATATTTTCAAATGAAGCAACTGACAAAGGATTAATCTCCAAAAGTTACAAGCAGGTCATGCAGCTCAATATCAAAAAAACAAATAACCCAATCCAAAAATGGGAAGAGCTAAATAGACATTTCTCCAAAGAAGATATACAGTGTGCCAACAAATATGAAATGATGCTCAATATCACTAATCATTAGAGAAATGCAAATCACAACTACAATGAGGTATCACCTCACACCAGTCAGAATGGGCATCATCAAAAAATCTACAAACAATAAATGCTGGAGAGGGTGTGGAGACAAGGGAACCCTCTTGCACTGTTGGTGGGAATGTAAATTGATACAGCCACTATGGAGAACAGTATGGAGGTTCCTTAAAAAACTGCAAATAGAACTACCATATGACCCAGCAATCCCACTACTGGGCATATACCCTGCAAAAAACATAATTCAAAAAGACACATGCACCCCAATGTTCATTGCAGCTGCATTTACTATCTAGGACATGGAAGCAACCTAAGTATCCGTTGACAGATGAATGGATAAAGATGATGTGGCACATACATACAATGCAATATTCCTCAGCCATAAAAGGAAACAAAATTGAGTTATTTGTAGTGAGGTGCATGGACCTAGAGTCTGTCATACAGAGTGAAGTAAGTCAGAAAGAGAAAAACAAATACCGTATGCTAATACATAAATACGGAATCTAAGAGAAAAAAAAAGTGGCCATGAAGAACCTAGGGGCAAGACGTGAACAAAGACACAGACCTCCTAGAGAATGGACTTGAGAATACAGGGAGGGGGAAGGGTAAGCTGGGACAAAGTGAGAGACTGGCATGGACATATATATACTACCAAACGTAAAATAGATAGTTAGTGGGAAACAGCCACATAGCAAAGGGAGATCAGCTCAGTGCTTTGTGACCACCTAGAGGGGTGGGATAGGGAGGGTGGGAGGGAGGGAGATGCAAGACAGAAGAGATATGGGGACATATGTATATGTAAAACTGATTCACTTTGTTATAAAGCAGAAACTAACACACCATTGTAAAGCAATTATACTCCAATAAAGATGTTGTAAAAAAAAAAAAGACAATATGGTACTGGCACAAAAACAGAAACATAGATCAATGGAACAAGATAGAAAACCCAGAGATAAACCCACGCACCTATGGTCAACTAATCTAGGACAAAGGAGACAAGGATATACAATGGAGAAAAGACAGTGTCTTCAATAAGTGGTGCTGGTAAAACTGGACAGCTACATGTAAAAGAATGAAATTAGAACACTCCCAAACACCATACACAAAAATAAACTCAAAATGGATTCGAGACCTAAATGTAAGACCGGACACTATAAAACTCTTAGAGGAAAACATAGGAAGAACACTCTTTGACATAAATCACAGCAAGATCGTTTTTGAACCACCTCCTAGAGTAATAGAAATAAAAACAAAAATAAACAAATGGGACCTAATGAAACTTCAAAGCTTTTGCGCAGCAAAGGAAACCATAAACAAGATGAAAAGACAACCCTCAGAATGGGAGAAAATATTTGCAAACGAATCAATGGACAAATGATTAATCTCCAAAATATATAAACAACTCATGCAGCTCAATATTAAAAAAACAAACAACCCAATCCAAAAATGGGTAGAAGAGCGATACAGACACTTCTCCAAAGAAGATATATGGTGTGCCAACAAATATGAAAGGGTGCTCAACATCACTAATTATTAGAGAAATGCAAATCAAAACTACAATGAGGTATCATGTCACACCAGTTAGAATGGGCATCATCAGAAAATCTACAAACAACAAATGCTGGAGAGGGTGTGGAGAAAAGGGAACCCTCTTGCACTGTTGGTGGGAATGTAAGTTGATACAGTCACTATGGAGAACAGTATGGAGGTTCCTTAAAAAACTAAAAATAGAATTACCATATGATCCAGCAATCCCACTACTGAGCATATACCCAGAGAAAACCATAATTCAAAAAGACACATGCACCCCAATGTTCATTGCAGCACTATTTACAATATCCAGGTCATGGAAACAACCTAAATGCTTCCATGATGAATGGAATAACAAGATATGGTACATATATACAATGGAATATTACTCAGCCATAAAAAGGAATGAAATTGGGTCATTTGTAGAGACATGGATGGATATAGAGACTGTCATACAGAGTGAAGTAAGTCAGAAAGAGAAAAACAAATATCATATATTAATGCATATATGTGGAACCTAGAAAAATGGTACAGATGAACCAGTTTGCAGGGCAGAAATTCAGACACAGATGTAGAGCACAAACGTATGGACACCAAGCGGGGAATGCTGCGGCAGGTGGGGGGGGTAGTGGTGTGATGAATTGGGCAATTGGGATTGACATGTATACACTGATGTGTATAAAATTGATGACTAATAAGAACCTGCTGTATAAAAAAA
Source organism: Mesoplodon bidens (assembly GCF_964165515.1). Taxonomy (NCBI): domain Eukaryota; kingdom Metazoa; phylum Chordata; class Mammalia; order Artiodactyla; family Ziphiidae; genus Mesoplodon; species Mesoplodon bidens. Next base: position 65,093,565 of record NC_138166.1, on the reverse strand, counting down.
GAGAAATGCTCACCTTATAACTTATGACCTTATACCTTTATTTTATGTGGTTTTCCATTTTTGTTTTATATATATATATATATATATATTTTTTTTTTGCTGTACGTGGGCCTCTCACTGTTGTGGCCTCTCCCGTTGCGGAGCACAGGCTCCGGACGCGCAGGCTCAACGGCCATGGCTCACGGGCCCAACCGCTCCGCGGCATGTGGGATCTTCCCAGACCGGGGCACGAACCCGTGTCCCCTGCATCGGCAGGCGGACTCTCAACCACTGCGCCACCAGGGAAGCCCCTATATATATTTTTATATATTCATTTTTTTTGGCTGCATTGGGTCTTCATCGCTGCGTGTGGCCTTTCTCTAGTTGTGGCAAGCAGGGGTTACTCTTTGTTGTGGTGCACAGGCTTCTCATTGCGGTGGCATCTTGTTGCAGAGCACCAGCTCTAGGTGAGTAGGCTTCAGTAGTTGCAGCACGTGGGCTCAGTAGTTGTGGCTCACAGGCCTTAGAGCATGCAGGCTTCAGTAGTTGTGGTGCATGGGCTCAGTAGTTGTGGCTCGCAGTCTCTAGAGTGCAGGCTCAGTAGTTGTGGCTCACGGGCTTAGTTGCTCTGAGGCATGTGGGATCCTCCCGGACCAAGGATCGAACCCATGTCCTCTGCATTGGCAGGCGGATTCTTACCTGCTGCATCACCAGGGAAGTCCCATTGTTTTATAATTTTTTAAAAGAAGGGGAGAGGAGAGAGCGAGAGAGCGAGAGAGCGAGAGAGAGCGAGAGAGAGCGAGAGAGAGCGAGAGAGAGCGAGAGAGAGCGAGAGAGAGCGAATTGTATGGCCTTCCCCCTCTCCCAGAATTTACATTCATTGCAAGGATGGTCTCAGGCATTTGGAGGTCCTGAACACTATCTGGAGTATTCTGAGAACAGTTCAGTATTTGCAGGATATTTTTAACATGGAGTACATTGTATTGCATTCCTTATATTAAAAAGTGGTGATTCCAAGTGTGGTGAGTTACGAAGAAAATGGCAACCAAGGTCTCTACTCTGCCTCTTATGGACAGCATTGCCTGGTGGCCATGTGAAGAATGCAAGTTCTGAGAAGTCACACTTTTTTCTCAGTCCTCTTTGTCTTCCTCACACCCAGATCACAAGAGCTGTTTGCTAACTGAATAAATGACAAAACGTCAGAGCTAGAAAGGACCTCAGAATGTACCCAACCCAGTTGTTATTAAAATGTGCCCCCCATCCCACCCCCGAGACCCATCTACATCAGCACCTCTGGGGGCTTATTTAGAATGCAGACCCAGGCCCACTCCAGACTTGCTGAAGGAAAGCTGGGCTCCACTTCACCCAAGCTCCCTAGGGACTCTGACACTTAGTGAGATGGGACACCGATGGGTCTAATCCAGCCCTTGTTTATCAGGGGAGAAAACAGAATCTCAGAGATGAGGAGTAGCTTGCCAGATTGTTGTGCAGCAAACTGGCACCAAACCAGGACTAGAACCCTCTTCTGCCCTCATCTCAGGTCGTTCACTCGTTCCCTCCCTCCCTCAAACGTATAAGGCCCAGGAGGTACAATTTTGAGTGAAACAGACCTAGTCCCCTGCCTTTATGGTGCTTACCACCTAACAGGTGAAACCAACATTAATTTTCAAACTTCACATGATATGTAATTACAGACCATGATGTGTTCGTAGAGAAAAGAGCAGAGGCACGTCTCCCTGTCCAGGTGGCCAGGGCTGACTCCAGGAGGTGACGACACTGAGATGTGAGGGGGAAGCAGAGGGGAAAGTTCTGAGGTCAGAGGGAATTAGGCTCAGTGAAGGAACTCAGAGAAACCCAGGGTAGCCGGAGGACACTTAGGGCTCAAGACTGAAAGAAGGAGGGGTGGCATTCCTGGAATTCCCCAAGCACTCCTGGAATCGCCCAGTCTGAATCTTGGATAGCAGGGCTGTGCAACCGAATCATCTTGGGAACTTAAAAAAATATTTGTCCTTGCCCCAAACCGTGATTTACCAGGACTGGGGTAAATCCCAGGAATTTGTAATATTTTTTAAAGTGCCCCCATTTATTCTGATATGCAACCAGGTTTGGGAACTTCTGGCCTAGGAGATTTGAAGAAAATGGAAACAATTGAGGTTAAGTGATACACTGGCTTTGAATTCCTTCTTAGACCCTCAGTGTGCTCATTTGTGTGGTGGGAAATGCTTGCTTCATGGGTCTGGAGCAGGGTTACAGCAGATAATATTGCAAAGAACCAGCTTGGGCCTTGGTACCTCGGTACATGGTCAATATAAAGTGACTATAATTGAATCCAGGCCTCTGGTTTCTAAGAGGGCTATTTTTAGAAGAAGGATTATTTTTATCACTCTGCAAAATGCTGGATTGTTTTCGGGAAACTCTGCATTGCACACCCCCCTAAACCCAGAACAATTCCTGTCCCTTCCAGCCTCCAGCCACCCCCCGCCCCGACTGAGAGCAGGAGATTTAGGGTCAAGGCTGTTCTAAGTCTGTACCTCACCCCCCGGCCCCAGTAATGCTCTATTCCTAGCTGGCCATATGGGTGAATAAGCTTTTCCCTAAAAATAGACAGTGGGCACAGGCTCTGTCCAGATTGGATTTCACCTCTTGTTTTTAAGGCTGTCAATCTGGCAACAAGCACCGAGCTATATTATATTCTTGAAAATCTTAAATGATGAGAGGAAGATCTCACTGAATTCTTGGCATTGGAACAGTCATGTGGCAAAATCTCCAGATCCAAAAAATTGAGCAAGAGATTTATTTGAACCACAACTATTTATTCTTGCAAAATCAGCATAGACTCTTCTTGCTCTTGGACTGTTTCAGCAGGAAGGCAACACCAAGACCATCTAGCACCATGAGGAGAAATGGGGGCCCAGAATTTGCTTCCGGATTTTGTCGAAGTTACTTTCAGGTCTAATGTCTAGTACCTTCATTCTTAAAGAAGAGAACAAAATGGAGTATAAATTAAAAGGGGGACAGGGAGGATATGATGATGGGAAGAGGGAGTGAAAAGCCAAAAGGTAATGTCTAAGTTTGAGGTTTGCTCGTCACCTCTCTCTCTGGGCCACTGCTCCAGATTCTGACTGTCTAGGCATCTGTTGATGATGTAGGCTTTTCTGTGCTGGGCCCATCTTCCAGGTCAGCCCCATCCCTAAGGATATTCTTAAGTAAAGGAAGAGGTCCTTTTGTTTATTCTCTCAAACACAATTGTTACAAGATATTTGTGTTCAGCAAACTTTACTGACGACTTAGAGTGACAAAAGAGGATTACAAGGCAGGACAGGAAAACTTTAAAACTTGACTGTCAGAGTCCACCCAGTGTCCCTAGAGACCATCAGCCATATCTAACCAAAAGGGCGCCCCTACAGGCTATCTCTCTTCTTGGTCCTATCCTGCCGCCATATTGCATTGTTTCTACCACCCTCCCTCCACCCCCTCAGGAGCATGATCGCCTCAAATGCTAATGGTTTCCACGTTTAACCTCAGGAAGATGCTACCGATAATTAAAGTTTTTCCACCAACCCCATATGCTTGGGTTGGAGTCTTGCTTCTCTTTCTGCCCTTTGGAAACCACCTGTGGATTCCCTTTATTTCTGGGCCCACAGAACTCAGGATAGTCATACCTGACCTGCAAAGGTATGCGCCTCCTTCCCTAGTCACATTCACCTCTGCCCCAGGCCTGGGAGTCAAGCAAGTCTGACTTTCTGTGGAACTGGAAACTCAACAGGAAGACTCCTTATCCTAGAACAGCTCCCTCCAAGTACCTCCATGTATTAGAAATGCCTCTAGGTATTAGAAACTAGTGTCAAACGTGAATCTCTCTTTTCAGCTGACTGTGTCCTACGTGCTGGAAGGATTTGGGGGAAATGGTAATGATCAAAGGAGAAGGCTAATTGTGTCCCTAATTGTGACTTTTTCCTTGCTTGCCACTCAAGTACCATCCCTAATTTGAACTGCATCGCCTCATTTGAAGCAGTGAAGCCAGCACAGGGATTCAGGTATGAAATACTGGGTTGGCCAAAAAGTTCATTCGGTGTTCGATAAAGTTCTTGGTAAAAATAAAAAGTGTCTTTACTTAAAACTGAACGAACTTTTTGGCCAACCCAACAGGATTAGAAAAAAGCAAGCGCTAAAAAAGCTCATCAATATTTCTATCAAATAAATGTAATACTTTACAAACATATACACACACAACCAATCTAGGATTCTAAATTCTCATTGACTAGGACCAGGTTGTGGTTACCTGGAAATGAAATTGGAGGGTGAGCCTTGAGTTGGTGGTGTGGGAGACACAGCCCATGAAAGGTTAATAGGGTCTTGGAAGCCCTCGGAAGGAGGTTGGTCTCTATACCTCACTGAATAATGACTCCAGCCCTAATTCAAACACAAACAGTATGTTCTACATGTCTCTGGGGTGAACTCGATGTTTGCTTTAAATGTATCTGAAAATGGGAGTGTTGACTTGAGGCAGATGGGGCTCTGATTAGCCAAGGGCCATGGGTTGGTTAGTAGTGGATGATAATCTTATAGTCTCTACAACTGGCTCCAGGAAGCCAGGCCTATCTAACCATCTCTCTGCAGCTCAGACTCTTGAGCCGGGCTTCACATGTAATCAGAGGTGCTAATGGGAGGGCAGATGTGGCCCATGGATAATTGTAATCCAGACTCCAGCAAGGCCTCCCTGTCCCTCCAGCTCAGGGTCTGTCCTGCTTCTGTTTTGCTTACATCATCCAGTGCAAGGCTTAGCCCCTTCATCAATTTCTACCCTGTAAAATTGAAAACCCACTTGCACCAAGCGTGCCCTGAAGTTAGCCCCTTGAGTGAATATTAAAGTGTGTGGGGCAGGAATCGACTCTCATGCCCACTCTTTCCCTCACTGTCCTCCCCTCCCCTCTCAGGAGGGACTTAGACCCCTTCTGGTCCCTTTTACTTCAGCAACAATCTTCAGTGCTTGGCCATGTCCTTGGGGCCTTACTCTCCCTCCTAAGAGGCAGAGTAAACAATTTCTTTCCAAATGTATAGTATTTTCTCCGAGAGGAAGCCTGAGGAATAGAATTTCTCCAACACATTACATAACCATGACTGGGAGATTTGACAAGGGCAAAGGTTTTTTGGAAGCCCAGAGATTTGACTGATTTTATACAAAAACTGGGGGAGTGAGAAGAAGTTCATCTACCAAGAGGGCACAAAACTCAAGTTTGGGCCACTGTTGATTTAAAACTGCTGATCAGAAGCTGAACTCTGCTCAATATTATGTAACAACCTAAATGGGAAAAGAATTTGAAAAAGAATAGATACATGGATATGTATAACTGAATCATTTTGCTGTATACCTGAAACTAACACAACATTGTTAATCAACTATACTCCAATATAAAGTAAAAAGTTGAAAAGAAGAAAAAAAAGGAAGCTTGTGCTGATATGTCTCTGTGTATCACACCCTTCAGCAGATTGCATTTTACTCAAGTTTCTTTGCAGTCTGGGGTAAAGGCCTGATTTCTTAACGTGAAACCCACGGATGCCAGAATATTCTCATTTGAACGCAGAGGTCACCTAACTGCTTCCTGTTTTGCCTTCATCTTTGACAAGCTAGATTCTGCTGAGGAATTAGATCTTGTGTTAAAAATGCTTCCAGACAGCCATTTTTTATCCTCTTTTAAATTCAGAGTTTTAAAGTGCTCCCTGTCAGTGATGGGACTGAGGCCACACGGAAGTAGTCTGTCATTTCCGATTCCCAGTGCCGTCGGTGGCACCAACAGTCAACAGTTGCTCAGGATTACCTCCTCCCTCTCCTTTGCCTGCTCCTAGCTCTCCGTGCCCTTCTCTGTCATCTTTTCCTTTCAAACCAATTAAAAGCAAGGGGAACATTTTTACCACAACAAAAACAAAGTTCACTTCTAACACTCACACTATTTCAAGGATTTAGAGATTACTCATAAAGTGGAAAATGTGTTTGACACAGGAATTGAGCAGAATGCTGAACCATTTTTAACAAAATATGGGACAACAGGTTTGTTGTTGTAGAAGCTTTCCATTTCTTTCTCAAAGGGACCATTATAATAATAGCTAATGTTTACGTGATTATAATATTTACATGAATTATTTCATATAATCCTGAGGTAGGATTGTAATTATTCCCACTACACAGATGAGGAAACTGAGGCTTGGAGAGAATAGGTGACTTGCTTTAAGGTTGCTCATCCAGGACATGTTCAGGGTCAGAAGTCTCACCCCGGTGGTCCAACAAGCGCCCTTGGCCACAGAGCTGCACTGACATTAGATGTCAGTGTCCAAGGCACTGGCCTTCTTGTAAAGAAAGTGTAGAAGGAACTCCTTTTTCAGAGGTGATAGTCTCCAGATTTAAATTACTTTCTTGAAAGTAGAGTTTTCCTTCTCCATCTTCTGCCAACACTGTTCTCTGAAGATTTACCAGCTGCTTCCCCTGTTGAATGTTTAACATCACATTCTCCATCCGGCAGCCAGAATGCCCTATTCCCTACAAGTTCTTCTCCTGCAGCTGCTGTTCCCTCTGCCAGAAACGCTCTTCCCCCAGTGGTTGGCACAGTTGGCTCCTTCCCTTGTCGACTCAAATATCCCCTCTGCACAGAGACGTTTGCCTTCAATCTCCCAAACAACGATCATGTTTCCCTGTTTCTTTCATGAGAAATGACCTTGCTCATGTGGTTCTCATTCACTGTTGGTCTCCCTCCACAGGAAGGCAGAGCAGGGACCAGGTCGTCTTGCCTCCACTGTCTCCTCCCAGGGCTGCACGCAGTGGATACTTAATAAATATTTGTTGAATGAACAAGTGAATGAATGAATGAGTGAATACATAAATTCTAATTGGTAGCCAAACCGAAAACTCTAGGAACATGGTATAGTGACTTTTCAAAAGGGAACCCCCGGGGCTTCCCTGGTGGCGTGGCGGTTGGGGGTCCACCTGCCGATGCGGGGGGCATGGGTTCGTGCCCCGGTCTGGGAGGATCCCGCGTGCCGCGGAGCAGCTGGGACCGTGGGCTGTGGCCGCTGGGCCTGCGCATCCGGAGCCTGTGCTCCGCGGCGGGAGAGGCCACAACAGTGAGAGGCCTGCGTGCTACAAAAAAAAAAAAAAAAAAAAAAGGGGGAACCCCCCTCCTTCACCTGAGCATGTTAGGAACACGCTAGGAGCATGGAGCATGTTAGGAACATGCTCAGAGCTTCAGAGATAAATGTACGTATTGGTCCCATGAATGGGAAATGACTTTCACAATGAGAGTGTAACTTTACATTGAAAAACTAATCCTCGTGTTTTTCTTAGGAATTTCAGAACACAGACCTTGTCTTTTGCTAAATAGAGCTGCCAGTGTTTCTTAAGAGATCCTATAAGATGGGAGAAGGTACGAGAAAGGCGAATACATTGTTATACGCAGGCGCACGGCATGATCCGATCTGGGTTTTAGGAAGCTCACCTTGGTGGGGGTGGGGGTGGGAAATTGAATAGGGGCAGACGAGAGACCAGGAGAGGGGACAGGTGGCAGATGAAGGCGGTCTGAAGAAAGGCGCTACAGGGAGCTGAAGAGCAGCCGGAGACGCCGAGGGAGGCAGCGGCAGAGCTTGGAGACAGACAGGACCTGGGGTTGGGGTGCGCTCCGGTTTCAGTCCTGGGCAACTGGGGCCGTGGAGGGCTGGGAGGGAGGTATTTAATTCACATATCCTGTAGACTTTCCTTTGAAGTGTCTCACGCTTCCTTCTTTCTCATTCTGGAGGCAACCCGCCCCCCCAACCCATCCTGAGACGCTGCCTCAGCCCTTGACACAGGTCCACCTGCTCAGACACACTTGCAACCAGGCCATTTCCAGCCCCAAAGTCAACGAGATTCTCACTTTTCCCCATATGGATAGCCTCTCTGGTGCTTTGGGGTCCTCCTGGAGCTGACCCTCCTGCAGTCCCCACTGATTTCCTCGTACTGCTCCCCCATGGCCTCTGCTCCACTCAAGCTGGTTTCCTCAGTCTTGGGGTGAGCTAAGTCCAGCCCAGTCTCTGTGCCTTTGCTCCTGCCCCATCACCTAGCACAGCCTTTCCTTCCATCTCCCATCTCAGTTCTTCAACGCCCCCGTCAAGTCCTGCTTCCACGAAGTTGCCTGCATCTCTCCCCTCATCTCAGCAGCTGACCTCAGCCTATGCCCCACAGAGCAAGTAATCCAACAGGGACACCCTGCCTCATTTCCTGTCTCCAGATAAACCCAGATGCACCCTAACTGCATCTAAATCCATCGTCTCTGCCTTCCTTCCTCTGGCCACCTGTGCTCCATCAACTCTGGAGCCCATCACCTCTCACTGTCTCAGGACCTCCCTCCCTTCCTCCTTGCTACTGGTCCATTCCCAGGCACCTTCGGCAAACCAGTATCTCTAGTGTTTGGATAAACTTTTCCTTGCCCCTCCCATTCCCCTAACTGTTCCCGCAAATTCTCAGCTCCCCCTCACAGCATAACTTCTAAGAGGAGTTGACTAAGTCTCCACCTCTTCCCTTGCATTCTCTCCTCAACCCACTCCAGTTGGTCTTCCAGCCCCACATGTCCCTGAAGCGGCCTTTGTCAAGATCACCAATGACCCCTAGCTTGACAAATCTATCAGTTATTTTTTGGTTCTCATCTTATGCAACCCCTTATCAATATCCCACACTACTCTTTCCTTCTTTTTTTTTTTTTTTTTTCGCAGTACGCGGGCCTCTCACTGTTGTGGACTCTCCCGTCGCGGGGCACAGGCTCCGGACGTGCAGGCCCAGCGGCCATGGCTCACAGGCCCAGCAGCTCCGCAGCATGTGGGATCTTCCCAGACCGGGGCACGAACCCGCGTCCCCTGCATCGGCAGGCGGACTCTCAACCACTGCGCCACCAGGGAAGCCCTACTCTTTCCTTCTTGAAACATTCCTTATACCACTGTTCTGGTTTCCATCTTACTTCACTTAAATCTTTCTCTGTCCCATTTGCTGGATTATTTTTTATTTGAACTCCTAGAGGTTTATCTCCCCTTGAGAGATCAGTTCTAGGTATAATCTACATACTTTCTTTGGATAATCTCATTCAATTCATAACTTTAAATACTCTTGACTTGGCAGCAACTCTCACATTTGCATCTGCAGCTCATCTACTTTCTCCAATTCCAAATTCATGTCTGTCTGCTCACTTTTCCACTTTGATATCCAGTAGGCATGCCAAATTTGACAAGTCCAAACTGAACTACTGATTCTCCCATCCTCCCTAAAAATGCTTCTCCTCCAGCCTATCCCATCTTGGCAAGCACCACCATCATCCACCCACTAACTTTCCCTCTCCCCTTACACCCAATCATTTAAGGATTCCTGCTGACTCAGTCTCGAGACATTTTTTCCATCTCCACTGCTAGCACCCTAACCCGGGTCCTCACCATCACTAGCCTGGATTCCTGCAAAAGCTGTAACTGTCCTCCCAGCTTCTAGTCCCACACAGTCCATTTTCTACAGATCTTCCAGAATCATATGTACAAAAAACAAAACTGATGCCACTCCTTAGATTTAAACCACCCAAGATTTCCCATTGCACAAGGAAATTTTGTATCCTGGCCACACACCCTACATGATATGGCCTCTGTTGATGTTCTATTATTGTGGCCTTTCCTGTCTCTACTCCAGCCATGCTTGCCTTCATCTTATTCTTCCAGTGCATCAAACTTGGTCCTGACTCAGGGCCTTTGAATTTGCTTGTCCTTCTGCCTGGAACACTCTTCCTCTACATATGCCCATGGCCTGACCTTTCTTGTCTCTCAGGCCCCAGCTTACATGTAAGTTTCTCAGAGAGATTTTCCCTGATCATCCATTTAAAGGACCACCTGGCCACTAAGCACCCGATTTTATTTTCATTAAAGGACTTGTCACTTGTGATACTTTATTGTTGGTTTGTTTTTGTCTAGCCTACTCCGCTAGAATAAACATATTGAGAGGCAAGTCCTCAGTAGGTTTGAGGGGTTCACAGTCTGCTGTTCTAAATGAGGAGGCTGTCCTCACTCATCTCAAGAATGCGCCAATCAACATGACCAACAGTACGACCTCAGCCAAAATGCATGTGGCCTGAGTTAGTAGCTATGAGTTCAAGATGGTGAATAATGGGTTTTGAAAATAGATACATGAATGGCCTAACTTCCAGATTAAGTTTTTCTAGAGAATGGGTAAGAGGCAGACAGATCTGGGTTTTTATTTCATCAGCTGTGTGACATTTATTAAATCACTTACCTTATAGAGCCTCAGTTTATTAACCTGTAAAATGGGGTTGCTGATATTAACTGCCTAATTGGATTGTGAAGATTAAATGAGACAGTGCTTGTATTTCTCTTAACACAGTAAATCCTGAGGAAACCGTTAGCAATTAATAATATTATTTTTTATTTTTTGTTTGCTTTAAATAGTTAATAATATTATTATTTTATTCCTCCAAATGGAGTTGAGCCATCTCTCAAATCACTGGAGTCAAGATGGAGCTTTTTAAGAAATAATGTTAGGACAACTGGGTAGCCATGTAGGAAAAATAATATTAGTACAATATCTTACACCACACACAAGAATAAACTCCAAATGTTTGAAAGATCTTAACATAAAAAATGAAACCATATAATTACTAGAAGAAAACATGGGTGAATTTCTCTATAATCTTGGCATAGAATAAAAGTTATCTATGAGTTAAAATCCAGAGGCGAGAAAAGATTGATAAATTTGATGACATAAAAACAAAAAAAATTTGCATGGCAAAATACCTTGTAAACAAAGTTGAAAGACAGCTAACAAACTGGGAGAAAATATTTGTGATGTATAGCACAGACAAGAGATTAATATCCTTAATACGTAAATAACTCAAAAAAATTGAGAGACCAAAAACCAGAAAACTGATAAAGGACATAAACAGACAATTCACACAAAAAAGATATAAAAGTGGTCCTCAAATGAAAAAAAAATGACTAACCTCATTCAAAATTAGAAAAATGTAAATTAAAACACAAATACCATTTCTCACTTACCAGACTAACAGAAATTGAAAGGCATGATAATACATTCTCTAGGCAAGACTGTGGGTAAACAGGAACTCATGCATGGTGGGAATGCTAACTGACATGACCCCATGGAGGAATATTGGGCAATAACTAACAGAACTACATGTGTAATTACCCTTTGACCCACTACTGGGAATCTACCATGAAGATATACCTCCAACGTCATGAAAATACATATGAACAAGGTTACTCAAAATAGTATTATTTGTAATTGTAAAACATTGGAAACAACCTAAATGCCTAGGTATAGGAGAGTGGTTGAATAAACTGTGGTACATCCACACAGTGGAGTGCTATGCAGCTATGAAAAATGAGGCAGAAAAATCTCTACAAAATGATTTGGAGTGATTCCTAAGACATACAGTTAAGGAAAAAAGCAAAGTGCCATAGAATATGTCTGGCATGAGACAGAAGGGGATAGAACAAAATACACATGTATCTGCTCATTGGTGCAAAAGAAATATAGGAAGGATAAACCAGAAAGTAAAGAGATTGGTTACCTACAGGGCATGGATGGAAACTGGGGTGAAAGGAGGAAGGAAATGGGATGGGTGAGAAGGGATGGGTGAGAAGGGATGAGGAAGAAGCATCACTTCTCTCAATATACTTTTTGTAGAACTTTGACTCTTAGAATCATGGAATGCTTCAAGTACCCCCTCCTCCCCCACTTAAATCCAACCAGAATATGGGATTAACTCTAAAAGGAATACAAATAGCAACAAACAAACCTAACACTATTTCAAGTGAATATTATAGTCACACTGAAGGCGATGGGGAAGGAAGGACCTTAACATGACTTCAGAAAACAGTATCCTGATGAATATGGTAGTAAGACCGAAGACAAATAGAACCTTATATAAATGCTGTAGCCTGGTTAGTCAAAGTGTGTCTCACAGCACCATGGGTTGGCAATTCTGAAACTACTTTATGTGTATACTCGGATTGAACAAATATATAACTCTATTGTGAAAAATAAGAGCCATATTTCTCACTATCAGAGAAAAATATTACAAATAATGAAAGGGGAAAAGCTATAATGAAGTTGGTTGTGTTGGATTAGAATTGGCAGCATCAGTATGAAATCATGCTTTAAAATAAATCGGCTTTACTGAAGTGTAATTAACATACAATAACCTGTACATATTTAAAGTGTGCAATTTAGTAAATTTTGACATGTATACACCCATGAAACCATCACCACAGCAAGACAGTGACTACATCTATTATTTCCTCCAAATTTCTTCATACCCTTTTGTAATCCCTCCTGACCACTCTTCCCTACCCATACTGCACCCCCATTCATAGGCAACCACTGATCTGTTTTCTGTCACTATAGATTTGTTTTTCTAGAACTTCATATAAATAAAATCATATTCCATCTGGTTTCTTTCACTCTGCATAATTATAACAGGTATCAAATAGTTTATTCCTTTTTATTGCTGAGTAGTATGCTAGTCTCCCATGCAAAAGGCAATTATTTGTAGCATTTCCCCCCTTCTCCTTTCTTAAACCTGCAAGCTCTCACTCTATGTCCCCACTCTGGCCAACGCTCTCTCATAACTCAGAAATGGTAACAGTTCACAAATCTTACCTTCAGAACTTGCAACTTTTAACTTTCCTTCAACATTTGATGAACAGACTGGCAAGAGAAGGTAAACAGATGTCAAAAGGTCTCTTGACCCTCTGAAGCAGGGGTGTTCTGGTAAATGTTCAACAATCAGCTATCAAAAAAAAAAAAAAAAAGCCCTGATTTGTAGCATTTGCCATTTTCCATGGTATAAATACTCCTACCATGCAGATGTGAAGCTAAGACAGTGCCACTGAATGGGGTTCTGGGAAGGGATGTGTGGCACTGGCTGTGCAGGGAAGCCAGCTCCAGCACACCACTGCCCTGAGGTCTGCTAGGATCCCTTCCATCCTCTAGAGAAGGGCAGGATTCCTGCTGATGCCAGTACAGCACGCGGAGGGGCCTGAGTCTCCCATCCTCGGGGCCACCTTAGGCTCTAGGGTTCTGATTCCACACAGGCCGAACCTGCTCCTCACCACATGGAAGCAGACAAGGAAACACCCATTTCTGCAGTTTCTGCAAAGAAACCCCACTCATAAAAACAATTCTCTGGGCTTCCCTGGTGGTGCAGTGGTTGAGAGTCTGCCTGCTGATGCAGGGGACACGGGTTCGTGCCCCAGTCCGGGAAGATCCCACATGCCGCGGAGCGGCTGGGCCCGTGAGCCATGGCCACTGAGCCTGCGCATCCGTGCTCCGCAATGGGAGAGGCCACAACAGTGAGAGGCCCATGTACCGCAAAACAAAACAAACAAAAAAACCACAATTCTCTATCAAGGTTTCAAGCAGGTATGGGGAGGACACGGGCAGTTGCAGCTGGAGATTTTCCCTGGGCACTTGGAGTCACTTAGCCCCAGGCTCTCTCGGCATCTTGCTGATCCTCTTTCCATCCTTCTCTCCTCTCTGCCCCCTGCCTCCTACCCCACAGAAGGCAGCTGAGCCTCTGCTTTGTGTCCTAGCTGAGGCTCCTGCCCTTCTGGCCTTAGTTCCCACCCAAAGTGTTTATAAAGGTATCTAAGCAAATAAAGACATTTCCTCTCTAAAAACAAAATGTTGGTGTCTGCTATAAAAATAAGTTGAATTCTATTAGCCCACATTTTTTGCCCTCTCTGAACCTCTGTGCTCTGATCTGCAAAATGGGTACAATAATATCTACTTATAGGGTTACAGTAAATTAGAAATGAGATTATATGTATAAAGTATAGCTCCACCCCTGCAAATAGCTGGCCTCCAATAATTCTAGTCCCCTTTGACTTCCCTTCCCTTGACTTAGAGGGTTGAATGTAACCTCCTTTTGTCCAAAGATAGATGATGGGGAAGCTGGCCTGGGCAGCCTTTCTGCTACCTGCAGGAAGCATTTTGGAGACTATAGGAAGGCCTGCCAGAGCTGGAAGTTTTTCCTTCCCTGAAGCCCGAGAGCAAAGTCAGGAGAAGAGATCAGGGCAGCTTTGTCTCTCTAAGCTTATGTGTAGTAAGAGGGCCTCAGACCCACAATACATGACAAAACGTTATTACTCATTCACTCCACAGCATTTGTGATCCCTTGCATTATCAAAGGCATGGGGATAGTTGCTATTATGCAGAGTCTTTTTTTTTTTTTTAATGCACATTCTGGGCTCTACTAGCTCTCACCGAGACAGCCCACCATCCCACCTCCTACAGGGGTCAGTGAGGCACAGACACAGGTTCAAATCCCAGCCTCACCACTTAGCAGCTGTGTTGTCAGTTCAACTTTCTGAACATCATTTCCTCACCTTCAACTCCCCTCCCACTTTCTGCAATGCTGCACAACCATTAAAAACCACATTGCACTTTTCTCTACAATCTATTTTGTGAATCTTCTAGAAGTTCCTTTTAGATCCTTCCTGGATAGTCCAGCCTGCTGTTTAAATTCATCTGAAGCACAGAGGCCAACGCATGGCATCCAGGGAGCTGAGCAAGAAGCAAGGGAGAGTGAACAGAACACGGTTCTATCAGGAACAGAAGCCCCAGTGGCTTCAGAAGGATGGGCCAGCATGTGGGGCCAGTGCTGGATGTGTCATATCAGACCCTCCTGCAGCGCTGAGCAACCCTCAGTGGGTAGGGACTGTGTATTCCAGAGGCTCAGCTGAGTCCAATGCTGGGGGTGAGGGGGGCTGACACTGGGAATCCCAGCACCACTGGCCTGGCCTTTGCTGCTTAACAGACAAAGTAGGCTCTCAAACCCAGCTCCATTTCTCAATACTATGCAATCCACTCAGAGATAGATGGGTTAGCTGGCCAGATCCAGCTTTTAGGCCACCAGTTTTCAGCATAAAGGAAACTGTTCCTCAGCACAAATCATTAAGGAACTGATAACAATCTGTTGCCAAGGTAGCTATTCTTCCAAGATGCTCAAACAGAGAAATTACTCTGATTACTGAGATAGTCAATAGTGATGTAATTTTGAACCCAGTGGTTATCTGGCATCAAGTCAAAAAAGCACAGCCAAAAGCCCATGCACATTTTTTTTCTTTGCTTGCAATTTTCCTAAGAGCCCAGGCATGGGAACCTTGTCCACACACCCCAGCCCTTACAGCCAGAGGCAGCAGCAGTATTTGTCATCATGCCTGGGAAAGAGAAGAGGTCCTTTGTGGAACTCGAGAAGGCTCCCATGCCAGTCTCCTCTTCCAGCTCTTGTCAATGCTCCCTGCAGAGGGGAGCCCAGAGAACAGCCTGTCAGCTCTTTTCAGGGCTGAGAAAGTCAGGCTTTCTGTCGCCTTGGCTGGGCTGAGGGACTTGGATCACTGGTCGGCAGCGCAGGATTTACACAGAGAGGAGCAAAGAGGGATGGGAAACATCAGACCTTTCACTGATTGAGAATCAGGGACCCGGAGCTGGAAAAAACCTTCCAATCACCCCGCTCCCTTGACTGATGAGAAATGGAGCCCAGAGAGAGTCACACAGCTCAGCGCCGGGGGCTCCCGCCTGCCCAGAGCCAGGAGGTCTCAGTGAATCAGGCATCTAGCCCAGCATCTCCCTTCGCTGGACAATCCACCACATCAGCCCGGCCTCTGTCACTCGACTCCTCAGAGCCACACTGTGATGCTCCTGACTCTGTTGTCCCCCAATAAAAGAGTGCATTCATATCCAAACTCCTTTCCCACCTCCATCCAGCCATCCAAGCAGTCTGTCTCCAACACGGTTGCCAGCCAGTCCTTTCTAGCTCGTGTCAGTAGGGATGCAGATTCCCAGAAGAGCAACTCCAAACTCTTCAGAATATCATTTCAGACCCTGTGATCATGGAAAGAGTACAGCCGGACAAGGGCTTGAAATCCAACTCCACCACATTCTTACACTTCATATTGGTCAAGTTACTTATTTTTCTGAGCCTCAATGACCTCATCAGTAAAATGGAGATGGTAAGATATACCAAGGAAGGTTTTAAGAACTAAATGAGAGCCTATAGAGTGCTCGCAGCATTGTGACTCTGCCTGGTGATTGACAGTTGCTTCTCTTTGGAATCTTCCATCTTACCAGGCAGGCCCAGATCTCATTGGGTCCCTGCAGGACCCTTCACTTTGGCCATTACTGTCTGCTCTCTTTGGTAATCTTGCTGTAACTGTTTTTCAGTCCAAGTAAATGCAGTTCCTGAAATGTTTCCTGCACACCTACTGTGTGCAGGCCCGTGTTGAGTGCTGGGGGTGCAGCAACCACTAGGCTGCAATTTCTGTCCCATGGATGCTCACGGCTCAGTGGGAGGGCAGAGCAGCAACTCCACAGGGCAGAGAGGGTCATAGGTGACATACAAATACGACCTGGGGAAGTCAGAGGAGGGGTTGGGTGCTTCATGGTTTGAGTGTTATCTAAATGCCTCTCCTGTTCCAGAAGGAACCTGGTTCCCCTTCCCATGCCAGAGATCCAGGCACCTGGGCTGCGAGCAAGGATTGCTCTGTCTGGCCCCGCAGCATGGAGCCCAGGCTTGACAGTGTCTGAGGGGAAACCTGAATAGAGAACCAAAGGACCATCAGCCATGGGCCATGCTCCCAAAACCTGCCAAGAGTCTGAGGCAGGGATTCACTTGCTTTATTGGGGGGATGCTTTCAAGACAAGGGGAGAGAGGGAGAGAGGGAGGGTAAGGGTAAGGTGATATAGTCTCAGCTGGCATCTGGCTTCAGCCTTCCCAGAGGGTACTTTGGAGTAAGAATTGCAGCACAGAGTTGACTTCACCATGAGACAGAGGCCACACTTTTGTACCCTGTCACTGTCAGGCATTAGACGGGCTTGTGGGGGAGGCAGGCTGGTGGACACCCCTGGGTGAGGTGGCTTCTGCTAGGCTATGGACAACTCTGGAGGGAAGGGGGGCAGATCTGAGCCCTCAGCAGCCCACAGCTGGAGGATGGGTGCCTTGGCCACTGCCCTGACCCACTGGAGGTTTTAGAACAGCAAAAGAAAAGAGACCCTGAAATGCTAGTGTGTGTGTGTGTGTCTGTGTGTGTGTCTGTGTGTGTGAGAGAAAGAGAGCCAGAGAGAAGACAGTAATTCTAACAGCTAACTTTTACTGAGCTCTCAACTGTATACTTGCGCCAAGCCTTTTATAAATATACATTTTATAACTACAACCTCATTTAATCCTCTCAAAAACCTTATTAAAATATACATTTTGTATATAAGGAAACTGAGGCTCAGAGAGGTTAAGTCAGTTGTCTAAGGGCACACAGATAGAAAGGCCAGGGCTGGGAGTTGAACTAAGATCTGGATTATTCTACAAATCAAGCTCTGAACCCCTGCCACGCTGCCTACTAAGGCTGCCAGGCCTATCTGGACAGGCAGCTTTCAAGAGGGGTCTTGGGTGGTAACACAGATGAACAGAGGCCTCAAGCAACCTTTCCAGGTTCCAAAGCTGGAGTCACTCTGACTCTCCTTGCTCTCTCTTTCCTCCCAGCCATCCATGGCCAAGTCTTGCCTCATGGACCCCTTCAGCCTCCCCGTCATCTGTCCCTTCTCTCTGCCCCTGGCCTGCAGCAGCTCAGGCCCCGTTTCCCTCCTAGCTAGAGCCGGACTGGCCTCTCCTACTGGGTCTCTCCTCCCGGCTCATCTCTCTCCCTTCCAGCCATGTGCACAGCCTCACCAAACTCATCTCGAAAACCCAGCTCCAATCATGTCAATTCCTTGATAAGGCCTTTCACTAACCCCCATCACCTGCTGCAGTAAGCACATTCACCTCAGCCTGGCATTCAAGGTCTCCAAGATGTGGCCCCAAATGTAACCCCAGCCTCATCTCTGCTGCAGGCAAATAGATGATTTCCCCCATCCCTGAAAGCTCCTGTCTCTGTGGGCTGCTCTCGCTCTGCTCTCACTGTGATGTGGCCACTCCCAGGACATTCGCCTGTTGAAATCTGACCATTTTAGAATTAAATGAGACTTTAGAAATTAAAAGTCTAATTTTCCAGGTGAGAAAAATGAGACTCAAAAATATATATCGATACATGACGACAGCTATTACCATGAAGGTGCACTATATGTACTCAGGTAGCATGTACGTGTACACACATACACACGCTCACACGCACGTTCACTCTCAGTCTTTATCCTTCAGTTCTTGAATGCATTTCACTCTGGACCCTTGCCGCTGGGGCTGGCTCTCCCCCAGCTGGTTTAATGAAGAGCACATGGTCTTCCTGGTGAGAGGAGAGACTAAGAAATGGAAGAGCAATCTCAGGAATGGAGATTGGATCACAATCATGGTCCCAGCCCTGACTGTGTACTAGAATCATCTGAGAAGCTTTTAAAATTCTCAATGCCCAAGCTGCAGCCCAGACCAATTGTACCAGAAGCCTGGGAGTGGGATCCAGACACCAGTTTTTTTGTTTGTTTTTTACAAGAAAAGAGTGTCCACTGCTGTATAGCACGGGGAACTCCACTTCGCTGTACAGTAGAAACTAGCACAACATTGTAAAACAACTATACCCCAATTAAAAAGAAAATGGTGGAAAAAAAGCATCCAGAAACAAAAACTTCAACTTGAACAAGAAACAAGAGAACCACCAAACTCTGCATCCTGTTCTAGAAACTCAACCAACATTTTGTTTGCAAATCATTTCTTGATCATCTACTACGTGCCTCAAATACCCAGGCCTTGAGACTGGAAGCTGGCGCCTGAGGACATGGAAATGAAAGGACACAGACTCTGACCTGAAGGAACGCCAGTCCATGGGGAAGATGCTCACATCAAGCAGCCAGCAAGTCCCACACCAGGGGCACGCCTGGGGAATCTGGGAAAAGAGGAAGCAATGAATACTCTTTCAGGAAAAGACTGCACAGAAGGAGTTGACTCAACCTAAGTCTTAAAAGATGAAGCTGGAGAGAAGGTTCCCAGGCCAAGGATCAGCATAACAAAGGCCCATGGATGTGTGTTTTGCACCCTCACTGGAGGAGCAGTCAGTGCTTCAAGGTGGCTTTGCTGAAGTTTTGACTTTTATCCACCCAAGCACCCCCATTGTGCCTTTTTAAGGACTCCTGCTTCCATTGGCTTTCTAAGGCAAACCCTGCTTATCTCCTTTCCGATTTGTATAGACTCTTTATTGGACTCCTAGCCTCCAATCTCACCTACAGCTTAACAGCTACAGGCATACCTCAGAGATATTGTGGGTTCGGTTCCAGACCACTGCAGTAAGAATACCGCAATAAAGCAAGTCACATGAATTTTTTCTTTCCTAGTGCATACAAAGGTTATGGTTACACTATACTGTAGTCAATTAAATGTGAAATAGCACTGTCTTTACAAAAATACATACCTTAATTTAAAATACTTTATTGCTAAAAAAATTACTTTATTGCTAAAAAGTGCCATCATCTGAGCTTTCAGTGAGTCATAATCTTTTTGCTATAGTAACAAAGATCACAGAACACAATAATGAAAAAGTTTGAAATATTGCGAGAATTACCAAAACGTGACACAGGCATGAAATGAACAAGTGCTGTTGGAAAAATGGCGCTGATACTCTTGTTCAATGCAGGGATGCCACAAACTTTTAATTTGTAAAATCACAGTATCTGCGAAGCATGATATAGGGAAACAAATAAAACAAGGTAGGCCTCTACTATAAAATTCTGTGTTTTCCAACAACAATCATTTTATTACATCTTAAGATGTGTTTGCATCTGAACCGCGTTCAGCTGCTGAGTCTTCTGCTCCATGTGGTGTCCACTTAAGTCACCCAGGGGTTCACAGCTGGCAAATAGGCTGGTGTGGAGGGTCCAAGACAACTTCATCCACAGATATGGCATTGTGGTAGAGCTGGCTGGAAGCTGGAGGGCCTAGATGTAGGCTTTCTAGCATGGCAATCCCAGAGTAGTCTGTCTTCCTACATGACTCAGGGCCCCCAGAGAGAGTCCCAAGATTGAGGAGATAGAAGCTGCCAGTGTCCAAGCCCAGGTGTTACTCCCACCAAATCAGTCACAGAGCCTGCTCAGTGTCAAGAAAGATCTTATCTCTCTGGGAAAGGAATGTCCAGGAGTGCAAGGATATCTTTAGTCTGCCCCAGTCTTACCCCCATTTCCAGATTAAGCTCCCCAATTTAACAGTCCTCCGTTACCCCAAAAACAGTTACAGTGGTTTCCCTTTGCCTACAGGATAAATTACAAATTGCTTATTTTGGAGCCATGGGCCTTCAACATTTGACACAAAACATCTTTCCAATGTTGGGAGACACTCCTCCAAGGGTCTCTGGCACTCCTGCACATCTTGCCAAGGCCTTGGTCTCTCTTTAACTGGTCCCAGGCTGTTTCTCCTGGTTGCGTTTGCAGCAAGCACCCTTGAGGGATGGGATATTGTCTCTCTCTCTCAAAGAGCAGGCTGCTGTAAGGCGGTGGGCTCTCAAGGCCCAGGATCCCTTTCCTGTGTGTCGCCCACCTGTATGGCCCCTGTGGGCCTTGGGGCTCAGGACTGATATGACTGTGCCGACACTCTGGATCTTGCTATTGCTACAAGTAATAGAGTCCTTGGTCCCCAACTCAGGACTTGTATGTCTTCTGTCAGCATCCACGTACTGGGGCAGGCTAACTCATCTGCTTGCAAGCAGGGAAAATCTCAACCCCTTCCCAGCCCTTGGCATCCAGCATGTCACCACCACCTCCAGCTACTGCAACCTACTTATTGAACCCACAAACACGTAGAAAATTCCTACCTCAGACTCCTACTGCCACCCAGAATATCCATAGGTCTCTCCTCTGTCTCATTTCTTTCCACTGGCAAAGCCAAGTTGCACCTCATTACTTTTCACTCAGATCAGGTGTCTTCACAGCACTCCCTGCCTCCAGCCTCTGGTTGGTGGTTCCGGCAGCAAAGTCTGCGAAGCCCTTTGTGATCAACCCTTTCAGCTGTTAGGGCCTCGTCTCTGAGCACTCTTCACTGCAGCAAAACCAAACCTCTCTCTTTCCAGAGCACTTTCATGCTGTTCCTCTTGCCTGGAATTATCCTTCACTGTCTGTCTGACTCATTCTTCAAGGTCCAGTTCCAGAGACACTTCCCCCAGAAAGCATCCCCTGTTGTCTAGCTAGCTCAGTTGGGGGGTCCCTCCTCCTCCCCTGCCTGCTCCCCCTGCACAGCACACACAGCAGCATTAACTAGTACCATAAGCGTTGGCTGAGTCTGCTCTTCCAGTATCGTGAGCTCCTTGGAGGCAAGAACCGAATCTTGCTCATCCCCATATCAGTTCTTAGCTGGGGTGATGCTCAGAAATATTTCTTTAAAAAAAAATGAATGATGCCCACTCCCTACATAAACACTTTCCTTACCACCTCAGGCCAAAATAACCTCATTCCTCCAAATTCCCAGAGGACTGGTTTTCTTTATGACAGAATATATGGGGATGTCCCAGCATTTCTCACGTGTACCCCTTGAAGGTCAAGATCATATCTCCTTGTTCAGATCAATCTTAGATCACTTTGGAGCTTTTCTAGATTTCCATTTTGTAGATACATTATTTTAAACCCCCTAAAAACCTAACCCAAGGATAGCAAGAAGAGCTATGGAGTATGTTAACTTTTATTTGGATCAATGGACAGATTTCCAACCAGCTCTGAGCACATGCTAATTTGCATTTCTATTTCTAATATAATAACCAAATCAATCTCCTAGGAGAAGAGAAGGGTACTTTTTCTCACCTCTGTCTGTTCACCACCTCTGAGCAGGGGTGAATTTATTCAAGATTCAACAAATATTTATTGAGCATCTAATAACATTCCCACCCCCAGGCACCTGGCCAGTGTCCCAGGCAGTGCACTGGCAGGGAATGGAGCTCTGCTTTTATTTATAGGTTGGAGATGGAGTCCCCACTGCAGCACTGACATGCAAGCTTCCTAGCAGTTAATCAGAAAAATCTGAGAATCCAAAAAGATCGTGAACAAACATATGGATTGATGGCCTTTGACAGCTATACTTCAAATGTGGTCTGTCCTACTCTTTCTCCACTCTTCACAGCACATTTCTCCCAGAAGCAGTCTGGAACGTTCAGCAGCTCAGTTCAGAGAAGGGCTGTCCACAGGCAGCACTGGAGGGTGGGAAGAGTGTAAACGGTCACTGGGCAGAGCTGCTGCCAAGCAACAAGGCAGAGGAAGAGTCCTGTGAGGAGAGTGTGGGGCTTTCTTGTCAAGTCACCTTGAATCTCTTTCCAATTCTAGTTTAGTTTCTTGAGAAAGATAGACGTCTCTGCTATTTTGTCACACCCAGTGTATAAGATGGAAAATAGCAATATACCGAAGTTAGAGTTCAGTCAATTTCACCCTGATCACTGTGAGGTTCTGTGGCCTAAGACCCAAGATCTGGATGTAGCTGGTAAAATCTGGAGAAAGTGATGTTTCAGTTAAGAGCAGTAGTGTGGTTCAGGGTTAAAAATGTGCCCTTTCCGGGCTTCCCTGGTGGCGCAGTGGTTGAGAGTCCACCTGCCGATGCAGGGGACACAGGTTCGTGCCCCGTTCTGGGAGGATCCCACATGCCACGAAGCGGCTGGGCCCGTGAGCCATGGCCGCTGAGCCTGCGTGTCCGGAGCCTGTGCTCCGCAACGGGAGAGGCCACGACAGTGAGAGGCCCACATACCGCAAAAAAAAAAAAAAAAAAAAAAAAAAGTGGTCTTTCAAGTCAGAGAAGGACTCTAGTTCTACTTCTGCCACCTACCAACAGGGTGATCATGGGTGTGCAAGTTATAATTCCTCTTTGAGCTAATTTTTCTCATCTGTAATCAGAAACGATAAACCTACCTCTCAGAGTCATTATGCTTTTACCATGTGATAAATTCTACCCCTCCTGAAATTCCTACTCTTCTTGACATAACCCTCAAACATTAATGTGACTTTCCCTGATACACCCCCCAACCCCAAAAGGGGGCAGGCCTCTGATCTGCCTTCCTTTCAGGCTCCTTTATCAAACAAGGCAAGTACCTGATTCCTTTCAGCGCTGTATGATGGGAGGTATTGTGACCGAACCATGATCGTTTTGCCTGACGTGCAGCAAGCCGAGATACTCAGACGCTGAGGTTTGCAGCAAAGAAAGGGTTTATGCTTAAGCCATGGGGTATTTATGAGCAGCAGGGCGGTCTGAGGCGTGGAGAGCGTGGGGAGAATAGGGAA
Organism: Mesoplodon bidens; assembly: GCF_964165515.1. Taxonomy (NCBI): domain Eukaryota; kingdom Metazoa; phylum Chordata; class Mammalia; order Artiodactyla; family Ziphiidae; genus Mesoplodon; species Mesoplodon bidens. Next base: position 65,070,338 of record NC_138166.1, on the reverse strand, counting down.
AGGTGATTGAAAAAAGGTGCGGTAATTGTCACTCTGTCCAGGTGTAGCTAAGCTATAGGTTTCTGCACGTTCAAAATGGAGGTGCTTAGCACGATCTGAGGGTGGAGTTTTGGGCCCTCTGACGCCAAAAGGTCGCTGAGCTGACACTCACGCATGCCCAGTTGGAGGGCTGGTAGTCTTAACCGGTCTTAACCAGCTCAGCTCGAACTAGGCACAGCTGACTCCACATTCCTGGAAAACAGCCCAGGCAAATATCTTATTAGGCTACGTGCCACTTGGAGGACATGCAAGTCTTTTGTAGCAACAATTAAAACAACCTTGATTAGTGAAAGGCAGGTTACAGGTGAAATGGATTTAACTAATGATTACCCAGGGTTTCAGTATGTTCTCTCTCTCCTCCCACCCCTAACCAGCTAAAGATAATTTTGTCTTTTCCTACTCAGATTTTCCCTCTCCTCTACTCCATAAAGAGTTTAGACCCCACTCACCACAACTAGAGAAAGCCTGCTCGCAACAACGAAGACCCAAAGCAGCCAAAAATAAAATAAATTAAATTTAATTTAAAAAAGACGTTAGTCTTTACTAACCAAGTTATAAAATGTTTGTGTTAACCCTGGAAACAGGGGTAGAGAGAAACAGGCCCTTGAAGGAGGAAACTAGGCATCAGAAAGAGTTCAAAGGGAATTTGACAAGTGAGATGCTCTGGAGCATCTATTATCTGCTAGGAAATAGACAAAAGAGATTTTGGAAGGGTTTGAGGAGTTATGAATTTGTTCCCCATTAATATTCCTTAATTCCAGGGGTGGTCAGGGAGAGGCCTGGACAGGATTCTGTGTGAGAGTCAGCTTCCCCCCGCTCTCCTGTCCCAGAGCTCCTGCCTTCTCAGCGAGGGTCCTGCACTTACCACATTTATGTGGCAAAAGAGGGAGATTTATTTTGGATATCAAAACAAATGGTGATCCCAGAAGGTTGCTGAACTTGGAGATAACTGGGACCCCCAACTGTCTCCAGCAGTTTGTGCTCTGACATTCTCTCTTCCCTTAATATCTTCCCCTTTCCTCATTTCCATTTTTTACATCTTATGTCTTTATTTTAAAGGAAATGATATATTCCTTCTCAGCACAAACTTGGTCTCTGCTTTTTATTTTTATCTTTCTTTTTCTGTTGTCTCTCAAGATGAACAAAGTAGCTGCCACCCAGTCCATCATTTCCCCAGAGGGAAGTGTCCTGGCCTGGACACTAATGTCAACCATGAAACAAACACCAAGGGGGCACCTACTTGGGGCATCCCCAGGCCAGGCACTGGGTATGAAGTAGTTGAAGATACACTTCAAGAGGCTGTCTAATAAATCAGTTTTAACCTCCTCTTCGATTCAAAAGTTTTAGGTGAGGGGTGTGTGTGTGTGTGTGTGTGTGTATTTCATAGGACAACATAAGGAAGTGAAAAGTCACCTCTGTGGTCTTCTTCAAAGTCCATAACCCAAATCTAATCATGAGAAAAACATCAGACAAACCCAAATTGAGGGATATCCTACAAAATACCTGACCAATACTCTTCAGAAGTCCAACGTCATGAAAAGCAAGGAAAGACTGGTAAAATCCTTAAAAAAAAAAAAAAAAATCTGTAGTTTAGTTATTAGGATCACACCAGTGTGAATTTGTTATTTTTGACAAATATACCATGGTTATACAAGACGTTAACATGACGGCGGTAAGCTGGATGAAGGGTATATGGGAACTCTCTGTACTATCTCTGCCACTTTTCTGTAAATCTAAAATTATGACAAAATTTTTAAAAATTAATAAGGAGAATGCATAAAAATGAATCAATAGTTAAGCAAATATTCAAGCTGGTATAATTCTATTTGGAGTTTTTTCCCCCTACTAATCAATAAAACAGATTGAAAAAAAAGACTAGACACATCCATAGCAAAATGTTAATAGATGTTAGTGTAAGATAGTGATAGATAATTTTACTTTTGTTTCCTGCATTTCTCAATTTCCTTCCATGAATATATTTATTATTAACTTTGTAATAATTGTTTTAAAAATAAAACATTATTTTACAAGTCATGTGGAAAAAAAGTGACCTACACTCCATCTGTGGACCCGAGAAGGCCCAGAGGCCAGAAGATGCACCCATTATAATTCTGTCTGGAGCTGAGGAGAAATGAGATGAAGCCCTGGAGAGAAGGGAGGGAGCTTTCCAGGAAAGTGGAGCATTGGAATGCAAAGCTTGTTCAGGCTCTGACACGCTCAGGGGGACACAAAGGCCTTCAGCACTTTTGGCAGTAAGTGCTCTCCCTGCATGAGCAAGAAAAGCATCTCTGCGGGGTCAGTCACCTCTCTGCGTCCTCCCCGCCTACAGTCAGGATGCAGGAAATGTTTTCCAGGTTTGAGTGGCCTGTTGCCAATCACTGAAAGGGAAATAGCAGGAACGCGGTCTGGCTGCCTGGTGTGAACAGGGCAAATGCACATGTGGGTGGCAGGCAGGGCAAGATGGCTCTATTCACTGGAGGTGATGACATGCCAGGTCCCAAAGTAAAGGTGAGCTTAGGGTGGTCCAGTGACAAGCGTAGGAAGCACAGCTGCTCACACACAGCAATGAAAGGCTCGCTGGTGAGTTTAGAAGCGACCAGACTGAAAGGCATGTTCAGTCAGCAAAACAGAAAGGTAGTATTTCAATTCACCTTCTAAAGGTCTTGATGAGGCCATAGAACCAAGGAGAAATTTTTACACCTCTAGTCAGTCTCTTTCGTTTGACTAACCAGGGAACACAGAGATTCAATTTCCTGGCAGTCACCCAGAAATTTAAGGAAGGGGATTTGGCAAAATGCAGCAGTTTCTGCAGGATTCCATCTCATAATCTTGATGAAAGTGATGTTGAGTCATTCCTTCATTCCTTTACCTTAATGCATTCATTCTTAAAACCAGTGTTTATTGAGCATCTGTTTTGTACCAGATTACAACAATCCCAATGTGCCCTCCTTAGGTAAACTAAGAAACGGGTAGAGGCGGACTAAAGTGGGGGTCTGGGAGGAACAGAGCATTACAGCAAAAAGTGTGCTGAGCCCATGACTTAGAGAGGTCCCTAGGCAAACCAGCAGCATTGTATTTTATATGACATGGCCTCAGCTTTTCCAGATTCATTACACTCTTCTCTTAAAAGAAAAAAAAAAAAAAACTATAGCAAAAGAAGAGGTCTTTTCAGTGTCAAAAGGAAAACTCAGATGTCACTGTAGCTTCAGAAGCTTTCTCTAATTGCTACGGAATCATGGCCTAAGGGCAAAGGTCAAATGATAGACGTTGTTTTGACTATAATGACTAGCTAGGAAGTTTCAAAGAGCATTTCAAAAGAGTTTAGGGGGCAGAGCGCCTGGACGTCAGGAGACCTGGAGTCCTTTCCCAAATCCCCAGTTTCCTCTTTTATATGGGTGGTCCTGCTACCTACCTCATGGGGTCATTGCAAGGACGAAATTATGTATGTGACTCATTCAGCACTTGTCTGGCACATACTAAGACTCAACAGATGTTAGATATGAATTTAATACTGAAGTACTATGACATGTTGATATGTTAAATTCCATCACATAAACTAATTTTACCGAATGAAAATATGACCGTGTTCCAGGTATGCAGGAATTCTTTACCTCATTAAAAATACATAAGTTATTAAACACTTTCTTGAATGTTTAAAACTTCATATTCACTTAACACTTGTGTATTTGTTTATCTGCCAGCTGACAAGCAGGGTCAGCTACCAAAGGTATATAAAAACTTGTTGGAAAAGAAACTGAACTTGAATCCATTCTATCCGCTGACTTATAATTTCCTTGTGATATGGGACACAGCCATCGTTATTCAATGCACTCCTTTGGGAATCTTCAGAAGTGTCCTTTGGAAGTAGAGTCTGAGAGCTGCTGGATTGGACAGAATATTTATAACCACTTGCTTTTAAAGAGAACCAGTTAGGATTCATAATGAGGCCATGAAAATTGCCCTGCTTTGTGCCAACCTCTCTAAGAATCCAGTAAATCTGAGAAATCCTAGAACTCAAGGAAAACAGTGCAAATGCTCAGGCTGACGAGCTCGGCAGCAAGGCAAGATTCTGCTGCGTAGAGGACCTTATCATCTATCTTATTAAGTGACGGGACACTTTTGAGAGTGAAAGGGGCCCTATTAAAAATCATTCCAAGATAGCAGTTATACACACACAGCTTGTCCCTGCAAACCAGGACACATGGCCACCTCCTCCGCAGGCAGCTGAGCCCCTGAGATACTTCTGGGTAGCAGACAGTGCAGAGACTCAAGTGCTCACGCTTGCTGTCCAGCCTTCTCCATATGGTCATTGAGGGAAGGGGGGAGGCTGGTCGTCTCCACACCCATGGGGACAGCTCAGAGGTGGGAAATGGGTGAGCAGATCAATGCCCTCACTGCAACTGAAGAAACTGAATCTTCAGAACAAGTACTGAATTTTCCAAAAGAAAGTTTGGGAGTAAATTTGAGAAGAGGCCTCCAAAGCCTTCTTCCCATAATTATCAAAATGATTCAATCTGGTCCATGAGCAGGTCTTTAAATGGCTTCCTGTGCCAGGTGCAGAGGCCAGACGCTGGGGACCCAGAGGAGAACCGGAGCCATGAATGGGAGAGACAAAGCTTTCTGCCCATACATGCAGTTAGAGCAGCCAGTCCCAGACCAGAGGCAGCAGACAAGCCATGGGGCACAGAGGAGGGAAGGGAGGACTCCAGCTGGGGAGGCCAGGGATGCTTTGCTGAGGAGAGCACGCCTGCGCTGAGCCCGGAAGGTGGGGCAGGAGGCTAAGAGGCAGGCAAGGAGGGAACACTGCTGGTGGAAAGAACGGGGTACACGGGCTCAGGGACATGCAATGAGGGGCAATTTGGAGACCACAGTAAATGCAATCAAGGGAGGAGCTGAGTAGGAGAACCAAAACTGGGGGCATATGTCAGGCCTGCCCTCAGTAACTGTGGGAGTTGCAGCAAGAACACAGTGAAGGTCCCTGGCCCCTGACCCATCCTAACCCCCACCTCCCATCTCCTACTATAAAGGGCCTCATGAGCATGCATGTATGTGGCCAGCTCAGCCCGGTCCCTCCATGCCAGCTTGCAGATAGCCGCCCCTTGGCTATCCCTTGTGTGCACAACTAGGGAGAACAACTAGCTGTGCAGTCTCCCCCGGAGAAGACAGAACCAGGGAGGAGGCCCCACAGACCCAGAAGAAGGCTCAGCGCGTTTGGGCAGGTATTCCAGAATCCCAGGTAACTGGGGCATGGTCTCAAAAGGAGTGCACAGGCTCTGGGTAGGTAGATCCCTAAGCCCCGTGGACTCCTGGGGGAGGGGTCCCTGGGGAGGGCCAGAGCAGGGTCTTCGAAAGCGTGGGGCCCAGGGCAGGGGCCGCCATTGGCCATTCTTACCTGAACTTCACCCCCACTCCCAAATCCTGACTCCCCTTTCATTCGCAGGGGATCTGGCCTTGCAGGCCTCCTCAATACCAGGAGTACGTTTACAAATGACCCTGCCAGACTTGAGGTCAGAGCCTCCTTGCTGGCCCTTTAAGAACCCTCTAAGTTCTAGAAGCTTCCCTCAGCATGTGAAAATCCTTAAAACCTCATCTGGAGGTCCCATCAGAGCTCTCGACTCTTACCTGGAAAAGACACCCATGCCCACCCCCACCCTCACCCCCAAGGCTCTGATTCAACTGGCCCAGGAGGAGCCCAAGAGTCATAATTTGTTCAAGCTTCCAGGTTCTGCTGCGCATTCTGAGTTGACGACCTCCAGGACCCTCTCTGAGGTGAAGGGTCGCCACTTCTGCCTACAGTTAGCACATTTTTTTTTTTTAAATACATGGACTCCCCTTTTTTTTTTAAATTTATTTTTGGCTGTGTTGGGTCTTCGTTTCTGTGCGAGGGCTTTCTCTAGTTGTGGCAAACGGTGCACGGGCCTCTCACTATCGCGGCCTCTCTTGCTGTGGAGCACAGGCTCCAGACGCGCAGGCTCAGTAGTTGTGGCTCACGGACCTAGTTGCTCCACGGCATGTGTGATCTTCCCAGACCAAGGCTCGAACCCATGTCCCCTGCATTGGCAGGCAGATTCTCAACCACTGCGCCACCAGGGAAGCCCCAGTTAGCACATTTTTTAAAAACCTATTTTGCCTTTTTTCGTTAGGATCTCATACTTTCTGTTCAGAAGTAGGACAATTTCTTGGAGACCTCCAGGAAATGCTCTGTTCCCAAACCTTCCTCCATACACTCTTTCTTGAGAGGAAATTCATGCATCTCTCCATCTATTCATCACACACACAGGATCCCAGGCCTCATGCCACTGGGGATACAGGGGTGAACAAGACAGACACAGTCCCACCCTCGGGGAGCTTCCATCCTCATAGGGGGAGACATGTTAAACAGGCATGACAATACATTGCAATTATGATGGGTAATTTGAATCAAAGGAGGGTATATCTGGGCAACCTACCCTAATCATCAAGGGTCTTCCTTGGAGACCCGACATTGGAGCCAACCAGCAGGACAAGTGAGATTAACTGAGGGTGAGATTGGCCTGGGGAGGTGGGGGTGGCAGAGCATCCCAGGAATGGAGTCTTGAGGGAAGAGACACCAAAACACCAATGTGGCTGGAGTGTGGAGAGAGGAGGGGAAGAGGGAGAGAGTGGGGCAGGATGGGGCTACGGAGGCTGGCAGAGCTCAGACCCGGGGGAGGGGAGGACTAGAGAGTGTATCAGTTACCTACTGCTGCATAATTAGTTACCCCAAAATTTAGCAGCTTAAAACTACAAAAACATATTACATCACAGAATTTCTGAGGGTCATAAACCCACAGCGCCTTAGCTGAGTGGTCCAGCTCAGGGTCTCTCATGAGGCTGCAGTCCCTGACGGCTCCAAGGGATCTGTTTCCAGGGAGGCTCACGCACTTGGCTGCTGCCTGGAGTCCAGGTCCTTGCCTCCTGGGCCTCTGCACTAGGAGAGAACCCATGAAGTGGCAGCTGGCTTCTCCCAGAGTGAGTAATCTGAGAGGGAGAGCACCAAAAATGGAAGCCACAGTCTTTTATGACCTAATCTCAGAAATGACAAGCCATCCTTTCTGCCTTATTTCATTGGCCAGAAGGTAGTCTAAATCCAGTCCACACCCAAGAGAGGGTGTTACATGGGGGTGAGAATACCAAGATGTGGGAACCATTTGGGGTCATCTATGAAGCTGGCCTCACAGGAAGCATAATCAGATTCGTAACAAAAAAATCATGCACCCATAAAGGAATTTTCTGGAGTGATGGAAATATTCTATATCATGATAGGGGTTACACAAATGTAAACCTTTGTCAAAATGCGTTGAAGTGTAAATCTTAGATGCATTATTGTTTAAAAAGATCGCTGCTTCTGAGAAGATGGAGTAGATCTACTTTTCTCTGTTCTTCCTGTTGAGTACAAATAAAAATCCTGAACATTATATATATAAAATAAACATAAGAAGATTCTGAAAGGGGGAGAGAAGGTGCAGACCAGCTAGGCACCTGATGACAACATGGGTTTTCTTTTTGTCTCGTAGACCCCAGCTTTGGAACTAAAGAAGGCAGCACTCTGAAACACCAACAAACGCAGACCCAAAAAGTCCTAAGAGAAGCCCGCTTTCTCTAGTCAAAGGACCAGGAAAGGGGCATCCGCAAGATAGAAAACTTCTGGACAATGACCGCCCTACTCCAGCCAAACACCATAGAAAACCTGCGGCCACACAACCTGGGTGAATCTCCAAAGAACTATGCTGAGTGGAAAAAAAAAAAAAAGCCAATAGCTAAAGGTTACACACCGTATGATTCCACTTATATAACAATCTCGAAATGACAAATTTATACAAATGAAGGGAAGTTTAGTGTTAATCTAAGAACAGTTGGGGAGGGGGAAGGAGAGGGAAGACAGTGCAGCTATAAAGGGCAGCATGAGGGATCCTCGTGGAGATGGCAGTGCTCTGTGTCCTAACTTTCCTTTTCAGCACCCTGGTGGTGACACTGTACTGCAGTTTTGTGACTTACCATTGGGAAAAACTGACTAAAGGGAGCAGGGTTCCCTCTGTATTGTTTCTCTCTGAGTGTATTACTTCTAACACTTGCAGGTGAATCTACAATTATTTCAACATAAAAAATTTATTTTAAAAAAGGGCCACATATGTTATGATTTCACCTATACGGCATTCTGGGGCAAAACAAAAAAGGGGCAGAAGAAGATCTGTCTTGCAGGAGCTGAGTGTGGGCTTGACTTGCAGGTGACGCTAAAGGGGCAGCGGGAAACTTCCTGGAGTGACAGAAATGTTCTAGACCTTGATTGTGGTGGTGGTTCCCTGAGTATATGTGGTTATCAAAATTCAGAACTGTGCACTAAAAAGGATGAATTATACTGTATATAAATGATACCTCCACGTAGCTGTTTTTTAAAAAGTTCGTCATGTCCGAAGAAGTGATTTTCCTTATCTCTTTGGCCTCTGGAACTTTTCTTCAAAGGAAATCTCACGTGCATTTTTTAACCTGTAAAACAGATAAAATTGGGAGTCTGCACTTGAATTGCATAGGGGATGCCCTGTCCCCCATCATCACAGGTAGCCCCAATGCCTCAGGAAGAGTTGAAGAATGCTGTTCTAAGTCACAAGAAAAAGGCTCATCAAATCCCTGGCTCTGTGAGTTGTGGGACCCAAGGGGTGACCTGAGGAAAACGGCTCCAATTCATGAGCTGGGTTTCCTAGTCAGCAACTTGGAAACTCTGAAGGCAGTTCCATACTCCTGGGTGTCAGGTTGAGGCAGTGAATCTCCACTGTGAGCTGAGAGCAGCACTGACTGGTGCCCGAGATGGGCGGCGGGGATGGTGTTAATAAAAAGTGGTCGTGTTAAAAAGAGGCCCAGAGGCACTCAAGTGAAAATCAGCGTACTACCTTGGTAGTGCTGGAGGGATGCAAGAGTCCCGAGAGAGCAAGCTGTGGTTGTTGCCAGTGGGACAGCCCCTGCCAGCTTCCCATACCCACTGACTTTCTGTCTGTCCCTGCCCCAAGTGGGAAACGGAGGGGAAATGGTTTACCTTACAAGATCCTTAGAAGCAGGAGGCTCTCCTGAGGCACCTACATCTTTTTTTTTTTTGAGGCACCTACATCTTTTTTAGCTCCATCCTTGAAGAGAATCTCCCAAAAAAGGGATTCCGGTGGATGCTTCTGGAATTGGTTCTGTCAGCACTGAGTCTGCACCTTCTGGATGACCCAGTGAATCCTACATCCTCTGACTTACCCCAGATTCCCAGCTGTCACCTTTAGAGCCTCCTTCTCTTGGGTGCTTTTTGCCTGAACCAGTTTTAGGTGATGGAAATTTGTGAGTTTGGTGTTGACAAAGAGGGTCTCTCAAAATTGCCTCATACAGTCAAAGAGTAGAGCACAGACCACTCAGATCTAAGAACCAGAGAGTAGGGGATGAGACCCTCCTTTGCCAGACTCACAGCTTCACTGGCTCCCTTCAGTACCTGGTAGACATATGCTGCAAAGGAACGTGTTTGGAGACAGAAGGTGCCTGGTCACCATGGTGATGAAGATGTGCTACTTGCATCGTACAGGGCATCCTATATATTTAGCAACAGCAATTAGAAAGGCTGCAGTTGCATTCAGCTGGGGCACATGACTGGCTGGTCTGAGCATCTTGAACAAGATGCAGTCCCCACAGAAGGGCCTCAATGAGATTTTGGTGAGGTCTGAAGACCTCCCCGTGACATAGTCCAGTCTTTCTAATGAGCCTGATTTGGGGGAGGCAGCATGGTAGAGCAAGCCTGTGTGGCTAAGACACTAAACAAGGATGGAAGGAAGGTTGTGGATGCCAGAGATATTTAAACAGTGGAATAGTTTTCCAACTTCCAGTTCCTGGAGCCACATTAATGAGACGATAGACTCTCCAAGAACTACTAATTTTACTGCATGACCCAGGTTCCCATTTGTTCTCCTTGCAACGAGATGAAATGTTACTATCTTAGTAGTCATATAGTGGGAAGGCCTCAGGAAAATTCTCTCCTTGGAGCCTGAGACTCCCTCATACTGCTTGCTATTTAATGATTTTTTTCTCTTATTTTGAAAACAGCTGAGATTAATAATCTTCTATGCTGGGTAGAGGGGGTGATGGGTAGTAATAATATTTTGATTATTTACTGTATACCAGGAAATACACAAAATGCTTTACATTTATTTATTTTAAAGGGTGAGATTCATGTGGTATATGATTAACCATTTTAAAATGTACAATTCAGGGGCATTTAGTGCATCCACAAATGTACAACTACCACGTCTTTCTAGTTTCAAAACTTTTTCATCATCTCAGAAGAACATCCTGTACAATTAAGCAGTCACTCTCCATTGCCCCTCCCTCTGTCCCCTGGTAACCATTAATCTGTTTTCTGTTTCTGTGGATTTACCTATTTTGGATATATCTTAGAAAAGGAATCATATGATATGTAACGTTTTTGTCTGACTTCTTTTGCTTACTGTAATGTTTCTGAGGCTCATTCAAGTTACAGCAGATATCAGTACTGCATTCCTTTTTCATAGCTGAATAGTATTCCACTGTATGGATATACTACAATTTGTTTATCCACTCCTCCACTGATGGCACATATATTATTAACTCATTTAATCTTCTCTACAGTCCTATGAGGATTTTTTGTTTGCTTTTTACAGGACAGGAAACTGAGGCACAGAGAAGTGAAGTGACATGCCCAGAGTCATATGTATAGGACAAGGTAGCATAGGGATTGAAACCCAAGCAATCTGGCTCCCTTCAGTGCTCTGCTTCCCCACAGAAATGCTGTTTCTGGGGACAGAAAGTGAAACTCTAACAATACATGTAAAAAACAAACCAACCAAAAAAGTGAGTGAAGCTGTTGCAAATGTTAGTTATTTGTTCCTAAGAAGGAGGGGAAAAACAAAAAAGAGAGATGAGGAAAGGAAAGGGAAGAGCAAGAGGAGTCAGACAGAGAGAAGGAACAGGGGTACTGCAGGTGCTGCAGGAAGCGAGAATTTCTCAGGACGAACATGGATTTCAAATGGTTGCAGCCAAAGTTCTGGTACATGCAACCATTTGCTTTCATCGTCACATCAGAGGGACTGAGAAAACAGGAGGAAGTGCTGGGCCCCTGGTTTGGGTCAAGGGAACTGCAGAAATAGAGAACAGCCACAAGCTACAGAGAGGAGAACAAAACTGGGCAAAGAAATGAATTTAGTGGGAAGTTGATCATGAAAAACTGTCAGGAATTCAGAGGAATCTTGCCAAGTCTGTGGACTTCTACAATCAATGGGAAAAGGTTAGAATTAAGCTTATCTAGATCTCGAGAGGTCCTGAGACCACAGTCGATATCTGGGTTATACCATATGAATTAAACATCTTTCCAATGAGGAGCTGCCTGGCGCAGCATTTTGTGAGGCACTAATGAGATGACATCTGCTTTCTCATAAATACATCATGTGTCGGGAAAAATGGAGGAGGTGGAAACATAGTTAAGTCTGTAAGGAAGCTGTGGAACTAAGGTTGACAGAGAAACGCTCACAACTCCCACTGTAGAGGTCACCAAAATCCACAGAGCCCGAAGAACCAGAGTAAATCCATTAGTCACAGAAGTCCAAACCAGTCACCAAAACAAGGTCCCAACTCAGCTCTCTGAAGGCAGAGTGTGGATCTAGGGGTCTTTGAGCCCCCTGGGAAGCACTGACAATGCAGAAGCCAGCCTGGGAACCCCCTGCAACAGACATTTGTGTGTGAGCCGAGGACTCAGTTGGAGAATTGGCCACATTCAAACAGTCAAACAATGATGAATGAATTATTAATTCAAGCCCAAACCAAAACTAAGTCATAATCATTAATATTGCAATAGACTTAACTCTTGACTTGTTCACATGGACCATTAGCCATCCCTGGTGCATGCTGAGAGAAACGTCATCCTTCCAGATTGCCAAGATGGAGACTGAAGCTACCTCAGTGTTTTCTGTCTTAATGGGGGCTCTGAACAATACAAATAATTGACATAGTATCCAACGATGTCAATCCGCTAATCTTATATAACCCTCGCTGGAGGTAGTGCTTGTAACATGACATGATTTTTCATCTTTTCTCCCTTCCTCTACTTTGATGTATATGTTAACTGAGAGAACTGGTTGAGAAAAGATGGAAGGAGGGTCGGAAAAAAATCATCCGTAAACGGGATGACCAGCTGCCAAGTAACCAAGAGCCATCCGTCCTGTGTCAAGGATCCTTTATGCTTATTTCTAAACCATGTGCCATGGTTTAAGCAGAGCATTATTGATATCAGACCCAGCAGTAACAGAACTCACACTCTTAAAGTCCACTTCCAAAAGAGGCACACACTATTATTTTATTTATTTTTTGTACATATACTTCCATATATTACATTTATTTAATGTTTCCATTATAAAACTCTTAAAAGACATGGAACACTATTAAATATCAATTTATCAACTGCAGTGTGGAACAGCCACTTCTGACATGACCTGCTATAATAAAACAAGACAGAGTGTGACCTTTTGGAGCAGTCAGATTCCTTTACTGAATACCTGGAAGTTGGAGGGGGAAAGGGAATGTGCAGACAGATGCTGTTTCCTTCCATGTCTGCATCTCCTCCCACCACAATTTGATATAAAGCATCCCAAGCCCTGAGATGAAATCCCACGACACTGGTAGGATCAGAACTGTGACTTAATATTTTCAAGTTCATAACAGGAGCTTACTTCAGTAGCATCTTGAATCGCCTGGAGTGTAGAACTGAAAGTTTACAAAATGGGGACAACTCAGAGCTTATTACTTATTTGATTTCAGTCTGGTTTGATCTCTGCTTCATCCCTTAAGCAGGGAGATCTGGTACTGTTATCTCCCTTCTACAGAGGAGGTTGCTGAAGCTTATAGTGGTTACAGTGATTAGTTCAAGTTCACAGATTAAATTCAGAACCATGATTTAAATCCAAGACTTGTGACTATTAGGCCACCGTTATGCCCATGGCCCTTCTTCCTTATCATTTGCTATTGTGCCAAAAGAGGGCTACATGTGGCCACTCCCATCAGATATTGTCCATATTTTTTTTCCTGCTGCCCTGACCCTTGTTCTAACTATGAATTCCTCTGAGTCCTTTTTTTAACCTATTTTTTAACTTATTTTAAATTGTGGTAAAATGTACATAACATAAAATTTACCATCTTAATAACCATTTTAAGTATACAGTTCAGGGGTATTAAGTACATTCTCATGTTGTATCAGAGCACACACTATTCTTAATTGAACAATGGATTTTAAATAAAAACAACACAGAAAGGCTGGGCTTTGGAGCTTGTCATCTCTCCTGTTCACAAAACAAATATTGGAAATAATTGCTTTTAATATGTATCAGGCAAAAATCTCTGATGTGAACTGTCCCCTCTGGACAGTTCCAGTGACCTCTGGACTGGCCTCCAGGTGCCACTGCCCCAGTCCACCCCTCAGCCTGCTGGGTCCAGTCCCCAGAGCCCTGGCTTAGACATCCTGGTCCCTGTACCAAAAACTCTGATGGATCCTCACGCTCTATAGTGCAAGTCTATGCCCCTTAGGTTAGCATTCATAAATCTATCGAGTGCCTCCCATGTTGCTGTGGAGCCATTACTAACTAACTGTATTGCTTCTCTACCTGCTAATGACTGCTGCCATGTGTGAGCCCTTCCTATGTGCTCAACGCCATAGGAAGAGACTTGGTCATCTCATTTAATCCTCTCATCAAATTTAAGAGTTGTAGGTGTTGCTGAAATCAGTTTACAGGTCAAGAAACTGAGATGAAGCCGAGTCAGGCACTTGACTCACGACTTCATTACTGGTTACGTGGCCTCTTGTTCACCTTCCAGCTCCTGTCATAAAATGGGGTGGTCGTGTTTTTATCCACCATAGCGTCCCTCAATCTCAGGGGAGAAACTAGCTTCAAACCCAGACTTATTGGGAGAGAAAAAAAATTTTTAGCAGCCTAGAGCAAATATAAATTGGTAAAGGAATCTGTGTTGATAAACAGAAAAGCTACATATTCTGTGACTCAGCCATTCTACAACTAGGAATAAATATATCCTGAGGAAATCAGAATCATGAGTAAACGTTTGTCTGCAAGGATGCACACTGGAGCATTATTTATATTAGTGAAAACAACACTCAAGTCCAATAATAAAGGGCTGATTAAATTATACATATAGTTTATACACATATCCATATTATAATAATTGTTAAGATATACTGAGTGCTTACCATGTGCCACTCATTGTTTCAAGGGCTTTATTGGTATTAACTCATTTAAACCATGTGGTGGATTACAGTATGATCCTTAAAATGAGATTGCACAGCAATACTTATGGCTTGAGAAAATGTTCATGATCTTTTTTTTTGGCTGAGTCACGGGGCTTGAGGGATCTTAGTTCCCTGACTGACCAGGGATTGAACCAGTGCCCCCTGCAATGGAAGCGTGGACTCTTAACCACCAGGGAAGTCCTGTTCATGATCTATTGTTGAATGAAAGAAGCATAATAAAAAGTTATGTTTAAAAACTATAAGTTTACAGCAGCTTTATTCATAATTGCCAAAATCTGGAAGCAACCAAGATGCCCTACAGTAGGTGAATGGATAAATAAACTGTGGTACTTCCAGATAATGGAATGTTATTCAGTGCTAAAAAGTAATGAGCTATTAAGCCATGAAATGACATAGAGGAAACTTAAATGCATATTTCTAAGTGAAAGAAGCCCACCTGAAAAGTCTACATACTGTATCATTCCAACTATATGACATTCTGGAAAAGGCAAAACTATAAAAACAGTAAAAAGATCAGTGATTGCCAGGGGATGGGGGGTTGGTGGGGAGTGATGCCAGGTGGAACACAGAGGTTTTTAGGGCAGTGAAAATACTCTAAATGATACCATAAGGATGGATACAGGTCACCATACATTTGTCCAAACTCATAAAATATACGATGCCAAGAGTGAACCCCAAAGTAAACAAACTATGGACTTTGGGTGATAACAATATGTCAGCGTAAGCTCATCCATTATAACAGACGTCCCACTCTAGTGTAGGCTGTTGACAACATGGGAAGTTGTGCATATGCTGGGGGCAAGGAGGTATATGGGAAATCTGCACCTTCCCCTCAATTTTTCTGTGAACCTTAAACTGCTCTAAAAAAAAGTCTTAAAAAAACCTATATAGTAGAAGTAAAATGATAGTAATTAGGTCTGAGAAATGGAATTACTATTTTTTATTGTCTTCTTTGTAATTTGGAGGATATTCCACAATAATAATCACTTATTACTTTTTAAAAAACTGATTTAAAAATAAACACATAGTCAAGGTATTAGATGGCACCTGAGGACCTGATGGCTAGAGCATCAGGCAAGGTCACTGATAAACAAATAAGAGGGTGAGCCCGGCTAGCACATTGGCAAGGGAGCCAATGACCCTGGGGCTGACCACAGGGGCCCTCAGCAAAGTGACCCAACAAGGGCCACTCTGTGCTGTGGGCCCCGCCTACTGCCCTATTTGCTCAGAAGTTCTGCTGCTGTGAGGCCCTGGCACTGGGTCACCAGGGAGGAATCCAGTCACTCTGGCCAGCACTAAAAACAGAGTTCAGGGCCTGACACACTCAGGACCAAGATCAAAGGTCTTATTCTAGCTGTGAGAGGACTTCGCTGTCTGTCTCCTGATGACTTTTTGGACTCAGTTTTCCACGGCTATGTGTCACAGAACTTCACTCCAGAAAGACCATTTTCTCCTAACTTTCCCATGTACCCAACATGCACGTTCCTCCTCCTGCACGTTTTCCAAACTTTCCTTCCCACCCTCTGCTCCAAAAATACCCTTTCTTTGTTTCAAGTCTATGGATGATGCTGATGAAACATGATAATGTTGATGCAAACTGCTCTAAACTTAGGTGTAATCACAATAATAACAGCTACAATTTATGTAGCAGTTAGTGTGTGTTCTTTAAATACACTGAATCCCACTTAATATTTACAGCTCTTCTGTGGGCAGGTACCAGTGTTCTTCCTTACAGATAAGGTATTGAAGACTCAATGAGGTGAGTTCATTGTTTACTTGGGCATGGCAACTTATAGGCAATGTCCCAGGGGAGGCATCACATGGCCCAGGAAAGCCCACGACTTCTGTCTGATTTCACCCCAGGACTGGGGTCTCAGCACACTGAGTGGCCCTGGGCTCAGCCAGGCCCCTATGGCCTGCTCAGGGCTTGGCAGAGAGGAAGAGTGATTCAAGGGTATGGACCCAACTTGAGGAGCTGCATTGAAAAGATCGCTAGAAATAGTTTCTTTACATACACACTAATTCCTGAAATCCTTTTCTTAGAGGATGTGGCATTTTTCTTGGGAGATGGTATTTATGAAAGAGTATATGACTACACATTGTTTGTTTACTTTGGTCTTCATACGTAGGAGTTGACCAAATTCAGGAATCATCACCTTTACAGGTGCTCTGGATAGAGGATGCGTGAATTTAGTTCACACATGTATGCCACACTCCTTATAACAATTCATGCATTAAATATGTGTGAATTGAGCCATATTTTAAAATGTGCCTATTAAGTCTGATAGTTAAGGGAATTCTGCTGTGAATTAGTTTTAAAGTAAGGACCTTTTTAAAGTAATTAGTCCCTAAGTTTTTTTGTAACAACTTTATTGAGATATAATTCACTTACCTTACAATTCACGCATTTAAAATGTAATTTCTACATAGTCATGCCACCATCACTACAATTAATTCTAGAACATTTTCATCACTTCAAAAAGAAACCTGTACATGTAAGCTATCACTATCACACTCCACCTCATCTGCTGCCCCCTACCCACCTCCCAGTCCTAGGAAACCACTGATCTACTTTCTGTCTCTATAGATTTACCTCTCCTGGACATTTTGTATAAATAGAATCATGCAATATATGGTCTTTCTTTTGCAACTGACTTCTATCATTTAGCATAATATTTTCAAGTTCATCCATTGTTATAGCATGTAGCAGATGTCTTTCCTTTTTATAACAAATAATGTTCCATTGTATGGCTACATAACATTTTGTTGTCCATCACTTGATGGACATTTGGGTTCTTTCCACCTTTGGCTACTATGAATAATACTGCTATGAACATTCGTGGTCAAGTTTTTTTGTGTGAACATATGTTTTCAGTTCTCTTGGGTATATGCCTAGGAGTGAAATTGCTGGGTCAAATGGTAGCTCTATGTTTAACTTTTGGAGGAATTGCCAGACTATTTTCCAAACTGGATGCACCATTTTACATTCCCACCAACAGTGTGTGAGGGTTTTGCTTTTTCCACATCCTCACCAGCACTCGTTACTATCTGGCTTTTTATTAATAGCCATCCTACTGGGTATGAATTGGTATCTGGTTGTGGTTTTGATTGGCATATCCCTGACAACTAGTGATGTTGAGCATCTTTTCCTGTGCTTATGTATTTATATATCTTATGTGGACATATGTCTATTAAGATCCTTTGCCCATTTTTAAATTGGCTTATTTGTCTTTTTATAATTAAGTTGTAAGACATGGGGAATATAGCCAATATTTTGTAATAACTGTAAATGGAAAGTAACCTTTAAAAATTGTATTAAAAAATTAAAAATAATTAAGTTGTAAGAGTCCTTTACTTAGTCTAGATACAAGTCCCTTATCAGATACATGATTTGCAAATAGTTTCTTCCATTCTGTGGGGTATCTTTTTACTTCTGGATGGTACCCTTTTAAGCACAAAAGTTTTAATCTTGATGAACTCTAACTTATTTTTTCTTTTGTTATTCATACTTGTGGTGTAAGAAACATTGCCAAATCCAAGGTCATAAAGATCTGTCCCTATGTTTCCTTCTAAGACTTTTCTAGGGACTTCCCTGGTGGCACAATGGTTAAGAATCCACCTGCCATTGCAGGGGACACCGGTTTGAGCCCTGGTCCAGGAAGATCCCACATGCCACAGAGCAACTAAGCCAGTGCACCACAACTACTGAGCCTGCCCTCTAGAGCCTGTGAGACACAACTACTGAAGTCCACATGCCTAGAGCCCATATTCCACAACAAGAGAAGCCACTGCAGGGAGAAGCCCACGCACCGCAAGGAAGAGTAGCCCCCCATTCGCCGCAGCTAGAGAAAGCCCGCACGCAGCAATGAAGACCCAACGCAGCCAAAAATAAATAAATAAAAAGTTTTAAAATTTTAGTTCTTACATTTAGGTCTTTGATCCATTTGAGTTAATTATAGGTCCAAGTTCATTCTTTTGCATGTGGATATCAATTTGTTGAAAAAAGTCTATTCTTTCCTCATTGAATTGTTTCCTCACTCTTGTAATTCAATTGACTGTACTGTGAGAGTTTATTTCTGGATTCTCAGTTCTATTTCATTGCTCTATATGGCAATCCTTACGCAAGTACACTCGCTCTCTCTCTTCTTGTTACCAAGTTCCTTTATTATTTCCAAAGGACACTTGGTGTTAGCTGGGAACAGAAATCGCCCTGGCTGAGCCGTTCAAGGAGCTTAGAAAGCATCTTTTTCCATTTGGTCAGTAATGTCACCAGCAAGGCCTCTTTCAGGTTACCTGTTGCGGTGCCTCCGACCTGGGATTCCTGTCGCAGAGATCAAGCCGGACTGAACCCTTCAATTGTGCGGGAGGAAAGCGGAGAAGCCTGGCGACCTAACAGAGCCGCTGGAGGGCGCCCCATCTCGCGCTCCGCGCTTCCTGGTGTCCTTCCTCCCGGGTGGAAATCAGGGTCGCGGCGGCCGCCTGGATTTCTTCGGCTTTTGCAAATATCCAAGTACCCCAAACCCCTAGTTTTCCCGGTAGTCTTTACCATAGGCGAGGGTCCCGAGACTGTGCTTGGGCAGGACCTTAGGACCTCGGCGTCAGGAGGCAGGAAGGCGCAGCCCCCATGAGCAGCCGGCCAGGGAAAAGCCGCAGTCCCCAGTGCGGGACCGCCCCCACCGAGACCCCAGATCACCCGGTGGTTTGCGAGGCCGAAGCTCTCCCGCTGCACCTGCGACACGCTGGGCCCCAGCAATTGCGAAGTTTGTGATCCCAGGGCGATCTCTTCTGGCTCACGAGGTCTGAAAAGCAGGCCAATTAGCTGTGGGATGGAAAACAGTTTTTTCTGCCAAAGAGTTAGTTCCAGTAGATTCTTACGTGGCCTGTTTGTGCTTCTGCTCTTCTCTCTATTCAGCTGGCCTTCTGCCACACAGGCATTGGCTAAGTAGTATTTGAACGGATGTGACATTAACATTTCCCCATGTCAATAAGAATGGTTCAAAAGTAGCATTTTTATCCGTGAAAAATATTACATTGTCTGACTGTATGGTAACTGACGTTTAACCGTGTCCTCCAGAAAGAGACTGGGACCTCTGTGGAGCACAGGCGCTCGGTTCCTAACAGACCTCCTTGGATGAAGCTGTGTGTCATCGGCATTGGTGTACTGTCACCAGCACTACAGTCACGCCCCGTCTCCCCAACTGGGACAATCCACAGGCAACTCCCATCACTTCAGGGTCAGTGGCCAGGTGTGGCCTGGCCCTCAGTTTGGGTTCTTCTGTAAAATCCACGAAGCCTGACAGGCTTTGGGCTACAGAAAAAGACAGTTTTCCCAGTGGGGTGTGTTAAGATTCTACACTTTAAGTGGACCAGTTTACTTTTAATGTCAACCCTGAAAGAAATTAAATGGGAAGTTCCTGTTAGACACAGGCTGTTTACAGTGTTTATGGGAACCTGGAAATTGCTGGGTGAGCCCAGATGAATCGACCCAGGTGCCAGGGTCTGGGTGAGTCAACACTGGACACTCAACATGAACAGAAGGGCAGACACAGGCCTGGAAAGCTCCCTGTGTGCCCCTGAAGTTCAGATTCAGATTCCCTGAAGCCTCATGGCATTGCCTGTAGGCTTGATGGAGTCTGTGGCAGGACCTCCACGGTTCATGCCCATCATTTTTGCCTGTCCCCCACCTCACTGGATGGCCCCTGTAGAGCTGCCCTAGTCACCCTCCCAGCCTCAGGACCTGTGCATCACTTGCCAGGGCAGGTAGCCCCCTCTTGACATCTTTTCTTTACCTACAGATTCCCTCTGAGCCCACACTCACCTCCCTTACCAGTGTGAGAGAGATCTTTGAATGTATGACACATGTGGTGCCACTGTGTGTTCACACGTATTTTAGATAATAGGAATGGTAGTGGGCTTTAGACTCTGTTCTGTTTCTTACCTTTCTTCCTCAGCCCTGTGTTGTTGCTGTGTATGTATGGTTTGTCGTTCCTCAGGTCTCTATCAGTCTGATGTCAAGAAAACCAAAACCACTAGATGAAAAACACACTTCAGCAGTTCTGTATGGTGCTGACTTGCTGAGATTCCAAGACCCAAACAAATGTTATCCATGTTATCTTTGCATTTCACTCACGAGGAATTATTCTCCTCGAGATGCACATAATGTCAGATTTTCTTCCCTCTGATTTATTATGAGACACCCACTAAGACTGGGAGGCATTTAAAATCAGTTTCCTCCTTTGGGTCTCACAAAGACTCTGGGTGGGGGTAGGGGGTCACACAGCCCCAGAGAGGTTCCGCAGGTGTCCAGATCAGGGTGGCTCCCCACTCTGGGCAGTGCTGGGCCTCACCCCATAGCACACATGCACTGGCCTCCTGCCTCCATCTGGAAGGACCCTGCCAAGGAGGGGGCCTCCAGGGCAACCCATGCCCTCCCCGCTGGGCCTGCCCAGGGCCCTCCACACGGGCCCACCGCGCCCTACAGCCATCTCTCCCTCACAGGTCTGCGCAAGGCTGCTTCTTCCTGGCCCCTCAGAGAGAGAGAGGGCAGGCTCAGACCACTGTCCGCTTTTCACACCTCCAAAACACAACACATGCATTCTGCCCCTTTTTGCCAGGACAGGACATCAGCCTTAAAACCACAAAGGTTTTCTGGATGTAAGGAGGGGTCTTAAGAATCTTGAGATCTTAAGGACACCAAATTCTGGTTCTCTTCCTGGAAGAAGAAACATAGCTTTCGTTTTTTTCCTAATTAGTCACAAGTCGACTCTGCTCCCACCCCACAAGGATGAACAGAATTACTTAAACAAAACCAAACCTCTCAACCTCTCACCCAGCATCCTGCTACGCTGATATTTACCGAGCACTTGCTGCGCTCTAGATGCTCTGCTAGGCACTTGATAGAAGCGAGCTCATTTTATCTTCACAACGATGCTGCAAGGAAGAGGTAACAGTCTCTGTTCTCCAAATGAGGAATGTGAGACTTAAAAAAAAAGTTGGGGAACTTCCTCAGCATCGAGTAGTAGAGCCAGGACTGGCACCTACCTGATGCTTGTGGTTGAGATTTGTGTAAATATTCTGGGCTGAATGGATTTTATAACCCAATGCCTTTCATCAATAGAAAACTGCATACCATCTGCTAAGCCTTCCTTTGTCTAACGGTAAGGACAACATGCTGGATTACGTAGTGCATTCTGCCTGCCCCTCCCAGGGCTCTGCCAAAGGTCCAGAAATTCATTCTATGTCTTGTGCTGCCCTGGTCACTGCCTTCCTGGGATGAGCAGGGCCAGGCTCTTTCAGAAAAGGTTGACAAGAAGTTCAGCCACAAGGAAATTGGTCTCCTACTTCTTCTCCCTCCCCTCACTTTCAGGGGGATTGTTCATGTTCAGTGATAGAACCAGACCGCAAAGGGAAGGCCCTGGAATTGGACATCCAACAGCGGGTACCACAAATCACCCCTCCACAACATCCCCAAGAGAGACTCCAGTTGCTGTGAGGTCTCCACTGGCCAGGTTTGACCTTGACTTTGTGGGTTCTCACTTCTTTTGAGGCCAAACTAGTCTTTCACTCTGCCAGCCCACCCACAGCCCCTTGGCTGTGTCAACTTGAGGAAGCAGGAAGCATCACTCATCTGCTGCATGTTTCTTACTATGGAAAATTAATTCCAAAGGATGGACTCATGAATCCAACTGTAAAGGTGCTACACTGGCACATTTCTTCATTGTAGAAATGCCCATGACTATGGGCCAACTGCCTTAAACATGGGGAAATCACTTCCCATCAATTGCTCCTTTTAGTATAAGAATTCCTTAAGCTGGAGGTGAGGAAGAGATCATCCCAGTCAGACAGATGGAGAAACTGAGGCAAAGAGAGGATGAAGGGCTTGTTTCTCATCAGAGAGCTGGAGAGCAGAACCTGTCTCATGCTTTTTCCCTCAGACCAAGTTTTTCCACCTGATGCTATAAGGGCCCATACCAAACTCATGGCCCTCAAAATGCCTTTTATTTCTTAAAATCCAAAAACATTAATATAGCCCCAGGAAGTTAGTGCCACTACAGCTGCTGAGGCCAGGAAAGGTTACTCAGTGGAAGGAGCCTGATGCTGGGCCAGTGCTGCCCCCTGGTGCCCACTGGGAGTTGTGTTCCCAGCTCTCCCAAAGGGGGATCCTGGCACACACTTGCTCCCCGCTTCATCTTCTCCAGAGAAGAGGGATGAGGACAGACCGGCTTCCACCCACACATCCATTCCTATAACTAGACCACCTGCCAGGCAAGGTCAGCAGGCTTTTTTGTTGTTGTTGTTATTTTTTTTTAATTAACTTCTGCTTTATAATAAAGTGAATCAGTTATACATATACATCTGTTCCCATATCCCTTCCCTCTTGCGTCTCCCTCCCTCCCACCCTCCCTATCCCACCCCTCCAGGAGGTCACAAAGCACCGAGCTGATCTCCCTGTGCTATGCGGCTGCTTCCCACTAGCTATCTACCTTACATTTGGTAGTGTACATGTGTCCATGCCTCTCTCTCGCTTTGTCACAGCTTACCCTTACCCCTCCCCATATCCTCAAGTCCATTCTCAAGTAGGTCTGTGTCTTTATTCCTGTTTTACCCCTAGGTTCTTCATGACATTTTTTTCCTTAAATTACATATATATGTGTTAGCATACGGTATTTGTCTTTCTCTTTCTGACTTCACTCTGTATGACAGACTCTAGGTCTATCCACCTCATTACAAATAGCTCAATTTCGTTTCTTTTTATGGCTGAGTAATATTCCATTGTATATATGTGCCACATCTTCTTTATCCATTCATCCGATGATGGACACTTAGGTTGTCTCCATCTCCGGGCTACTGTGAATAGTGCTGCAATGAACATTTTGGTACATGTCTCTTTTTGAACTACAGTTTTCTCAGGGTATATGCCTAGTAGTGGGATTGCTGGGTCATATGGTAGTTCTATTTGTAGTTTTTTAAGGAACCTCCATACTGGCTGTACCAATTCACATTCCCACCAGCAGTGCAAGAGCGTTCCCTTTTCTCGTCAGCAGGCTTTTCAAGTGGCCAAAATAACCCTGTGAGGGCCCACAGTGTGCTGTCACAACCCCAGGAGAAGCACATGAGTGTGTATCAAACCCCTTTTCCAGAGAGGTCCCCCATCCACTGAGGACATGGTAAGGTCACTGGGGACTCCTAGGCCAGGCTGATACTCAGGAGAGGTCAGTGTCTCCCCCTTCCCAGCCACCAGAGAGCTGATGCCCTATTGTCCTTGACCACTGCCCAAAATGGGCACCACTGGGGTGATCATCCTCCCCTGACCCTAACTTCTCCCTGACCCAGTCCCATTACTCCTAAGCATTTCCACTGGACACTCGGGCTGCCTTACACCATATTGCAAAGAGAGCAAACTCCCCTGATACAGGCTGAAGCTTCCTTCCACCTCCTTTCTTTCCACCTCCTGCTCTCCCAGCTCTTCTCAGATCTGGCCTCCTTGTGATGTTCAGGCCCCCATGAGAGTAAACAAGAAGCAAGAAGGAGAAGAGCCACCACCAGGCAGGCTGGGCAGGGCCAGATCAAAATGTATAGAAGCTGTAAACCCTTAAAGACTAGCACCCCGCCCCCCATCCATCCAATTCAAAATGAAAACCAATTTAAAATTGTAAACAGTGCAAAAAAAAATCCAGGATTCTGACAAAATCTTGGTTTCCCATGGAAAATAATTTGATGTCTCTTTAAAAAAAAATCTACCTGCAAACTCTTCTCCTCCCCAGTTTTTGGAGACATAAGCGGAAGTTTGATGTTCCTGTTGGGCAATGCACACGGGGTTGGGGAGGGAGGGAGGTGAGGTAGAGATAAGAGGTAAGAGATAAGAGGTAGAGATAAGAGGTAAGAACTCTGAGGTAAGAACAGGAGTGGGTGGAGACAGTGATGGGATGGGGAGAGGGAACTTGAGATTTCAGAGGGGCAGGGCATGAGGAGGGGGCTGCTGGAGAGGGGAAGGTCTCTGGAGATGAGGTGGCCATGGTAGCCCCAGCCATGGGGCCTAAGGAGGAGAGAGGAACCTTGGGAGGCCACCAAGGCCTCCTGCCCATTATGCTAATCTGGGCTTTGAACTGGCTGCACTGGGTTCTAAAACAGTCATTGTCACTCTCTGTCTTGGAGAAACTTGGAGCCAGTATGCTAAAGCCCAGAACAGGTCCAGGCCAACGTCAGTCCCCACTGGAAAGCAAAGGGAGAAGAATGAAGCAGTGATGACTCACCAACTGGTGCTCCCAGGGAAATGCGAGGGTGTGGAAGGTACTTGACCATGGCTGCTGGATGCTTAGAGACAAGCTGTCCATAGTGATCTCGCATGGTTTGCAATCAGCTCAAATCCAATCCCTTCCATTTACATGACTTCAGACTCCAGTTAAGTTATTTGACTGCTCCTGCCTCAGAGAGGTAGAATGGTAGAGAGGTAAACTCAATGTTTTCTTTTCTCTCTTTCTTAACTATTTTTTAAATTATGGAAAATATATATAACATTAAAATTTCATTTTAACCATTTTTAAGTGTACAATTCAGTGACATTAATTACACCGACAGTGTGCAGCCATCACCACCATTTTCAAAAATTTTCAACACTCCAAAGCAAAACTCTGTACCCATTAAGCAACAACTCCCCATTTCCCCTCCCCGAAGGGCCCGGTAACATCTGGTCTACTTTCTGTCCCTATAATTTTCCTATTCTAGATATTTCATATAAGTGGAATCATACATTTGTCCTTTTGTGTTTGGTGTCTTTTTTCACATAGCATGTTCACCCATGTTGTAGCCTGTGTCAGAATTTCCTTTTTATGGCTGATGAATATAGTCCACTGTATGTATACACCACAGTCTGTTTATCCTTTCATCTGTCCATGGACACTTGGGTTGCTTCCACCTTTTGGCTATTGTGAATAAAGCTGCTATGAACACAGATGTGCAAATACCTGCTCTAGTCCTTGCTTTTACTTCTTTTTGGTATATGCCCAGAAGAGGTATTTTTGGGTCATATGGTAATTCTATGTTTAACATTTTGAGGAAACTTTAAACTGTTAATGTTTTATGTTTGGTTGTAATGTTCTGTTTCAAGAGTCTAAGTTACTTTTATTTTCTGAGTTACTTTTGTAACATTCTTAAAATTCTTCCCTAAATAAATAAAAATAATAAAAGGTCTTGAAGTGTTTCTGAAACAAAATAAAATCCAACAGTTGAGTGGAATTCAGGGTTGGCGGGTGCTCTGGGAGCCCCCTGGAAAGCCACCTCCTGGCGCAGGGTCGCAGGGTGCGTGAGGATGCTGCCACCTTCTGTCCCAACAGCCACCATCCGCCGCTGACGCTCGAATGGCGGCCCATGGGAGTAAGGCAGGGGCTGTCTCCACAGATCCTAGCCCCCACTTGACCCCAAGAGATGGGAGGCCCGAGAGGGAACTGGCTGGACAGGCGTGGGGCAGCCTCACGAGCTACTTGCACGAGGAGCAAGGCCCTGCGCGGGCTTCTAGGCCGCCAGGGGGCAGCAGGGAGCCCACCTTCCCCAGCACCGGTGGGGCCAGGCTGAGGCCACTACCTTCCGCTGCCTTAATCTTCGAAGCCCCCTTGAGGTGGCGGTGCATTTCTGTCTCACCGCGGAAAGCGTAAGTCTTGGTGTGGGGCAGAGGACACCTGGCTGTCCCGTGCTCAGAGGTCAGATGGAGAGAATGAGAATGAATGAACGAATGAATGGATGGTAGAGAGAGAAGTGACACCTAGGCTCAGGTGTCAACCTGGCCACTGATCCCATCCAGTCAACTCACAGGGTTTATTGGTGATGAAGAGGTCCAGGCCCAGGGATGCTGAGTTGATTCCCTTTAAATTTATTTGAAGGAATATGCAAACACAACAGCCAGAACTGGGAATTTGGGCCAAAGTGCAGTGTACATAAATATGAACACACAAATATATAGTTGAAGATATGAACACTCAAGCAAGTCCATGTAGCAAGGGACTGAGGCCTCCTGATATCAACTTGTCAGTGATCTGACAGGATCTATAAATGTTGTCTTATTAAAAGCTCATTAAATTTCATCAAGTTTTGATTATTATTCTATGAGAATTTCCTTTTTTCTAGGAAATACACACTTAAGTATTTAATATAAAGGGCACTGGGCTTCAAATGACTCAAAAATGGTTCAGAAAAAAGTACTTTTTGCCAAAATTGAAAATCAGAAGGAAAAAAGTTCATTAAAAACCTATAAATGGGGGGACTTCCCTGGTGTTCCAGTGGTTTAAGAATCCACCGTCCAATGCAAGGGATGCGGGTTTGATCCCTGGTCAGGGAACTAAGATCCCACATCCTGTGGGGCAACTAAGCCCACGCACTGCAACTACCAAGCCCGCGCGCCGCAACTAAGACCTGACGCAGCCAAAAATAAATATATATTTTTTAAAATCTATAAAATGGGGAGGAGGTATTTGACAATCTGTTGTGTGTACCAACAGGAAGCCAGCCCTGTGAGGGGGGAAGTGCTGAGATGTGGGCTTTGGGTGCACCCATGATCCATGGAATAGGGGCCAGTGTAAACCCTGGCCCAGGGTGGGCAGCAAGGAGGGAGGGAGACAGGTGAAGTCTCATGGGGGCCAAGGTTCGGGGGCTGCCTGGGTGTGGGGAAGAAGGTTGTAGGCCAAGTGGAGCTCCACAACAGCCAACATAGGCAAAGCCCGAGCTGGAATGTGGGGTGTGCATGGGGTAAACTGGTGGTTCAAATGCCCAGGTTGGCTGGCTGCAGAATTGGTACCGCATTTACCCATAATCCCTAGGGGGAGACAAGTTTGCAGGGGAGCAGGGGTACTGTTTGGCTCACAGTTGTTATTTCTGTGACCACGGCTTTGCCACCCACCCTACTGGGCCTGTTGTAGTCCTTCCCTGAGATTTTTCAAACTTTCGGGCAGGGGAAGAACTCCTGCTCTCTTCTCTGGTTGAAACTGTAAAGATGGAAGCCTGGAGTTAATTAAGGCCATGGGTTGGGCCTGTAGGGACATCTGATCTGAGTGGGGAGGAGGCAGTGGATAAAATATTCTGCGTGATGCCTCCCAGAAACCTTGACAAAGGTTTATGAACCTAAAAGGCACAGACTTGCTGACTTTGTTGATGTTGATACATAAGCCTATAGAAACTCGCATATTTGGGCAAGAAGATGTGTACAGAAATGTCCACTGCAGCGTTATTTGTAAAAATGTTTATTAAACAAAATACTTAAGTAATTTTGTTTATTAAACAAAAATTTGAAAAACTATTTATTAAACAAAAAGATAAAATGTTGTAGCAGTGGCCTCCTGGCACTCCAGCTTTTGTACAGCTGCCTCCCACATTGAACAGGGCTGAGCTGCATCAGCAATAAATAGCATATTGAAGAAAAGACATGGTGTGACTTCCAAAGCTAGGTCATAAAAGACATTGTGGCTTAAACCTTGATCTCTCTTGGATCACTTGTTGTGGGAGAAAACCAGTCACCATGTCAGAAGGACACTCAAGAAGCCCTATGGAGAGGTCCATGTAGTAAGGGACTGAGGGCTCCTGACATCAACTCGCCAGTGATCCGACAGAGCCATCTTGTAAGAAGGCCCTCCAGCCAACATCTTTAATGCCATCCCCCAGCCAGAACCACCTGGCTAATTCCTGACCTGCAAAAACTAAGAAAACAAATGTTATTATTACAGATTAAATGTTATCATTACTAAGGTTAGGGGGCAGTTGTTGCTTTGCATACAGCAATGGATAACTAATACAAATATTATATAATTTTACAGTTAAATTTTAGTCTTTTTTTTTGCTTTTTTTTAATTGAAGTATAGTTGATTTACAATGTTGTTAGTTTCAGGAGTACAGCTAAGTGATTCAGCTTTATATATATATATTCTTTTTCAGATTCTTTTCCATTATAGGTTATTACAAGATATTGAATATGGTTCCCTGTGCTATACAGTAGGTCCATGTCATTTACCTATTTTATATACAGTAGTGTATCTGTTAATCACAAAGTCCTAATTTATCCATCCCCCTCTTTTCCCCTTTGGTAACCATAAGTTTGTTTTCTATGTCTGTGAGTCTGTTTGTTTTGTAAATAAATTCATTTGTATCATTTTTTTAGATTCCACATGTGATATCGTAGGATATTTGTCTTTCTGACTTACTTCACTTAGTATGATAATCTCCAGGCCCATCCATGTTGCTGCAAATGGCATTATTTCATTCTTTTTTATGGCTGAGTACTATTCCATTGAATATATATACCACATCTTCTTTATCCATTCTAGTCTGCTTGTTATTAATGAGGGATTAAAATGGCCATGTCATAAAATTCTTCTGATCTTTCACTGAGAATCTATGTGAACTCTGTATTTGGCACATAGCAGGTACTCAACAAACACTTGCTGCTTTGCTTTTCAATGATTTTGTTCCCTTGCCTCAATTTCCAAGTGAGCTCTCCTTTGATAAATAGGAATTCTTCCCAGTTTGAATATTGTCAAAATGTTCACATTTGGTAGGATGAGTTCCTCAGTCCTCATAGTACAAGTTGGAGAGAAAGCCCATCTCCTCTTCGGGACATGGGTTATACTTGGATCAATCCCATCTGAATGAAGAGTTCACAGAAGTGAGCTTGCCTCAGTGGCCTCTATTCCATCTTCCAAGCATGACTACGAGGGATGAGGCCTAATTAAGCACTAATGAAGTAGAGGTTTGGGAGAGAAAATGCCAACTTGAGTTTCTTATACCTTTACCCAGCAACCCGAAGGTCTAAGGAAGATTTAATTTTGATGTCTGAGTGAAAGAACTGTGTTCCCAAAATGTTAATTACAACACTGCTCTTTTTTTGGTTTGAAACGTACACCACACTAAGCCATACATTTGTATAATCAAGAGATTTATCCCTAGGGAAAAAATTGACAGCTACCCCCACTCCCAACCAGACAAAACATATATCCCTTTACTTCTGAAAAGCAAGGGAAAAAGCTCACATTAATTCTGGGGTCTGTGCCACGGCACCTATCACTTCACCCACCACTTGCCAAGTTGCTTAAATTACTAGCTTACCCCAAACACAGGGAACTTTTCTGGGCTTGGAGCATACATTTAAATATGAAAGAGCCCAGTGAAATTCAAAGACAACAGAATTAAATGAGGGGGAAAAAGTTGTAAGCCCCTGCTAGACCTGGTTCAGTACTGCACACTTGGATGAGAAGCAGACTCCTACTCGTGGGGCTTCTGGGGTCTGCTGTTTCCCTGTAAGTAGCCAGGGTGAAACACTGTTCCTTGCAACACATCTGTAAGCTAGGAAGCTAAGGACTCACTTTGAAGAAGAAGATAACCAAAAATGGACACTTGTTGGCAGCGTCTTACCATCTCCGCCAATTAGCCTCCCACCTTATGCCAAGTCCTCACAGATCTCTATTCTCAGAAGTGTCAACTACTACTCCTTCTCCCTATCCCAAAGGATTTCAGAAAGCCTGAATGGCATTAGGTTTCAGCAGGTCCACAAACACTGCATCTGGGTGGCCAGTGGGGTTTCAGGCTACCCTTTGAGAGCCTGGCACAGAACAAGGTCTCCTTTCACTTGACCCTCCTTTGCTAATACAATGCTGTTTGGCTGGGCCCAGCACTCCATGGGGCAAATGTTCAGGCCAAGAATAGTCTTCATTCTTCCTGTGAAGCTTTGAAAGTCTTCTAAAGAACACAGGAAATTGTCATCCCTATTTTCTGCTGAAAACGGCTGACACTAAACTCTGAACGTTCTATGGATTAATCCCAAATCATGGGAACCAAGTTTGCTGGAAAAGCAGCAATGTTTTCATAGATGAGATACTGATAAACCATCTCAGCATTACTTCCAAAGTTCAAGTTTTATAACTCCCATTACTAGCACTGCAGAAAACCTGCTCTTAACCAGAATTACCTTATTTCCATGATGTACCCTACTGTTGAAACATACCTCATTTAGTAACTCCAAAAGGCTGTGTACAAAGAAGCAGGTCTGGAGAGTTATCATGGCACCATGCAAACTTACCTAGAAGTGCGAAAAGACAATACTTTTGTCATGGCCCTGGCATCACCACATCCATCAACATTCTGCGAGAGGAGGGAGGTGTTGAACTGTTTTTTTGTGTTAACTGAATTTTCTTAAAATTCAAGGATAATCTCTCAAGGTCCAGACACCTTCACATGTGCAGTCACAATCTAATCTTCACTCTGAACCAGCAAGGGAGATATGGGCCCTACTTTATGGCTTAAGAAACAAATATTCAGAAAGGTAACATAATTTATACAGAGATGGGATTTGAACCTAGATAATTAGTGTGTCCAGTGTTTTCTAGCACACACCAGGGGGTCATATGGCATAAGACTGAAGCACACAGGTCCTGGTGTTGCCAAGACCAGTTCAAACTCCAGCTCTGCCAGTTACCACCCGTCTATTGGGTAAGCCACTAACCATCTCCAAAGCTGTTTCCACATCTGTAAAAGGATGACACTGGTATCTATTAAGGATTAAATGAAGATAATGCACATAAACCATTTAGCTCACTGTCTGGGGTAGGGTAAATATCCTAAATGAAAGACATGAACTTTTGTTTTCACTTGCAAGCTATTTATTAGAAAGGATTTCAATTTACTGGAGTGGCAGACAATAATCTTTCCTTTTACATCACGTAGGATACCACAGCAGTATTCACTAGGACTTCCTTGGGGATTCAACAATAACTGAATATGACTCCTACAACCATACTAAATCAAGGGCTTCCAAAGTAGAGTGTATTAAATAAATAATTCACTGGGGCTTGGGAAGAGTGCTAAACTTTTTTTCAATTTTTAAAATTTTGTTTCATAATATTCACATTAACATAGTGCTACATGTATACAATTTACTATACAATTATAATCACAGATACATGCTCAAAAATATTTTCATAAGGAAACAGGATCAGGTTTGGAAACAGCGATCTAGATGACGTGCTAAGTCAACACTTTGCTCTTATTGCGTTATCAGACAACCTTCTTTCCTTCTTATTTTTCCTCACCTACTATACTCTGACTTCCACATTCCTAGGTCTTTCTCCAAGAGAATAAAAGGCACAAAAGGTGCAGAGTCAGAATCTGTAGGTTGTACTGTGACACTAAGCTAATGAGTCTGAAAAGCAGGAGTTTCTATCTCCTCAGCTTTCAAAATTACAACCTGAGCTACACAGAAATAAGCCATATGTCCGATTTATTATCAACTTCCCCAGTTACCGGTGAACTTCATAAAAACAATTAGATTTCCAGTAGGTGGCAGTAAAACTCCGCCATGTGGTGCCCAAGATGTTCACTGGCATTAGTGCATACTTGGTCAGTCTCACTTAATTAAAAAGATAGCATAGTGGTTAATGAGTGACTTCAATTATATAATGCCTCTGACAATGGAGACCAGGTATTGCCCGTTTTGCTGCTTACAAGCTGGCCTTTCCTTATGCCTTCCTGAATGTTATATGTATTGTGAATAATCACCTAACAGTTCTCAAAAATACACAGGCCATATAACAAAAAAGCCCTCAATATGCCTGAAAAGCTTGGAACCAACCTTCAAAAGACCCAGTCAAGTTGTATGGGTCCTATATCAGAATCAGATAAAACCTTAGGCATGACATGGATAAAGACTATTGAAAGTTTTCACTAGGGAAGTAGAATAAAGGTGACTTTATAAAGTTATCACAATGTACAGAATTTTTAAATGGCACCTATGAGAACCTTTTTCTGGAAGCAGCAGTACTTACCAGTTAGGCAGGTGGTCAATATAAACTTCCTCATTTTGCAGTCTCCAAATTCAGTAGGTTATTCTTAACTTCCTAAAACCAAACTTTTCTGGTTAGGGGTGTTAACCCAATCTCTCTTAACATAAGAACCAAACCAAACAAAAAAAACCCCTGCACGTTTACTTACAGTTATTCCTGAATATCTGATTCTGGTCTTGAAATAAAAGCCAATTTTTTTTTTTTTTTAAAAGCCATTTGCAGGGCTTCCCTGGTGGCACAGTGGTTAAGAATCCGCCTGCAAATGCAGGGGACACGGGTTCAAGCCCTGGTCCGGGAAGATCCCACAACTACCGAGCCTGCGATCTAGAGCCCGTGAGCCACAACTACTGAAGCCTGCACGCCTACAGCCAGTGCTCCACAACAAGAGAAGTCACCACAATGAGAAGCCCACGCACAGCAACGAAGAGGAGCCCCCACTTGCCACAACTAGAGAAAGCCCGCACACAGCAGCAAAGACCCAACGCAGCCAAAAAAAAAAGCCATTTGCACTATAGTATATTCTCCAATAGCAGAAAGCATTTTAGGATTAACAAAAGTTTTCCAAGACTAGTGATGGCCATCAAATAAGGATAAGTATTTACTGCAGTATTCTTTTTTTTTTTTTTGCGGTACGCGGGCCTCTCACTGCTGTGGCCTCTCCCGTTGCAGAGCACAGGCTCCGGACGCACAGCCTCAGCGACCATGGCTCACAGGCCCAGCTGCTCCGCGGCATGTGGGATCTTCCCGGACCGGGGCACGAACCCGTGTCCCCTGTATCGGCAGGCAGACTCTCAACCACTGCGCCACCAGGGAAGCCCTACTGCAGTATTCTTAAAATCACGTTTTTAATGCCCTATAAGATCTGGTTTAAAAATAGCACTCCAGGGTGAACTTATATGTAAAGTCAAGATTCTGTAAGGTGAATAATCTTCCTAATATGCTTTACACTTTATATCTATATATCTTTGAAAAGCAACAAGATCTTTCAAGCATACTGATTTGTTTAAACCCATCAGCCTCTGATGTAAACAAAAATATTGGCTAATCAGAAATATCAGTTACTTCCTTCTGCTTGGATCATTAATTTTAAAAAGTAACAGATATGGTGAAACTTTTTAAGGTAACAAACTGTGTTGCATTAATTATACTTAAAATATCATAAAGCATTTTGTTAAAATCTGTATCATTTGACCTTATAGTGAAAAGAAATTATACCACCCTCCTTCCAGTTAAAAAATTTCAGTCCAAGGACTTGTGAGTTCACCTGGGGAGTTGAAATTCTTTCTCAGAGAAATAACGTGTTAATAGGAAACAGAAATGAGTAGAGAGATACTATATCCCGTTAGTTAGAAAATCAGGGCGTATGCATTCTAAATGAAACAAACATACAAGAGAAAAGATAAGAGTTACAATCATGGAGGAGGCAAATTCAAGTTGAAAAGCTTCTTCCCAAATACAGTGTACACTCTTGTATATCAACTGTAGAATATTTAAGACCCCACGCTCAAGTTACATCACAACATTGTTTATTATGTGAAATTTTTACAATACAAACAAAAAAATACAGAAATGCAATATATGAATACAGCTAAATGCAGAATGGTGACTTTTTTTTCTTTTCAAGAGGCCATGGTTCCCATTTCTAGTAAAATAAAGAGACTGCACATAGGTAGAAATAGGTTGGTTGTTAGCTTCACAATTTTGCCTAGAAATGATCTATAAATGCATTTTTTCCCCCTGCTACTTACCATAAAGTGTAAAAGGGAATTAAGGAAAGTTTCCTTGTTGGTTCCTACCATATGAAAGATGCTATATTCTATTTTAGCAGGGCCAATATATGGAAAATACCTAAATTAAATGTTATTACAAAAATGAAGCGGTAATGAGATTCTGGCTAAAGAGGGCACTAAATGAGAATAATATATATTTAAAGAATCCAAAACAAACAAAAAAAGAGGTTGTTATAAAAAAGCTCTAGGTGCGTTGTAAGCATATAGGTTTTTTTTTTCCATGTGTATTTTTAAACAATGGAAGTGTCAAAAAATAGGGTCAACTGTGTTAGACTAAATTACATTATTGTATATGCTGCACTGAATGGAAATTTTGTATTATAATTCATAAAGAAGCATAGTTTGCATCATATTATGGCAATTTATCCTCAATGAAAACCTTCCAGAGTCCTTTTATTTTGGAATATCCTGTAAACAATCAAACTACCAGAACATGATTGTACAACAGTAATATGTTTTCTTGCATTAAATTGAAGACATCTGTTTAATAAAAAAAGAAAACATAGGAAAGGTACTTAGAGCTGTTAGTTTCTAAGTACACAACACCCTAGACAATTAAAGGCATCTTAATCTCCGTCAAGAACAAAAAATAATAATAATAATTTTTGTCATGCTGTTAAATCCATCATTAAGGATAAAACTGGTGCAAATTGGTCAAACGGATCCAACAAACACTGATGTCCAAGCTGGCATGTTGGCAACTAATATGTAACTGGTGGTCAAAAGAGGGTTTAAAAGATCTTCCCTTTCTTCTTGTTCTTTTCCAAGGTTCTAAATGATTAAAGGAAAATAATCAAAATGAGTGACCACTTTATAAACATAGATAACATATGGTAGCAATAGCTAAACCAACTACAACTGTGTTGGATTTTCAAACACTATGTTTTCATTTAAAAATTAGAAGATTTAAAGTTAACAATAAGGACAATACTAGTCTACAATATTATTTTCTTGGACAAATATTTGACAAAATTCCAAGACAAACAGTAAAAAACACGACAAAACCCCATTTTTAATATACAAGCACAATTTTTCCTAAATGAAACAGTGCAAATCAAAAAAGATCAACTGACATCAACCTGGGTATCCTTTTCTCCTACTGCCATTTGCATTCTGAAATGCTTCGCTTTTACAAAATATTTTCTTCTTCCTTGGGGAAAAAGTTAATAGAAGGATAGTGTTGAAAATCTTGAAAATGTTTAGCAGTGAGGGTAAACTGTAGAATCCTTAAAGGGATACAACTTTTCAGTTTTAAATGGGACTAATGAGGAAAAGAAGAAAACCAAAGTACAAATACTACTGATTTTTGTGTAAATTAAGAGTAACTAATTAGCTGCATTAGGAATTAGATATCCAAAATTTTATCTTAATGAAATAATTCAACACAATAAAGACATACCTCTAAATGTATAAAAGATCTTTGTAGCAGCGTTCTCTATGTTTGCCAAAAATTAAATACAACCATTATGTCCAACATTTGATGGGAAAAGGTAAGTAACTGATTATGGTGAGTCAACTGAAGAGAATGTTATGAAGCTACTAAATTATAATTATGAAGATTGTTAAGTCATGGAAAATGTTTACAGTGAAAAAAATACTGTTATAATAGACTGCATCCATCTATATAAAAGATTCATCCATGAAAATTATTTGTGCTTGGGATTTATGATAATGAATGATGTCTTTTTAAATGTTATTTTAATGTTTTTCAAATAAATAGGAAAATAATTCTTTAAAGCATTAATACACACATTTCTTGGGAATCTGATATTAGATACCTTGAAGAGTTCTGTTGCTCTAAAATACGTTGTTGGGCTTCCCAATTTGCTTTCTCATCTTCAAACTGACGACGTTTTTCCTCTAATTCTTTGTGCTGTGCTTCCAAATTCTTTTTCATTTGCTCATGGCGCCGTTGGAGCTAATTCAGAGCACAATATATAAAATAAAACTGTTTGAGAAATCAGGAGCAGAAGTACATTTCATCCAAGCATCCTAATGAGCATTCAGTTCTTATGCTATAAATTCAAAGTATCACCTGGTTTTAGCACTGTCTAATCTTTTAGCACTGTCTAAAATTCCTCTACCTATAGGACTTACCACCCAAAAGGCCAGTGATCAAAGAGAATAATCTTGGTAAACAGGGAAAAAAAGAGTACAATAAGCTACAGTGTGTAGCACTTTATAATGGGCATACCCTATCTTATCATCTCATTTTTCCTTACTCACAAAACATGTAGGAAGCTGGGCAGGGAAGACACCACTGCTCACACTTCATAGATGACCAAACAGTTGCAGAGTTTATGTCACTTGCCCAAAGTCATTAGCCAAAGAGTGGCAGAACCAGGATTTGAACCTGTCTTGTTATTCCAAGTTCAGAAAGCTGAGCCAAGTGAAAAGAAAGCAAATAGATGAGGATCTAAGAGTTACAAGATCACGGGATAAGGTCCCCGATTCTTATAAAGCAGTGGTTCTCAAATATCAGTCTTCGTACAAATCACCTGAATGCTTGTTAAAAATATAGAACCCTGGGGGCTTCCCTGGTGGCGCAGTGGTTGAGAGTCCGCCTGCCAATGCAGGGGACATGGGTTCGTGCCCCGGTCCGGGAAGATCCCACATGCAGCAGAGCGGCTGGGCCTGTGAGCCATGGCTGCTGAGCCTGCACGTCTGGAGCCTGTGCTCCGCGATGGGAGAGGCCACAACAGTGAGAGGCCCGCACACCGCAAAAAAAAAAAAAAAGAATCCTGGACCTCACACAGACATACTGAATTAGAATCTCTAGGTTTTTGTTAAGTCTAGAAATCTACATTTTCAACAAGCCCCCGTGATTCTAAAGCAGGTGGTTCTTTCTACATTGAGAACTAATGCTATAAAGAATGCTGGCTGAAAGGTGGAAAACACTCATGCAGAGTAACTGCAGAAACAAAGAGCTTATCTAATAGTTCATTAAATAATTCATTTAGGTGCTAGTTAATCCATTTCTGAGGAAAACAGTCATAGAAAAAAAAAACTACAACGAATAACTAAGAACTTTTTTTTTCCTAAGAACTATTAATATTAAAAACTTTCAGATGTCCAGGAACTATGTTTTATTAAAGACTGTATTACACCAATGAATTAACATCTTGAATTTGGATTGTAATTTCGCATACAACTTGTTTTCTTAATTACTTTGTAAACCCACAAAAAGTGACTTCATATTCATTCTCATTCCAAATTATTTCATGCAGTTCTTACAAAACAAAACCATCTAAAATATATTTAAGCAAACATGAATCAAATTTGAGGTAACACCTTCCTGATGATAGCAAACAAGTTACTAAGAAAATGTCAGAAAATAGAAGATAGGAAAATGCCTTTGGTTATTAAAAAAAAATGCAAGGGAATTATATACACACAATTCAGAATAGTCACCTCTGAGAAGGAGAGAGAGGGATACAATAGGGGAGAGACACAAAGGGGCCTCAAATGAACTGATGATGCCTTATTTTTTTAAGCTGGACCACAGGTTCACCAGTGTTCATCATTCTTTACCTGTACATTTCTGTCACATATACATATCTTTGTGTTAACTGCATGTAGGTTAAAAGTACAGGTCACAATCCTTCACTTCCTAGAAACCCTTGGGGTTAGATGTGTTTCATAGTTCAGAATTTTTCAGATTTCAGAAAGCCAATACTACTTAGAAAGGTCTATATACTCTATTTACAAAACAACTCCTGGGCTGTCTAAGGTAGCACCTATAACCAAACACACTATTTTTTGCAGTGAAGTATATAAATATTCACATCAAGTGGGATAAAACTATTAGTTCTATGTCTGGTTTTGCAGTTTTCTGAAACTGTGGATACATGATTATGGACTTGTCTAGTGATTAAGAACAAAGTTAAGTGTATTCAAATACTGGCTTACAGCTATGCAGCACAGACCAAGTTAATTTATCTTTCCGCTCATTTGAAAAAGGGAAATGGACAATAATATCCATCTTGAAGGGCTGTGGTATGAATTAAATGACATAATCCATGAAAGATGCATAATACTGTGCCTGATACACTGTGCTGCTGGATATTAGCAACTGTGTCCCAAACAAATATTTCTAGCACTTGAGAAAAAACAGTATTAAACAAGGTTAAATAGGTTTCTTCACCTATATATTTACATACTTATATGGCTTACTGAATTAGGAGAAACTTGGTGGAGATCTCTTTACAGGTCCTTTTAATGTTAATACAGATTCTATCCTTCAAAGAGCAGTTAAGTTTCGCAAAACTCTGTTTTCACCATTCACAGTAATCGTAAAAACTCTCAAAGGGTTCTATAACTACAGTTTTATAATTGTTTGTTTATAACATTTACTCTTAGGAGCAGGCCCTAAAATATGTCTATACCAAATGCAAATTCAACTCCTTTTAGATTTTCATCATAATCTCAAGGTGGAGATAATGCAGACTCTTGATTACTCCTGTTTTTATTCACCTTCTGATACGGATTTTCCAGATTATTTATTAATTAGTGAAGGGGTAGAGACTCGGATGGATAGATTTAATAAAAAGCTAATTAATAAAAAAGACTAAACTTAATCTCCTAAATGTCATCTTAATAACAGATGCCAGGGATGCTATTTCTGCAGTGCTTGGTAGTCTTAGACCAGGAGGAGCTATTCTGTATCCCCACTGAATTAAGCATATGATAAATATAACAACAGTGAAAGTTTTTTTTAATAAGACATTACATGAAAAGCCCAGTGATTTAAGAGAAATCTAATGTGGAATAAAAACATCTTCTCAAAATTACTGAATACTTTACTCCATGCATTCCATCTACTCAATGGATCAGAGTACTTTTGGTTATATATTTAGTCAAAGAAGGTTTATGTATTTTATGCAGTAATTCATTACAAAAGCAAAGAGACCAACTGTAAGGATCTAACAGACTAGATCGGAGTCTCCTTTTAATATATTTAAACACAAATATTATTATATTAGTGGAGCCATATATAAACACAGGGATCTCACTGAATTTTATCGTTAAAAGTAATTTTAAAAGTATTTCATATTAATGTCATCCCATATATTTAAAAGTAATTTTCAGCACAATGATAATAAATCTGTGCTGAGAAATTATACTGAAATTGTTGATTTATTTTGTGTTTACCTAGAGTTTCTTCTACTGCTCTTGGACATCAAGCCAACTACTTACCGTATAGATGCTTGTGTTAGTGTGTTTTTTTCTCCATCTTTTATTTCTTATCACTTATTGAAGGATATGTCTTCATGATCTTTTTGATTAATAGAAACTAAATATATGCCTCAACATCTAGAGAGATTCCAAGGTAGTATATCAGCTTGCTGGAATGCTTTGTCACCACCCTACCTGATTTTTGTAACAGTGGGAATTACGTTGACACTATATTACAAATAAGGCCCAACTCATTTATAAAAATCACATTTCTTCATTTTTTCCTCTGTCTGTAATTTACCTTGGCATGCCTATAGTTTAACTAAGGTTCTTTCTTTTTCATTCATATGCAAATAAGTCTGGTCTATTATTATTACACGTACGCTAGTTTTTATTCTTACATTAACCCAAAACTCTGATCTTTACTTTTCTTATATTGACTAGATGGAATGGCTTATAATTTCATTTCTTATAACTTGTTAATTATAGCTAATAAAATTTATTGTAAGTATTCTACTATGTCTTCCTACCAAGTATACTTGTATTCAAATACATATTAAAATATATATTATTGTAAACATAGTGCTTGCTTTTATTTTTCCATTTTATTGTTAGCGTATTATATTTGAAAAGATCTGGAGAAAGGTTATATTATCTATGAATTTTAATTTTATTAAAGGTACTTTTAAAAGGAATATTGTGCCTATAAAAGGTGAAAATATTAGATTGATTACCTCAGCTTCAGAGTCCTTCAGTTTTTGAACTTTTTCTTTGACCTTCATCTCAAACACCTGCTCCATCTCCATCTCCATCTTCTTCATCTTAGCTACATGCTCCCTTCTTTCTTCTTCCATTTGTGCAAGAGGGCTCCTGTGAACATTAAAGATAATCATTTAATGTCTAAAAATGAAAAGTGTAATACAAAACTCTGAAACAGTGATGAAAACAAATGAGCTGCTGTGTGCCATTACTAAGTTCTCTGCTGTTTTTTGAAAATAAGTTTCAAAATAATTTTTCAATTATTCTGACACCACCTTAAATGACATGGAACACAGATTTGACGTTTTATATATGAACATGTTAAAAATTCTCTAGAAACTTTAAAAATTTATAAATGTTTATAATTTAGAACTTCCTTCCATGAAGTTTCATAGCTAAACTTGAAAGTCTCTAGTGAATAATTATTATGAAAATAGATCTACCGAAGGCAACTATATTAGCAGAACGTTTCTCTAAACCTAATGCATATCAAATCTAAAGATAATACATAAAATAAACTGTAGAAGGAAAATGGAAAGGACACATTCCCTAAATACATTCTTAGAAAGGAAAACTAGAAGAAAATTACTTAATTTTGTATTTTAAACAAAATTTTAATGTGAAAAAAGGTATTGAGTTAATGAAGTCAATACACGTAGAATATTTTTAGTTCTACAATTTTCCAAGTGTTATAATCTCTCCTTTTAGACGACTACTGACATCACAATAATTCGAACCTATTTTGGTTACTGAATTGATATGCTAGAAAAAACTACCAGGCAATACCTAGAACACTCTTCGTTGAGGCAAGCAGAGTATTTCTAGGCCACTTAATGTAATTTTAATGCTCTTGAAAAATTCATTCCACCTACGTCAAATATTTTAGTGTCTTAAGTTTTAAAGATGGTCAGTGATCACACACACAAAAGAGAGTGAGAGAGAGAGAGCGAAGAAGCAAATGAATATCTTGACATTTCTGAAATGCCAAACAATAGACACAAGCAGTTAAAAGTAGTTCACTCTATTGACATTAAACTCCACAGGCTCAAACCTCTGCACAATTTTGTTCAAAATTTTCATGTTGAAAAATACTACAAATGAGCTTTATGTGAAGGCTAGTATATTTACAGACACAAGAGAATGCCGAAGTATCAGTAACCTATTACAGCCCCAGGGAGGAAAGAAAAGTGGGCTCTGTGGCTTTCACGATCTCTAAAAACAATTCAATACACTGGGACAACTTAAAAGAGGCAGGCCCTTTTCTGACTTTATTGATAAAACATGTTTATTTTGCCTCCACAAAAACAGGCTTTGACCATTTAATTGTACATATTAAATTGGTGAACTTTATCTCAATAAAGTGGTTAAAAAGTTAAATTAAATCATGGCTTAAAAACAAAGTCAGGCTTTGTATTTCATCCGTAACTTCAAGGCTAGTCACTTTAATCCTGATTTGACACACTCTTGATTATGGTGACTTCTCTCCCTACAAGGCTGAGTATTTTGACCATTACAACACTATTCTTCCCTCTCGAGGAGGAGGACAAGAGAGCAAGATGGAAAATATTAAATGAGCAACAGGACAGAAAGAACACTGGCTACTGATTTTTCTTAGCAAAAAGGAAGGACAAAGATGTGATGTACTGTTGTGACCAAAAGGATTTGTTTTTGCAGTTAGTTTAAGTTAGAACAAAATGTTACTTAACTAAAGGATATTCCTTCACCAAAAGAAAACTTACAAACCTTCGGTATGTCTTAACAATCAAACAATTAATCAGAAGTTCTGAAAATGAAAATAAACCAAACATTAACTTAGAAGAAGAATCAACATTCAAAAAGTGAGGTAAACTGAAATAAATTTTAAAGTGTAAATATCATTATTTCATTAAAAGCTGATAAGGCCCTTCATATTAATATATTTCTCATCTTTATGGCAGGTGTTTTTAATATAGGGGCCTTGGATCTCTTGCGCAGAGTGTCAATGAATGCCCTGAAATGACATACCAAATAAATGTGTGTTTGTGTTGTGTATTCATGCAAGCGTTTTTCCAGTGAGAGGGTTCAAAGCTTTTGTTTGATTTCTGTAAAACTCACTTTTGCCACTCCCCAAAACACTTTTAGGCTCTAGAAAAAAAATACTCTAATAACAATTTTTTAATTGACAGTCTTAAATAACTGAAACTGTATGTTTAAGCAACTTAGATTATCCAACAATACTGCTGCAATTTGAAAATAAATAAATATATTGTAAAAAATTATAAAAAACTAGAATTAAAGAAATAAATTAGGGCTTCCCTGGTGGCGCAGTGGTTGAGAGTCCGCCTGCCGATGCAGGGGACGCGTGTTCGTGCCCCAGTCGGGGAAGATCCCACATGCTGCGAAGCGGCTGGGCCCGTGAGCCATGGCCGCTGAGCCTGCGCGTCCGGAGCCTGTGCTCCGCAATGGGAGAGGCCACAACAGTGAGAGGCCCGCATACCGCAAATAAATAAATAAAATAAATAAATAAATAAATAAATAAATTAGAATTCACACAGAATTGAGATTTTCAATATATACTCTTACTTATAATAACCTATCTATAAAATGCTCATTTAATTTCATCCTTGGGAGGAATAAGTCAATCCATATAAATGTAAAGAATCTGCAGTATAATTTGCACATGAAAAGACTAGCACCTTACCAACAGTAAACACTGTCATCTAGATTATTTAAATAACTCTTGGAGGAAAATAGAAGACTGCAGAGAAACATGTTATGATGTTTTGAAATTTGCTTTTAAATTCAAAATTTAAATATTAAAAATCTTCACATACTAAAACTGCTTATGTCTTCCGAAAAACAAGTAACCTGCCGTCAACTGTATCATATCTAAAAGAACAAAAAATACAGAGACTTAGCACACTTAAATGACACGAAAAGCAGCAACTAAAGGCAAATCCACAGATTTCACAATAAAAGTATGTGCCCTAAAACAAAAGTTTATGGCCAAATTTGTTGAAGCTAGTTAATTT
This sequence comes from Mesoplodon bidens, assembly GCF_964165515.1. Taxonomy (NCBI): domain Eukaryota; kingdom Metazoa; phylum Chordata; class Mammalia; order Artiodactyla; family Ziphiidae; genus Mesoplodon; species Mesoplodon bidens. The sequence continues at coordinate 65,027,425 of NC_138166.1, read as the reverse complement.
CTTTTCCAAATTCTGTTAGTAATCCCTATACCAAATCATTATGAAAATAAATAGGCTGTGCGATTATCTTCTGACAGCCTGCTCAAATTTCTAAACTTATTTAAATATGTATACTTTCAAAGAAATTAGCAATATTTCACATTTGAGATACTTTAAGCTTTTCAGCCTTGTAAAACTACTGGACTCCTTAACCAAATGAATTGATATCCAGTATTATAAGAAAACGGTTACATGTATCTAAAATGAATTTTTGGAAGCCTCTCACCAGTCAAAATGATGTTTCAAATCTCATTTTTAAATTAAGTAGCACCCAAATTCTAGTCATTTTTATTAAAGTGATATTCAGAAAACTGTAACACAAAATTGTGCGTATAATGTAGAAAATGCAGGAAAAAGGATCACTTTTAAAAAAATTAACTTTATTTTTTATAAAGCAGTTTCTTATTAGTTATCTATTTTATACATATTAGTGTATATATGTCAATCCCAACCTCCCAATTCATCCCACCACCACCACCACCCACCACTTTTCCCCCTCTGGTGTCCATACGTTTGTTCTCTACATCTGTGTCCCTATTTCTGCCCTGCAAACCGGTTCATCTGTACCATTTTTCTAGGTTCCACATATATGCATTAATATACGATATTTGTTTCTCTCTTTCTGACTTACTTCACCCTGTATGACAGTCTCTAGATCTATCCACGTCTCAACAAATGACCCAATTTCATTCCTTTTTATGGCTGAGTAATATTCCATTGTATATTTGTACCACATCTTCTTTATCCATTGGTCTGTCGATGGGAATTTAGGTTGTTTCCATGACCTGGCTACTGTAAATAGTGCTGCAATGAACTGGGGTGCATGTGTCTTTTTGAATTATGGTTTTCTCTGGGTATATGCCCAGTAGTGGGATTGCTGGGTCATATGGTAATTTTATTTTTAGTTCTTTAAGGAACCTCCATACTGTTCTCCATAGTGACTGTATCAATTTAAATTCCCACCAACAGTGCAAGAGGGTTCCCTTTTCTCCACACCCTCTCCAGCATTTGTTTGTAGATTTTCCGATGATGCCCATTCTAACTGGTGTGAGGTGATACCTCACTGTAGTTTTGATTTGCATTTCTCTAAAAATTAGTGATGTTGAGCAGCTTTTCATGTGCTTCTTGGCCATCTGTATGTCTTCTTTGAAGAAATGTCTATTTAGGTCTTCTGCGCATTTTTGGATTGGGTTGTTTTTTTTATATTGAGCTGCATGAGCTGTTTATATATTTTGGAGATTAATCCTTTGTCCGTTGATTCATTTGCAAATATCTTCTCCCATTCAGAGGGTTGTCTTTTTATCTTGTTTGTAGTTTCCTTTGCTTTTACAAAAGCTTTTTTTATTAGGTCCCATTTGTTTATTTTTGTTTTTATTTCCATTACTCTAGGAGGTGGATCAAAAAAGATCTTGCTGTGATTTATGTCAAAGAGTGTTCTTCCTATGTTTTCCTCTAAGAGTTTTATAGTGTCCCATCTTACATTTAGGTCTCTAATCCATTTTATTATTGTGTACAGTGTTAGGGAGTGTTCTAATTTCATTCTTTTACATGTAGCTATCCAGTTTTCCCAGGACCACTTATTGAAGAGACTGTCTTTTCTCCATTGTATATCCTTGCCTCCTCTGTCATAGATTAGTTGACCATAGGTGCATGCGTTTATCTCTGGGCTCTCTATCCTGTTCCATTGATCTATATTTCTGTTTTTGTGGCAGTACCATATTGTCTTGATTACTGTAGCTTTGTAGTATAGTCTGAAGTCAGGGAGTCTAATTCCTCCAGCTCTGTCTTTTTCCCCTCAAGATTGCTTTGGCTATTCGGGATCTTTTGTGTCTCCATACAAATTTTAAGATATTTTGTTCTAGGTCTGTAAAAAATGCCATTGGTAATTTGATAGGGATTGCATTGAATCTGTAGATTGCTTTGGGTAGTATAGTCATCTTCACAATACTGATTCTTCCAATCCAAGAACATGGTATATCTCTCCATCTGTTTGTGTCATCTTTGATCTCTTTCATCAGTGTCTTAGAGTTTTCTGAGTACAGGTCTTTTACCACCTTTTGTAGGTTTATTCCTAGGTATTTTATTCTTTTTGTTGCGATGGTGAATGGGATTGTTTCCTTAACTTCTCTTTCTGATTTTTCATTGTTAGTGAATAGGAATGCAAGAGATTTCTGTGCATTAATTTTGTATCCTGCAACTTTACCAAATTCATTGATTAGCTCTAGTAGTTTTCTGGTAGCATCTTTAGGATTCTCTATGTATAGTATCATGTCATCTGCAACAGTGACAGTTTTACTTCTTCTTTTCCAATTTGTATTCCTTTTATTTCTTTTTCTTCTCTGATTTCTGTGGCTAGGACTTCCCAAACTACGTTGAAAAATAGTGGCGAGAGTGGGCATCCTTGTCTTGTTCCTGATCTTAGAGGAAATGCTTTCAGTTTTTTACTATTGAGAATGATGTTTGCTGTGGGTTTGTCATATATGGCCTTTATTATGTTGAGGTAGGTTCCCTCTCTGCCCACTTTCTGGAGAGTTTTTATCATAAATGGGTGCTGAATTTTGTCAAAGGCTTTTTTTTTCTGCATCTATTGAGATGATCATATGGTTTTTCTTCTTCAATTTGTTAATATGGTGTATCACACTGATTGATTTGTGTATACTGAAGAATCCTTGCATTCCTGGGATAAATCCCACTTGATCATGGTGTATGATTCTGGAAAAAGGATCACTTTTTGTCGTCACATTTCAAATGAAAGTTTTTTTATTAGGTGACTAGAAAAACCATTTAAATTATATCATTACCTGCCTGCTTTTTAATGAAAACTCTTCTTCACACACGTAGATAAGCTAAAGCTTATAAACTTAAACTTGTCAGAGAAATTTAAAGCAACTCAGTCAAAAAAAATGAAAAGACCTGGTAAAAAATTTTTTTAAAAAAGGCTACAATATAACCTGAACAGCACATTAAATCCCCAAAGATATAACTTAGCTCCTTTTAGGGATCTATTCAAGGGGTGACAGTTCCTGAAAGCCATCAGATGACTTATCCTTTTCATGTGACCAACAATAGAATCACAGCAAGGACCACACTTAAGGCTGACCCAGTAAGGCCCTACTGTGGTTGTTTTACATGACCCACATTTTGAGTGTAATGGAAAGACAACCACATTTCATTTAAATTATGTGTGGTCTTTCCTGAAGAACTCATTAAGCAAGTACATTTACATATTTTTGCTTCAGTGGTGTGGTAGGTATACAGACATGTAGCAATTTTCATACAAAATTTTCCAAAGGAATTTAACTTAAAACAAGAATTTCAAAGACCAACAAAAATTTCCAAACATTCTGGGAAACAACAGTTACCAGCATTTTATTTTGCCAAGTGAGAGTGTTAAAAATAAATGTAAATAAAACAATACTATCATTATATTTTCATGAAAGGACACATGAACAAGAGTAAAAGATATAACTGAATAAATTACTTTTTTTTCAAAAAATGGGACAAATTTCAGAAAATTGTCTTTATATCTCTTTAGACCAATGAAAACTTTGTCATGTACCAAAAGAGTTCTGAGGATTAGCCTTTAGAAAACCTGTATTTTTAGTCATTTATAGGAATTCAGTTATCCATAGAGTTTTCCCAAGACTACAGATGGAGAAGGCTGTAGAAAACAAAAATAAAATTAACATATGGGAAAGAGGTAACTCCAACCTGACCACCTCAATAAAGCAGAACAGATATAGAAATAAAGTGAGTCACACAATTTTTTTGGCTTCTCAGGGCATATAAAAGTTATGTTTACACTACACTGCAGTCTATTAGATGTGCAGCAGCATTATGTCTTAGAAAACAATGTATATACCTTAATTGAAAAATATGTTATTGCTGAAGAATGCTAACCGTCATCTGAGCCTTTAGTGAGTCGTAGGAGGAACATCAAAGATCACTGATTACAGATCAACATAACAAATATAATAATAATAAAGTTTAAAACAGCAGTCCCCAACCTTTTCGGCACCAGGGACTGGTTTTGTGGAAGACAATTTTTCCACAGACTTGGTGGGGGGCGGGGGAGTTGTTCAGGTGGTAATGCAAGCAATGGGGAGCAGCAGATGAAGCTTCACTTGCCCACCGCCCACCTCCTGCTGTGCGGCCCGGTTCCTAACAGGCCATGGACCAATACCAGTCCATGGCCCGGGGGTTGGGGAACCCGGGTTTAAAACACTGTGAGAATTACCAATGTAACACAGAGACATGAAGAAAGCAAATGTCAGTGGGAAAATGGCAAAGACAGATTTGCTTGATGCAGTACGCCACAAACTTTCAATCTGTAAAAAAAACATTATCTGCGAAGTGTAATAAAGCAAAGTGCAATAAAACAAGGTATGCCTGTAAAAGATGTAAGGAAGACCACAAAGGAAGAAGCAAGTAAAACTTTAAAAAAGCATGTTGAACAAAAAAGGATACCTCTCCCCTTATTGGGGATTACTTTACGAGATCTGCAATCTTGACATGGTTAATTCTCCACTTTCCTTTACAACCTTGTTGAATCTCTTTTAATTTGGAACCTGACCTCCCTTTCTGTTACTTCTAACCATCCTCCACCCTCTGGACAGGGGTGGGCAAGATATACTCTCCCTGAGGAAAACAGATGACTTGATATTTTCTTTGCCAGACACAAGTAATACCTGAACAGCTGCTAAGAATAGAGCTCACTTTTCCAGACTCCAGCCTTGAGACAAATCAGTATTTGATGAGACAAGCTCAGCTATGTTTCAGATTTTAACCATATAATCAAAATCTTGGGTTTTGTCCCCAGCTTTACTGAGATATAATTGACATATAGTATTGTCTCAGTTTAAGGTATACAATGTGATGTCGAGGACCACTAACATAACAGAAAGGCACATTTTGAAACATATAAACCAAATACCAAATATTTTTATTTTTAACCCATGGTTCAGTACACTCTACAGTCCATCTGAAACTGTCTCCAAAAATTAAATATAAGATAAATTAATCTACTTTATGCTTAACATTAAAAAAATTAACTTATATTCTAAAACGAAGTATAATTAGCACTCTGTGGAGCGTACACTGCCAAAGGTTAATGTAACTATAAATTTTAAATAGATGTATATCTGTATGTGTAAGTATATGTCTATATATTGTATAAGAACAATTAAAAAACACAGGTCCATCAGCAATCAGATGAATAAATGACCTTATTCACAAGTTTATTTCTTTCTCAAATTCCCTGCAGATGCTGTTTTAGAGACCATATGAAGTAATAAACAAAGTGATAAAATGACCACTTTTTTTTTTTAATGACCAAAGTTCAGTGGTCTTCAAACTGAGGTCTCTATTTATATGAAGAGAGTTACTTGAGTCTGTGCAGTTTTAAGAGAATCAATTTCCAGATCCTCAACTTCCATACAAAGTTTTGCCTAAAGTGATCTGCCTGAAAATTATCAAGTTAACAGAGAGTCCATTTCTCACATTTCAGAAGAAAGACCTACTCCTTCTTACCTATCCCTTACTAAGGTACACTGTACCTGAAGGTATGAAAACCTCCAGGTGACAAGAGAGAAGTCTCTTTCAATGATTAATCAAACACTATAACATAAACCTGTAAGAGTGTATCTCCAAGTATTAAACATGTTTCTACTAAAGGCATGGTGTGGTGTTAGAAACATGGTATTTGGGTCCCTGTCAGGATGCTCTGAATTAAGATATATAGCAAAGGGAGGTGGCTGGAGACCTGGCAATTTCTGTTTAATAACTCTACCTTTTCCACTCTGAGCTCCCTGAAACCTCAATCTCTCCGTGCCACCATTATCAAAGGATGCATTGCTAGGGAGAAAAAAGTCCCATGGGAGCAATACAAACAGAACATCAATATGAAGCCCAGACTCACATTTGCTTACTTTACATATTTAAATATTAGCCATTCTTTTCAGTTATCTGTGGATGGGTTCATAGCTATAAAGAAAGGCACCTTACATTGGCTAAAGCACCATAAATTGCTGGTACTGATTTTTTTTCCCCCAAAAATTCAACTGGAATGAACAGCTAACATTTTCAAGACAATACTAGATACAATCAAAGGATAAAAATTCCAAGTGACTTCTTTCAGATTCAGTATGTATCATTCAATAAAGCAGTAAAAACCTAATTTAACAAATCATATATCAATACCTGTTCTAATTACAACCATTCCCTAGTTGGTTCAATCTTCAAAAATATTTATTTTTCTATTACTTAAAGTAAAATTAAACAATATACTAACTCCTGGGGCAATCTGCTTTTTAGCAGTACAAACTTTTTTATTATTTTCATAGGCAAAGTTTAGACATGATTCATCTCATTAAAAAATACAATTCCAATAGAATCCTACTTTTCATGTTTTCACCTGGGTTATAGTTTAACTCAAGTAATCCACACTAAAATTCTGTATATGCAGAAGAATTTTTAACAACACTATAAGGTTCACTATTTTTCTCTTAATTACCTTACCTGCATCCAACAGTAAAAAATATCCCAATAGCACTATTTTAAAAGCCTTAAATTTGAACTATGGAAAAAAATTCCTTATTTCTAGCATATTAACAAATGTTTAAAAGAAAATAATCGAACATTAAGTGCATACACTTAATGTATGCATTTAATGAAAGATATGTACTGATAATACATTTTGCTTTAACATATTATAAAATTACTAGTGGCTTTAATTGTGTATGTTTTTCTTTTAAACAGTTAAAAAGTCTATAAACTAGTGAAATGCATTTAAAACGGATTCAATTTTATGAACAATATTCACTATGATGGATCTTTATATTTCTGTGCTAAAATAATAGTTGTTTGATACAAATTCTGCTAAAAAGAAACAGATTAAAAACGTTGCCTTTTTTCATGCATTGAACCTTACCTCAAGTAGAATCTTGCATTTTAAATATTAAAAGAAAATCAATTTTTAAAATAGCAGTAGTAAATTCCTAGAAGTCAGTGTTTTGCAAAGCATGTGTTACTAATCACCTATATTGAAACCATCAAGGGTTAAAAAAAAAAAAAAGGACGGGGGTGGTGGGTTCCCTGGCGGTCCAGTGGTTAGGACTTCACACTTCCACTGCAGGGGGCATGGGTTCGATCCCTGGCTGGGGAATTAAGATCCCACGTGCTGTGTGGCACGGCCAAAACAAACCCCCAAAAAACAAAATATCACCTAGGGTGCTCATTAAAAATACAAACTCTCAGGCCCATCCCACATGTACTGAATCAGAATCTCTTGATAATGATTGAGTCTAGAAATTTACCTTTTTACCAATTACTCTGGGACTTCCCTAGTGGCACAGTGGTTAAGAATCTGCCTGCCAATGCAGGGGACTCGGGTTCAAGCCCTAGTTCGGGAAGATCTCACGTGCCACAGAGCAACTAAGCCCGCGCACCACAACTACTGAGCCTGAGCTCTAGAGCCCGCGCGCCGCAACTACTGAGCCTGCACTCTAGAGCCCGTGCACCACAACTACTAAGCCTGCACTAGAGAGCCCATACTCCGCAATGAGAAGCCCACCCGCTGCAACGAAGAGCAGCCCCCACTCTCTGCAACTAGAGAAAGTCAAGAGTGCAGCAACGAAGACCCAACGCAGCCAAAAATAAATAAATAAATAAATAAATAAAAGCAATTGCTCTAGGGAGATCTCTAAAGCCAGAAAATCTAGAAACTGATCAGTAAAGTTCCTCAAATAAGCACACTAATAATAGTGTAAGAAGAAATTCAAAATTAAGAAAGAGATTAGGGGCTACAACCCAAACATCATGAAGAAAATAAACACAGAGTTAGGTCCAAGATCAGTTTTAAAAGAGAACTGCTTGTGACTCTGCCAATGATTATTAATGCTTTGTGCACTTTCTTATGGAATTTAGGGCCACTGTGGAGACATAACTAAAAAAGCAAAAAGGAACATTTTTCTCTTCCATTATAAGGAATGCTGACCACTATAACACAGTGTTGCTACTTGGAGAACTTGCTTCCCTTATTATTTATTATGCAGATGATCCTTCAGGATTATCCTCTCATAGTATCAATACATAACACGTGGCTAGAAACGTACACACATTGTTAAAATGGTTTTCGTAATACTTATGGTCTTCAACAACCCCAAATAAAGGAAAAACAGGGAACAGACATGGTTACCAAGTCTATACCAGCTAACTCACCAGCCTCCTCACACATCTCTTTTCCCTACACCATCATAAAACCACATCTTGAAGATACTAGCTCCGGTGGGTGAAGCTATACACTCAGGAGTCACTCACACCACTCTAACAACCAACAGAAGAAAGCCAAACTCCAGCTAATTTACTCCCTGGAAATACACAATAGGAATAGAAAAGGTAACCAAGACTACAATAATTAAATGTTCCTTTTGTTTGGTCCTGTCCCTTATTTCTATATAATCTTCTAGTAAATACTCTGCTTCCAAAATGGTTTAGTTTAAAAAGACATAATAAAAAGTAGAAGCTCTATGTTTAGTCTCCTTAAAGAGACTATGGGATGTTTATCTTAAGAGTAAAATGGGTTTAAGGGTTACTTGGTAGAAACCGTTCTCTTCCCTTAAAAAAAAAATGCTGAAGGAGCTATTTGATTTCTAATTGGGGATCTATTAAATGTGTTACGTAGGTTATTAAGATCATGGCAAAGACCAGAAGAGAATGCATGGCTCTTTCACTTAAGGAACAAGGTTATAAAACTACACTTCCTCCAACAAACAAAGCTTGACAATATAAATTTGGCTGTTGTACCTAAAGAACATTATCCCAATTTTCTATTGAGTAGCCAAGAGGAATTTGATGCAACAATATGATTATTTACTACATAAATAATACCTTTTCTGGAGGAAACAATGTATACTTACTTAGTAAGCTGCCCTTTATTCTTGTTATTATCAACTCCATTATAAGTCACAGCTGCCAGTTTTCTGCTCCGGTAGTTCTCATAGTGTACATTATTAGTGACATCTTTCAAGTCCTGCATGTGTGTTCTGTCATAAATAAATGACACATCAAGAGTTTGCTTCTATTAAGAAAGCTTTGGTGTAAATCAAAATTTTAGCAAAACAAAAATTTCAGACTTAAAATGAGCAAAGGACTATTCTTAAGGAAGATGGCATCCATCTGTCTTCATTCACATGTAAGGCAGAGTAAGACACAATGAGCTAACTTGACACCAATGGAAAATTAGGTTCCAGATGAAAGTTTAGGAGCATAAATCCTCTCAAAGCAGTTACTAAAGAATGACATTTCTAGAGAAGAGTATTTACCTTTTTAGTATATATTTTATTTTACTAGAGAAGGAAAAGTAGATTAGCTCCTACTAAAGTTCACAAAGCAAAAGAAATTGCTTTCCTTTTAGCAATATTATTAATATTTGAGTTTTTATTCAGGTAATACATAGGGACACTTTAGATCACATATCAAGTTGGATGCAAACTGGGGAATTCTAATTTTGAGTAAATTTCTGTTTATTCAAATTGTCCAATAAATGTGGTATTTTGGTTAAATGAATGTCTGCTCACAGCGTATCTATCTTACATAAAATCAATCCATAGGAGACAACTATACAATACATGAGACAATTTCATCATTCCTTAATGTTTCAAGATGCTAAAAGACTCCCTGAGCTGCTCTACGGTATCCTTTACCAATGCAGCAGTGTTTTTGGATATACGTGGTGTGGGAGTACTCTGTATCATTTGATCTTCCTTTTTCTCATCATCCATTCCTGCACCTGCAATCCCCCATCTTTCATCTCCACCACTTTACCAAAATCCCCTTACGGGAGACAAACATAAAGGTGTTACTCTGTATTTATTCTTCCTGATATCCATGAAACAGTTACTACTACTTTCCCTTTTGTAAACAGAATGTGATGTTCAATTACTCTGATTCACCTAGTATTGGACATCCATGCAGTTTTCTGATAGCTTAACTCCTCCTATTTCTAAGACTGGGTTTTCCACAAGCCTCATCTCCCTTTATACTCTGTCCCTTGATGAATAATATATCCTCTCTATGGCCACTAGAGTTACACCTAAAGCTCTATCCTCCTGTACTTCAGTCAAGTCAGACAGTTCCTTACTCCTAGCATATCCAATGACTGGGACTGAATAGTCCATGTTAATTTGTCACTGACTCTCAAACTTCAGAATTCTACTGCTGTGGGGGCTCTCTTTGCAGTCTCGAAGTCAAACCACTCTAACCCAGGACAACTTTCTCCTTGGCGGTCAGTCATTTTTTTGGTACCCGTATATGTTATAGGTGACACCACATAACGTTTTCAACTATATTGTAAACACCCCCTTTTACAAAAAACATGCCATCACCTTTTGTACTCTTGCCACAGACAGCACATAATGGGCCCTTTAAAAATAACTGATTTGAAGCTGAGTTATGATAAACACTGCTGACTTTCTAGAATTACTGTTATCAGTTTCTCTAAGCAGAGAATAATAACTGTGCCAATATGAAACAATCTTCTTGTAATTTTTAAATATTATATATTATCTCATCAATGAATCACTGAAAAGTAAAGTACTTTAGTAGCTGAAATACAAGATGTATAAAATAAAAATAAGGTGGGCTTATTAACTAGTTGTTAAACTATTTTTGTTAATGTCATCAACGTTTTAGATAGTGAAATATTTTTCCCTTTCACTAAAATAACTTTATGATTACCTGGTTCTGGTATTTTTCAGGATATAGAAATCTCTATTTCCACTTACTTAAATATTTTACTTTATCCTTTTAAAAATCAACCCGTTCCTCCACTCTGAAAATAATTAATTAGTAATATAGTTTTCTCCACAATTTCCGGAATTTACTCATCTTTTCCATTTCTTATTGCTGATAACAAAGCACTCTCTTCTCTCCTTTTGTTTTCCTTCTCTATTTGATTTCTGCACTGTCCACTGCCACACCCTGAAACTATTTTTATCAAGTTTTCCTCTTTCCATTGTCTCCCTTGGTTTGCCTGCAACAGCTAGTTCTCTTAATTAGCAAAGTGACACAGCTTTGAACTTGAATCTTTCTTAGAAGCAACCACTACTCCTAAATTTAACCTGCAGGATTTCAATTACTTGGAACTTACAGACATATGGAACACTGGCATTGATATTTCCTTCATGTATTTATTAAATATCCACTAGGTGCCTTTATCATAAAGACATGAGCTACATAATATATACATCTTTCTCATCTCTCCTCCAAACTTAAAAGGAAAAGCAATAAAGTAAAATATTCCTAAGCTTACCATTTGCAAAGCATACTTATCAAGGATGTTTTACACGTCTCAAAGACTATAATCGAAAAATTGTGTTAAGAAGCCAAATAAACATCTAGCATAAGTGAACATTTATTCCTTAGGAAAGAAAAACAAGTGTGCTAAAGCAAATTTAACAAATAAATGAATTTTTTATTAAGCAAAATTGCCTAATCATCTACCTCAAGGAGCTGAAGCCAATATCTTCATCCTACTTGTTAAAAATGTTAAGTAGGACCACTCCTAATCCCACAAGTAAACATTTAATGACTGTATTTATCCTAATCCATCTTAAGGCATCTATTTCCATGAATCTCTTCCTATCTGACCCACTGCATGATAACATACCACTTACCACTTACTCTGAGTTTCTTTAATACATCTAAGCAACTTCATCACAGCACACATCTACTTATACATTACATAATTTTAGAATTTTTTATATTTTCATACATGTATGATTGTCCTGTTGCTTTCCTGTACTAAATCTTCCTGCAGGAATGGTCCTTCCTGCTTATAATGCTTCCATACTAGTGAGTCCTACTCACCAGATGTCACTGTGTACCTTCAAATGTTCAAAGTCTAGCTTCTGACTCAGTAACTAGCCTTCTTTTCTATAGTATTTTAGGTATATAGGCAATTATTGATTGCATATTTAAAAAACACATAAGATGGGCTTCCCTGGTGGCGCAGTGGTTGAGGGTCCACCTGCCGATGCAGGGGACGCGGGTTTGTGCCCCGGTCCGGGAGGATCCCACATGCTGCGGAGCGGCTGGGCCCGTGAGCCATAGCCGCTGAGCCTGTGCGTCCGGAGCCTGTGCTCTGCGGCGGGAGAGGCCACAACAGTGAGAGGCCCACAAAAAAAACAAAAACAAAAACCCCACATAAGACAAAGTTATAGAATATCATTGTGTCAGGCACTAGGCAAGTAGCATAGATTTAAAATTGAGGAAAAGAATAAAATCAGAGGGAATGTACTGGCAATTAATACTTATGAAACATTCCTTACATATATAATGTCATAAGAGATTATTAGTTCTTCTGAAGTCACATCTTAAAAATGGAAGTGAAAGGAAAGAGTTCGTAATAGAACCTGAAGTGTTGTATTCTCAAAACCAAGAGATGACCACCCTTTCATATGCATTTGCTCTTCTCCCACTGTGTGAGGCATGGCAACCCCAATGGCTGAATTAACTCCGTCATCCACTTTCTACCAAAACACCTTGTCATGAGCTCTTTTGAGAAAAACCAATTACATGGCAATCTCTTTGATTTCAAAATTCACTTTCATCTCTTGTATATTTCTTGAGGTAGCAATTTGACTCATATTTTCCCCCACTTTTAAGAATGATCTTATTCTTGTTCTATGATTTCCAATTATCATCAATATGCATGTTACTACTTCAACATAGCTAAAGAGATTCCTGTGTTTTGGGAAAGTGGATAGTATGAAAATGAATAGACACCAACTTAAGATGGCCATCTAAAACTGGAGGTTGAAGAGAATAGTACATAGTGAGAGTCTGGAGAAGCAAGCAAGATGAGAGAGTAGAGAAGTAGCAAAAGGGTATGAAATGGCATGAGAAAGGAATTTATCTCAGCATAAAAACACTGAGGTTCATTTTGATCCCCTTTCTGTTCCTTGCCCACTAATGTCTCTGGTTCTTTTCAACTTTTTCTTCGGGATTTCCTCTCTGCTACTGATTTTCTAATTCAGGTCCTGTTCCTCTAATCAGAAAAACCTCAGTGTCCTGTTCTCACATGCTTTCCTTCTCTTTCATCAGGTGCACAAGGTACAATTTAGGAGTAATGTTTTCCCTCCTGGGAGGAAGATCAGTTTTGTTCACAGTGTTCCAGTAACAAAAACGCTCCACTCGCCAGCTACCAAGCTATGTATTTTTAAATATTCAAAGTCAAGTTTTTGACCCAAAACTTAGCCTGCCCTTCCACAGTTTCCACATTAAAGAAGAGCAAAAGCCTTTTTCTTTCCACTTTCCATACCTCTTTCAGTATTAAACCTTAACACAAAGTATAATGATCAAGAGACCCATTTTCCTATATATCCCTAGCCACACAGCCTATTTTGTATTTTTGCTCTTGACTTCAAAACCTTGGCAAAATAACCCAAGTTGTCTCCATGCAGTGCTTACTGCAGTGCTTACTTCAGTGCTAGAATGAAGATACCCCTTTAAATTAGCTAAATTTATAGAAGACAAAAAGTTAAATCTGTCTAACTCTAATTTTATTTAGGGGAAGAAAAAATTTATGTTATTTTCATCATTACTCACACTTACCTTATCAACATATTTCTTAGAATTGTAAAATCACAATGTTCACCATTTTCAACTATAAAAAAATAGATCACATACATTATTTTCCACTAAACCCAGTCTTTTCGGAGGAAACTGGGTGTTAACAACAATAAGAGAATATGCAAAATAGCTTAGATCAATTTTTCATTAAGATTTAACACTGTAACATATAGTACTTAATTTAAGGGCACATCAGACGACTGTGCTATATTACTTTATTGTAGTTTAATCCTCCATGATAAAATATAAACCTAACAAATGAGCTCTCCAAAAGCAAACAATTTTGACATTTTGAAAGAGGACATCATATATTTCTCTTTACTGGTTGAAAATATATTTATTCCATAATAAAATGCATTTAAAAAGTTCAGTGTTGGGGGTGAGCAGGGGATCACTTTAGAAAAACCTCCCTAAGGTAACCAAAATGAAAACTTGAGCCAAGAACATTAAGGTTCTTTATTTTTTAAAAACGTATCACTAAAAGAACACTCTTTGGTGGGGGAGGTACCTAAAACTAAAGATACAAAGCAATTTCTTCTGTGCATATTTCTAAGGACTGTACTAGTTCTAAAGCCTCAGCTCAGCAACTCAAGGTTACATGGCGATGACAGAGCTGGGAATGAGCACAGTATAACTGGTCAGGAAAGTCACTGATAACAACAGTAACTTGGAAAATATTCTAAAAATTACAGAATTTTTCAAAGTAATACCAACAAATAGAACAATCATGACTCAAATCTTGATTCCAAGTTACTATAACACAGAATATTAAATATTAGTAAAACAAGTATAATAAACACAAATTTGGGGAAACATGTCTATTGCCAAGAAGGCTTGTTGAGAATTGATGCTATAACTAAGATTTTATTGTTAACACTCCTTAAAAAATTAGTAGAGGATCTCTTAATAATGAAATTTTTTGCTCTAAAGATGTGATGCCAAAAAAGGTGACTTCTGTCCTGAGGAAAAGAAACTATGAATGTTTTAACTGAGCTTCTGACAGTTGTTCTCATTCTTGAGGGTCCCAGACCCATCTGAGACTCAGATAAAAGTGACAGGCCTTTTCTCCAAAATTATTCTCAATTTCAGAAGGTTTATTAGATCCCTTGGAAGCAATCTTTGGTCCCCACGTAAAGAACTCCTGCATTATAAGAGTTTTCAAACAAAAAAAACAGGAATAGACTTAATGGTGAGGCAGAGGTGGGAGGGTGGGTACTGACAAGTGGCTTCTACAGTACTACACCGTTAAGATTTAACACATACTTGCCTGACTTAGTAGGACACAAGGTCTGAGAAACTTGAGGATATGAGACTCAATGAAACAATTCAGAACTATCAATGCAGTATGCTTATCATACTAACTATAAATACAAATATTTTTAATCACATTTGTGAGATCTTGTAGAAAGCCATTCACTGAAGAAAACCTTACCTTCAGCAACACCCCAAGGATACTGCCTTCCTCTGACCCTTTTGCCATTAACTTCAATGATAGTATTACTACCTACCACAGCAAGAGGTAAACGGTCCTATAAAACAAAGTACTCATGTTCAAATATATCTCTGTAGTCCTCACAAATTCAAGAATAAAGAAGTTACATTACTCAACAGATAAGCAAAAACAATTATTACCCCGACAGTTTCTGCATTCATTTTTATACACCATTCAATTACTATTTAGTAAAATGCCATTATATGGTATTGTCACCAATGTAAACAATAAATAAAATATTTTCACTGAAAATTTAAGAATACTAAGGCATATGCTGATCAAATTATTTGTTAAAACATCATCCAAAAAGAAGCTGCCCCGTATTGGAAAAATTAAAAAGGATAAAAAATATATTAGCAGTTAGAGGAGAAAAATGAGGCTTGTGGCTAGCTTGCCTACCTGATCACAAACCAACCCTAACAGCCCTGGAGGCAGAGAATGCCATTAGTCAGTACATCATTTTTAGGTCCAGGGTACTTAGGAAACCACTATAATTTAAAAATACAGAAAATTATGTCGGTATGGATTTTTGGTTGATTCTTATGAAAGGACAAAAGAAAACATATTTTTGGCTCTTAAAACAAAGATTAAGCATAACAGTGCTTAAGAACAAATACTTTCCCTTCTTATTACGCCCCCCTTTTCTTTCCCATTACCTGTTTTTAGGGGGAAAATTATAAAATATGAAATCAGTTAACTGAAAACCACATGAAGACAAGAATTACATTATTCATCTCTCTATTCCATATAATGCTTTATGATACATAATAGCCAAACAACAAAGTTAATCATAAAGTTGAATTCAATACTGAATAATCTCTCTATTTAGTTTGTAAGTCAACTGTTTAAAAACACTGATATTTTTGGTTTTTCCAGCAGCTATTATAGTATTTTTAAGTCCCTAAAACATTTTAGTATATGTATGGGAATGAACCTACCTTTATCTTTTTAACAAGCTTATTTTCTTCTTCATCATCTGTTTCTGGGAATTCATATATTTTAATTTTATGTTCTTGGATTTCTTTCATTATCTAAAATGAAAGAGGAAGTCAGCAAAAGAGCATCACACATAATTTTAGTACATTAGCCTTATTTTTATTATACTCTTCTTAAATTCCTGAGTCCTCAGTTCCAGTTCCTTTACTGTTTTTCAATGATGCAAAATGTAATCTAAAACCAAAGTACTATGCTAGTCTTTTTTTTAACCATAAAGTTGATATATAAAAGTACCATTCTCAAAATCCAATTACTTCAGAAGTGTTAAAGTCATATGGT
Source organism: Mesoplodon bidens (assembly GCF_964165515.1). Classification (NCBI taxonomy): domain Eukaryota; kingdom Metazoa; phylum Chordata; class Mammalia; order Artiodactyla; family Ziphiidae; genus Mesoplodon; species Mesoplodon bidens. The sequence continues at coordinate 65,010,990 of NC_138166.1, read as the reverse complement.
TATAATACCAAAAGAGTTCTAAAAATGATTTAAGAACCCAGAAAGGGCTTTCTCTAGCTGATTTCTACTCTAATGGTTTTAGGTCATTTATTTATAATGACTGAGATACTTCCTCTAGATAAACTCTTACCAACTGTTTTATTCATCTGAATCAACAAAGCTTAAACTCACCTAAAATTTTTAGTAGAATTTAGCAAAGGTAAGTAAAATTAAGTATAGCATTGGTTCCAGGAAAAAAAAAGTGCACACTTATCAGAAAATATCCTTGCATGTACATGTGCACACACACAAATCAAGGAGCAACACATATAAGATCAAGCAAGCACAAAGGGAGAAAACATGCCCTGGAAATTAAGAAACTAATGAGTTTATAATAATAATCAATGAGAGTGCAGAAAAAAGAAAGACAAACTTATTAATAACATCAGAATGACCTAGTTCAAATTAAATTATCTTGTCCAAAATCACTCCAAATTCTAATAAGAATACAGACATCCAAATAATGTTGAATACCTACCCTATTCAATCTCATAACAAACTGATGGCTAATATACCTATAGCTAGCTCCCTGCCTGTACTGGTAGTTCAGTGCTACTCTCACTGCTGGGGTCCCCAGCAGCAGTAAAGGGAACCTAAACAAAATGTGCGACACAGTTACTAAAGCAGACAGAAGTAAAACTGCCACTGAGAAAAACAGGACCACATATCTTTTACAATTGAGTTATATATGTCTATATACAAAAAAACCCAAGAAGATAAACGATGAGATGTCAAATACATGACTAGAAGAAGAAATGAACACTAGCAGCTAGCTCTAGGAGCAGTGGTTCTTAGTCAGAGGTTGTATATTAAAATGGCCTGAGTGAGCATCTTCAAAATAATGAATACAAAAGCCCTATCTTAACCTACAGAACCAATTGGTAGAGATATGCTCCAGTAACTCATTTTGAAAAAGTTCTCTAGATGACTCTGATAAACACCCTTGGTTAAAAATGTTTTTTAGGGCTTCCCTGGTGGCACAGTGGTTAAGAATCCCCCTGGGTTCGAGCCCTGGTCCGGGAAGATCCCACATGCTGCGGAGCAACTAAGCCCGTGTGCCACAACTACTAAGCCTGCACTCTAGAGCCCACGAGCCACAACTACTGAGCCCGCATGCCCTAGAGCCCATGCTCCGCAACAAGAGAAGCCACCACAATGAGAAGCCCATGCACTGCAACGAAGAGTAGCCCCCCTGGCTTCCCTGGTGGCGCAGTGGTTGAGAGTCCGCCTGCCGATGCAGGGGATACGGGTTCATGCCCCAGTCCGGGAAGATCCCACATGCCATGGAGCGGCTAGGCCTGTGAGCTGTGGCCGCTGGGCCTGCACGTCCGGAGCCTGTGCTCCTCGGTGGGAGAGGCCACGGCAGTGAGGGGCCTGCGTACCGCAAAAAAAAAAAAAAAAAAAGAGTAGCCCCCGCTTGCTGCAACTAGAGAAAGCTAGTGTGCAGCAACGAAGACCCAACACAGCCAAAAGTAAATAAATAAAATAAATTTATTTAGAAAAAAAGTTTTTTAAAAGCATAAACGAAGAAAAAGAAAATTGTACAACCCTACAATGTGACCAATCCGGAAGTAGAGATCATTGCTTATTCATCTTTATCTCTTAGTTCTCAGAACAAATACAAATCAAGGTACATACAAATCAAGACAGAAGAGGAGAAATGTTATTAGTATTTGAACTTAGAAACAGCACATTACAAAATAAAAATGGAGTGAATAAGCATAAAATAAAAACATATACTCCTGGTAGAAATACCAGATATATGTAGTAAAAATGATACACTAAAACATTCTCAAAATTTATACAGATTTAACACAATTTCAAAGCAAATTTCCACAGGCTTTTGTTTTTGTAATAGGTTTCAAGTTATTCTAAAATTCATACTGAAAAAGGTGAAGAACCAAAGTATCTTGTTACAAAGGGGACTATAAGGACAATAAGAGATAATTAACTCTAAGATCTATTTTAAAATATTATACAACATAGCCACAGTTTAAAAGACATAAAACTGGCCTAAAACTTAAAAATAGGAAATTGGAATAGGAAAGTATAATAGTTCCAGAAACTGACCCTACATTTCATAAAATATAATATATAATAAACCAAACACAACAATGAGGGAAAAATAAACCTGTGCTTTAAAGTGTTCAGCTTTTCTGGAAAATTAAATTAAATCATATTAGGTACCACTTTATTCCAAAAAAGTTTAAAAAATAAAAATGACAAACAATGCTGGCAAGACACTGGAACAAATATACCTGTTATAAAACGAATTTGATTGTTTTGTTGGGAAAGCACCATGACAAAATGGGTAGGTGGGGGAGGGAGATAAAATAATCATAACCTTTCAAAAGTAATCCTGTTCTTGGGAATTCGGTCTAGGAAAGTAATTCTAACGGGTGTGGGAGGGGTGCTGGTGGAAGCTATATGGAAACATCTAAAATAGCCTATTTAAATTGAAAGGATAAGGGCATATGATAATACTTATGGGCTCCTAGGAGAAAACTAAAGCAGAAGACTATTTTCAAGAGTTATTTTTAATACAGTGTAAACAACCATATAGTAAAGTAGCAAGAGGAATACACTGTAACACATTATACTGAAAATAAGAAAAACTGCAAATTACATGAATGATATTAGAAACCCAAGAGTTCAACCTCATTCTACTTACCTGTTTCTTAAACTGTTGGCACTCCTCTGGTGTGAGTGTGTCTGCTTTGGCAATAAGTGGAATGATATTCACTTTTTCATGCAAACGCTTCATAAACTCAATATCCAACGGTTTAAGTCTGAAATACACAATATTTAATATGACTGGATTGATCAGTTTGGGAGAATAGATTCTTCACATCCCAATGTTAAATTACATACATTGGAACTACTTTACTTACTCATCAGAAACACTCCCTGAAGGTGTATTGGGCCAGCAACAGTTAGGAAGAACAGGATTTCAAGAAGCACTGGAGTGGCTAAAAAGGCTTTGACTCCTGCCCTTTATCACCCTGGTCATAGGGTTTGGGCCCTAAAGAAGAATTAGAAAAACCAAAAAGGCTCCTAATAGGCTTTCCTACAGCAGTCTCTACATTTACTACTCAAAACTTGGGAAATCTTTGCTTTGTTTTTAAATGAAAAATTTAGTCCTCCTTCACTTCTTGCTACCAACTATATTTCTCAGAGAAGAGGCTCAGAAGAGAATCTTCTTCTTCATCCCTTTTACCTATTACACTCTAACTGCTGCCTCCACTTTGCCATTATACTTTCAAGAAGGTCACCAAATACTACCATGCTGCAAATTAATTAGCAGCAGCCAACTCATAAATACTGTGGTGTGTACCAGTAATTTTTAATTTGCCCATTATGCAGCATTGACATTATTCCCTCACAAGCTGTTCACTTAGGGTAACTTTCAGGCTCCTCTTTGTAAGCTAGTCTCCTTAATAGGTACGTTCCTCAGAATTCTCTAGAAGGTCTTCTCACTCTGCATTCTGTAAGCTTATCATTAACTCTATGGGTCAATGACTCCCGAGTCTTTATACCCAGCTCAGATCTCACTCCTGTGTTCCAGGCTTGTGTCCACCCAGTGGAAATACTACTCGGACATCCCATTTTGGCACCTCAAAATCAAAAGCTCATCTAAGCCCCCATGTTTTCCCTCCCCTTCATGCTTTCTATCTCAGTGAACAGCACTACAATCCACCCAATTACTCAAGTCTGAAACCCAGAATTCCTCCTTCCGTTAATCCTCAATTCCAAAGATTCCCCAGGACCTGCTGAACAAATAAAGATATTTATATATTTATCTCCATTTCCATTACTTTGATTCATGCCACCAAAGTATACTTTTGGTATGGATAATGACAAGAATCTATCTCTCCAAACCATGCACACTGCAGTCAGAATGGTTTTTCTAAAATCCAAATCTGATCATCAGGTCATTCCTTGACTAAAAACCTTACTAAAGCCAGATTCCTTAGCTAGTGTGGCCTACAAGGCCTGTGAAAACATAGCCTCTCCAGCTGTCCTCATCTCTTAGCATCCCTTAGCATTTTTGCTACCTCCTACTTCCAACGTGCCAGCCTTTTTGAACTTCTCACAATTCCTTAAAAGCCACCATACACCATACACCTATCTCTGGCCATAGGCTACTACTGCCTTTGCTTAGAACACACTCCATTCCCATCCCCCTTCTACTTGGCTTGCTTAATTCCTAGTCATCCTTTAGGACCTAGCTTACTATTCTCATTTCCTCTGGGAATTCTTCTCTAACCTAAGACTAGGCATTTTCTAAGGGATCATAACACTTAATTTGCCACACAGTAACTGCTTACTGATGTATTTGTTTTTCCTATCTTCTCACTAGAAGATCCTCAAAAGCAAGGCCTTGGTCTCATTCATCTGTATCTCTTATATCTAATACAGTGTCAATAATTGAGAAGGTATCCAATATCCATTGACTAAAAAAGTAAGTTGCTGTGATTTTCCTTACATCTTTGAATAAATTTAAATAAAAACCAGCTATTCCTCACACCTAGAATACACTGTAGACTAAAAATTAATATTCTACAAAAATAAATGAAGGTAACAGCAATATTTTGCACAGAAATGTGGTATTCCTTAACTTTTATAAAACATGAGGAAAATGGAATAAAGATCTAATTTCATTATAAATTTTATTGACTAATATTTTAAAATAAAGAGAAAGCCCTTCTTAGGGTTCTCTTAGAGTACTATAGTTTAATATATATACAATGTTGGGCGTATTGGGGGTCCAGAGACTAATGAGGTATTCCTTTTTACTAACAAATAATACTATACTTCTTTGTGGTAGTGACGCTGGCTGGCAGAAAGATGGGGTAACGAGGCAGGAAGGTAGATACAGAGAAATAAGATAGCTACCTCATTCTAATTCTTGTCTTAAATCCTCTGAATTTTGATATTGGCATTCAGAGAACACTACAGAAAAAACTTCAGAAAAGAGTGTGTGGGGGGCTTCCCTGGTGGCGCAGTGGTTGAGAGTCCGCCTGCCGATGCAGGGGACACGGGCTCGTGCCCTGGTCCGGGAGGATCCCACATGCCGCGGAGCGGCTGGGCCCGTGAGCCATGGCCGCTGAGCCTGCGCATCCGGAGCCTGTGCTCCACAATGGGAGAGGCCACAACAGTGAGAGGCTCCCGCGTACCGCAAAAAAAAAAGAAAAGAAAAGAGTGTGTGGCTGGAATAACACTATATTTATCTGTAAATAGCACCCTTACCTCACTAGTGCTAACTGAAAAACCTTTCGATTTTTGAGAAAAAATTTGAGTTTTGCTTGTTTTCATCAATCATTACATTATGACACTAAATAGAAAAGCCATGGCCCAGTCAATCAATCTCAGATTTGTAAATTTTTAGGGTTCACCTTCCAGATTATACTCATGACAAATTTAAATTACCACCACTACCACCTCATTAAACCAGTGACAGAATCAGTTAATCTAAAATTTTAATAAATCATAAGAGCATCTAATATAAAGTATTAAAATCAAAATCCAAGTTAACAAGATTTTACACTTAAAACAACACTTGCAGGACATTTATTATATTATTTCAACTTTTAAAGAGAAAGATGCTTGAAAATAGCCATGACAAGGAAACTGGGGAAGTCAGCTTCTCAAATATAAAACAACAGGGCTGAAGTACATTTAAATCAGTTTAAAAAAATCAAACTTTAAATGTAACCTTTATTAAACCCCTGATAAAATCTTTCCACCCTTTTAAATTAGAATACAAATTTCAGAAGCATACAAAATGTCAACAGCAGAAAACACTTATTTCACAGTAGATTACATTCTGGTTGAAATTTTTCCTCTGTCCCTTTAGTTTTATTTCAGGTCATCTTTTCCAACAAATTTAGTTTTTAAATGTTTTTTTTACACAACGGAAAGTCCTTTTTAGAATTTCTAAAAGATAAACCCAAATTAGAGGGAAAAGACTACTTAACCTCAAAGCCTACAGCAAAATAAGTAAAATGACTAGAGGGCAAATGACAAGTATTTATTAAATATACATACATATATATATTTCTAAGGGAAAAAAAAACCTATATAAAACTAAGTGACACTGTTTTTTCAAAGTGGCAATCAACATTCAAAAAGTTTGTAAAAACACCATTTAAAAATTCAAGTTCGGGGGCTCCCCTGGCGGCGCAGGGAATAAGACTCTGCGCTCCCAATGCAGGGGGCCCAGGTTCGATCCCCGGTCAGGCAACTAGATCCCACATGCATGTCGCAACTAAGAGTTCACATGCTGCAACTGAGGAGTCGGCAAGCTGCAACTAAGGAGCTGGCGAGCCACAGCTAAGTAGCCTACCTGCCACAACTAAGACCTGGCACAACCAAATAAATTAAAAACAAAGCAAAACAAAATTCAAGTTCCAAGTCAGTTACCAACCACTGAACAAAGAAAATGAAGCAACAACAGCTGAAATCATAAATTAACCCTTTGTTCAGTGACTACAATTGGTGGAGTGAGATGGGGGACACTGAAAATACGCTGTTGCACCAATTTATATTTACTCCAAAAACAGTACGTTTAAAAAGGGAATCCAGGGATTACCCAGATAAGACAGAAGGGCCCTAATTCATCTATTACGTTGCCTGGAATTTCACTATGTAGTGAGCAGGGAATTTGGAACTCTCTACGGAAAATTCAGTGTCATATTATTTCACTTAATCCATAGCAGCACATACCAATGGGCAAAACTTTGTTCCATTTCTAAAAATAGTTAAGCTGAGAAACTACTCAAAATCACATTTTTATACATAAGAAATTAATATTTGGAACTCCCATCCCTTGTGACAAACAAGAAATGGCCCAAAGCCACTACACATAATTTCAAAATTTTTTCTTTAAATAAAAAAATCGTATTTCCCATGCAATTTTAAGAAATATATTTTCCCTCAGGGAATAAGAAAAATGTGATTTCATGAGAATTACTAAATCTTGGCGAGAGTCCAAAAGATCTAAAATAATAAAACTGGATATAAACTGACAAATTTCTATTGACTTAACTGCAGGTTAAAATTTTACCCTGTTGGCTTCCAGGAAAAAGCCCTAACAAGTTAAACTAGAATGATAAAATATGTATATATATAAATTCAGGAAGAAGCTAACAAGGACACAGAAAAAGCTATACAGTGTGGTATTTGAGATTTTTTTTTTGAGCCTTTTAAGTAGATGAGTCAATTTTGTGCTTTAAATATGTAAATTTCTGAGACTACTGTAGAATAATATTAGAAATTAAAGAAGAAACATTTGCACCACTAAAGTCAGACAGTGCAAAATGGTAAACTAAATAATTAAGGCTTTCTGCTCAACCAAGATGGTGATAATGGGCAGTAGCCTATCTAGGCAAAAGGTGAAGAAAAAAGCAAAAAACAGAAGAGAAAGGTACTCTTTTGAAGTAACCGGTTTACACTACTGTAATTTGGGTGTTAGATGACTTAATGCTATTTAGTCTGATGCTATAAAACAGTCCAGTTCCTTCTGGTGGAGAGATGGTGGAGTTACAATCATCAGGTGGCTAAGTTATGCTGAGTCATTTATCCAAAGATGAAAGAAGAGTAATTACGAACACCTGCAGTTGACAATGACCCACATATCTATTCAAAATGACAAAGAAATACAAACAACAAAACAAGGAGTATAGGCTGGCCGTACTAACAAACAGAACAATCAGATCAAATAAATGTCCAGATACTCAGATCTTAATTTTAACTCCTAATAAGTAGAAGGTTAGTACTGATGATATGATACTTAAACAATTTGACTGTGACAGCTTAGGTGAAACAAGAGGACAAGTAGATTTAGTGAAGAAAGAAATGGCACATGAGAACCTTGGTATTTAAGTTTTTTTTGCAGCCTTCTCTACTAGATCTACAGTAAATAATATCTTTGGAGTTTCTTAGAATATGTCTAGCTAATTTTTATGGCTGTTTCTCCTTATTTGATCGTTCAATTAGTGGCAGATTGGTCAAAAAGAAAGCTAAATTAGCCACACTGAGACACCAAACATGATGGAAACAATATTCCTTTCCATGAAGCAGGTAAAGTCTTATGCATGACAAACTAAGAAGTAAAATCATTGTTAGCTTGTCTAGGACTTTAAAAAAGGCTTCCTATAAGCCATTTTTATATGGAATTTGGAACTTCACAACTGGTAAAGTTAAATGTACTCCACAGAGATGAGGGTTACTAAAATATGCACCCAAAGATGAGTAATAATAAAACAACAACAACAAAAAAGGTTATCAGAAGCATCAAGGTACTGACCCATGTCCTGAAGGAGCAATGAAGTATAAACAACACTGCACTCTGTTATCAGGCATCTGACGTCTGTTCACTCTAGATTCTGCATTTAGGTAGTCCTCAAACTTACTATCAATGTAGTCGATAACAGGCTGCCAGCTGTAGAATGCAGATAAAATAATTAAGTTGTAATTCTACATATGAACATACAACTGATGACTCTGTTAAAGGGCAATAATCAATATTTTTAAATACACAAAACCAATGTAACCAATGGAAGACATCTCAAATTATTCTATATATACTGATTCAAAAACATATAAATTATGTTGAATAAATCTTGATTCATTATTTCTAAACTTTCCAAACAGAATAAAACTGTTTAGAGTCAGACACAACTAAATTATATTACTTGCATTAATAAGTATATCAATGCTAAGACACTTTACAATATGAAAAATTATATTCAAAGAGTTTTATATTTCAAATGAAAAGATTAAACAATACAGAAACCTCATAATGAACTGTTACTTAGGTGTTTCAAAAGTCGACAGAAATTTACTTCAAAAAACAATGTGCAACTTGGGACTTCCCTGGTGGTCCAGTGGTTAAGAATCCGCCTTCCAATGCAGGGGAAGTAGGTTCAGTCCCTGGTCGGGGAACTAAGATCCCACATGCCGTGGGGCAACTAAGCCTGAGCACTCTAGAGCCTGCTCGCCGCAACTAGAGAGAAGCCTACGTGCCCCAACGAAGATCCTGCGTGCCACAACAAAGAACCGACGCAGCCAAATAATAAATATAAACAAAACAAAAAAACAGTGTGGAACTCAAAGAAAAATTAAAATATTTTTTATAAGCTACTAAGATATTGTTTCCAATTAGAAAGCCACGGGTGTTTTCTTCACTTACAACTTATGGAAAAACTGAAGGTCTAAAATCAGGTTTAAATTAGGATGTGACAGAAAATGGATAAAATTATAGTAAAGAATGAAAAGTTTCAAGTTTCTTATACTAATGAGAATTCTTTTATCTATATTTTAGAATCTGTCTTCAAAATACTTCTATGAAAGGTGTTATCTTCATTTTATAGAAATCAGTTCAAAGAAGTTAAGCAACATGACAAGTGGCAAAGTTGATATATGAACCCAAGTCATACTACATAAAGTTCAGTGACCTTCACTAAGATGAGAAATTTTAAAATGTTAAGGTAAAAAAGTCTAACCACCCCCATCCCCAAATGCAGTGGAAAGCAGCAGTGACAAACCCTTCTTACCAATTACTATTATCCACCGCATCTCCAAATCCTGGGGTATCAACTATTGTGAGCAGCAACTGAACACCACCTTCTTTGATTAAAACTTTGGATTGTTCCACCTGTAAAAGTCATTGGTATAGATATTAATACCATACATTATATCCTTGGTTTCCTACAACATGAGAGGTAGGGAGATGAGTGTTAATCAAAACCAAATGGGAAGCTTTTTGCAAACTAAATCTACTCACCTACACACTTTCTTTAGAATCAATTACTGTTAGAAGTCTTGGTTATTTAAAAGAAAAGCACATATGTAAATAGTGGGTTTACGGCTCACTGTTGGTACAGAGAAGGAAAACAGGAACTGATAAAATAATATTAATTACTAAAGCCATACAATACTTATGTAACCTAAATGCACATCTAATAATACAAATAAACAATGTGCTTGAATGATTAAGTAATTCATAGAGATCAAATGTAATTAATCAGACAAGGACATTTAATTTACCATTTGCAGTAAACGTTTTCCTGGACTATCTCCATCTAGTTTAGTCCAAACCAATTACTCAAGTGAACTTATTAACATTTGCAAATCTTTCTCAGCATGGCTCTAATTATTTACACTGTGTTTACGTTATGGCTAAGATACAATTCTCTTCTCAAATGTGTTACTGTACATTCAGGCCAAAGCAATCAGCAAAGGTCAAGGCACTGAAAAAAAATGTATTCTGGTAGGGTAAAACCCTACTAACTCTGATTAAAATCTTCACTTCTCTTCAGAATTTGTAAAAACCTTCTCTTTGAGAAAAGGTATTTGGACTTAAAAACAATAACATTTCCTTCTACAGTCTAAAATATTTTTGTAACCCCAAACTCTGTTTTAGAATGTAAAATTCATTCATCTTGGGCATACCCTGCTGCTACATAAAGCAAACACTGATTCAAACAGAAAAGGGGAATCATTCTCCTAGAAAAAGATAGGCTTTCATTCAATTTATATCAAGTGTTTATTAAAACTAGAGGTTTCAATTATGCTGATAGGCTAACTTAAGAGGCAAGAATTATACTCAAACTTTGAGTGCTACAAGCCATAAGATGGTACAAATTATTGTACCAATAAGTACCACTAGACTTAAGAGGGAAAGGTAATCACATGAAAAGCAACTTCAACTATTTATGTTGGTTAACAATGTTTGGAAAGGAAGAGCAACTAATTTCTGGGTAGAAAAAGTTTGGTTCACCTTTAGAGATCTCAGAAATGATGATGTCTTTCCATTTCCTTTTGACATTTTCTTAGAGATGTTAGCTGATGGATGAGGAGTTGAGACTAAGACTGCTGAGCAAGAAAGTGTATAGCAGCATTGTCCAATAGAACTTTCTGAAATGATGGAAATGTTCTTTGTCTACACTATCCAATATGGTAGCTGCTTGTCCATGTGGCTACTTACCCCTTGAAATGTGACTAGAGCGACTGAGGAGCTGAATGTTTAATTTTATTTAACTTGAATTAACTTAAATTCAAATAACTTCATGTGGCTTAGTGACTACTGAATTGGACAGTGAAGGCTGATAGCAATCAAAAATTATTTTGTTAAAAGAGTATTATCAAAAAAGAAACTTGCTGAAACTGAAAATACTGCCTGAGATTTGGACATGCGTGTCCATGGCGAGGCTTCCAATCTTTTAGACAAATAAGGGACAAAGCTCTTATCTTTTAGACCAATGGTCTTCAGACTGCTTTGATCCTAGTGTAAACTACCAGTGAAAATTTTAAACATCCCCAATATAAGTATGTTTATTTACCTACCAAACATACACAATTGGCAATCTGAACATTAAATACTAGTGTCAATTTCTCATAAATTAAAAAAGTAAACATCAATAAATAAGGGTTCTGGGCTTCCCTGGTGGCGCAGTGGTTGAGAGTCTGCCTGCCGATGAGGGGACATGAGTTCGTGCCCCGGTCCGGGAAGATCCCACATGCCACGGAGCGGCTGGGCCTGTAGGCCATGGCCGCTGAGCCTGTGCATCCAGAGCCTGTGCTCCGCAACGGGAGAGGCCACAACAGTGAGAGGCCCGCGTACTGCTAAATAAATAAATAAATAAATAAATAAAATAAATAAATAAATAAACAAACAAACAAATAAATAAAAGGGTTCTAATATTTTCTGGTCACCTTCAATATCAACAATGGTTGCAACACTGCTTGGGAGACCACTGTTTCACACCACATAGCTAAGATAATACAGTTTGTCTGATACCAGCTTACTGTAATAACATGAGGGAAACCAAATAACTACAGAAATAATCAGACTCATTAGAGCAGATTATCAAAACTAAAAAAAATTAAGTGATATTACTTCATGTGGCTTAGGAAGTTCACATTCTATATATCTGGTGGTCCTCTATAGTTAAAAAGGACAATCTGGTTATATGTCAATTATATCTCCATTAAAAAAGGCGGGGGGGCTTCCCTGGTGGCGCAGTGGTTGAGAGTCCGCCTGCCAATGCAGGGGACACGGGTTCGTGCCCCGGTCCGGGAAGATCCCACATGCTGTGGAGCAACTGGGCCCGTGAGCCATGGCCGCTGAGCCTGCGCGTCCGGAGCCTGTGCTCCGCAACGGGAGAGGCCACAACAGTGAGAGGTCCGTGTACCGCAAAAACAAAACAAAACAAACAAAAAAAAACAGGTTATTCATTTATGGTAACTGTCATTGAAGCAGAAATATCCAAAGTAATCATACCAGCCCTTCACCTAACAATTCTTTTAAATGACACAGTACCGTATATTAGAACTGATGCAAAAATGTAATTGTTCTGCATGAATCATCTCCTGATTTTACTCCAAACCATTTCTGGTTCCCTTATTACCAAACAAAGCCCATTTCTACCTTCAGTACTAGGTTGTATACTAATCACACACCATAACAGCTTAAATTTTAAGATTTTTGTTTCCTTGTTTAAAAAAAAAAATAGTTGAACAACTTAATTGTTTACTGAAATGACAAGAAAAATGAAGATCTGTATTTTATATGCTTTAACGAGTCTGTTTATAAAGCTTCTTTTCTTCTTTGGCCTATGAAATTCTGTGTATCCATACATGGTCAAATACAATGAAGACGGCAACATATGGAAGAAATCCAGAAAACATAACTGTAAACTAGTGCCATTCACAGGATCCAACTGTATCCTATCATCTGGTTTTGCAAGTATCCTCATGGGATCCATGGAAAACAAATTAGTTCAAGTCCAGGAATTTCAAACTTTTCTTAAGAAATCTATTCCAAATGGCCACTTTCCCATGCACTTTACTTAAGCAGGTCACATCAGCATATTTTATGGCATCACTCAGAGTTCCAAAAGAATGAATCAAGGGCACTTTCAACTGAGTTTCTCTCTGAAAAATAAAACTGAAGCCTATTTTATTGTCTATGTATAAATAATTAATTAAGGGCTCTTTTGGATTCCTAGATTCCAGAAACCCACACTTTTTTCTAATATTTTCAGTTTTTCAATCTGAGAGAAAGAAAAAGTCAAACTTTCACTGTTTATACAGCTTCAGTTCTTCCATTTTTGAAAGACTATTAAATACACTACACTTTTCTAACTTAATGTCTGAGTCATTTTTTAAAGATAAATAAAAAGTGTTACTTAATTAACTATATTAAAATTTGAGGAGAGGTTTAAAATTTTCTGTCAGGAGTTTACCTCCAACTATACTTGCTCAGGAGGTGGCATTACAACCAAAACTCTGCAGACTTGAATAGTAGATACTTGAACGGCCTGTGATATTCCACTTAGCTCAAACACAAAATCTATTTTGATTATTTAATAACTCAAAAGACAAACATCATCTTAAACACTTCATTATGTTCAACAAGAAACTTAAAGAGGCAATAACCAACAGAATAGTTATGCTTAAAGACTACTTCCCTCTCATCAAGACCCAGAACTAGCTGAAAAGAAACTTGATCTGAAGATTCTAATTCTGCCTTCCACTCTCTGAACCACTACACCTCATTCCCTTGTCTCCTTACACTGAGATCTTAATTCCCTTGTCCCTTTCATTTTCTATTAGCAAACCCCCCTCCCCAATCCTTTCTTTTCCATTCCAGCTCAGATACCTTTCCATAAAATCCATAAACTTCAACTTTGACAGGAATTTCCATGCCATATGATGATCCTTTTACTTGTTCCTTCATCTCATGCCTCTCACAGTAAGGCTTTTATTTGTTTGCTCCTTCAACTCATGTCCCTCCCAGTATGGCTCTTCCCAAGCTCTACATTACAATCTCTGCCACCATGCTCAGCAAAGCACTTGATCTCTGCTGGAAGAGGAGAGCACCCCCAATTTGTTGTTGCTATTTATTATTTAATCTTTAAAAACTGAAGTATAGTTGATTTACATTGTTTCAGGTGTACAGCAAAGTATGTATGTATGTATATGTGTGTGTGTGTGTGTGTGTATATATATATATATTCAGATTTTCCATTATAGCTTATTACAAGATATTGAATATAGTTCCCTGTGCTATACAGTAGGTCCCTGTTTTTTATCTATTTTATGTATAGTGGTGTGTACATGTTAATCCCAAATTCCTAATTAATCCCCCCCCTTCCCCCTTGGTAACTATAAGTTTGTTTTCTAAGTCTGTGAGTCCGCTTCTGTTTTGTAAACAAATTCATTTGTATCATTTTTTTAGATTCCACATAAGTGATATCATATGGTATTTGTCTTTCTCTTTCTGATGTACTTCACTTCATATAATAATCTCTAGGTCCGTCCATGTTGCTGCAATGGCATTATTTCATTCTTTTTTATGGCTGAGTAGTATTCCATTGTGTGTGGGGTGTGTGTGTGTTTGTGTGTATACACCACATCTTCTTTATCCATTCATCTGTCAGTAGACATTTAGGTTACTTCCATGTCTTAGATAGTGCTGCTGTGAACACTGGGGTGCATGTATCTTTTTGAATTAGAGTTCTCTCCAGATATATGCCCAGGAGTGAGATTGCTGGGTCATATAGTACCTCTGTTTTTAGCTTTTTAAGGAACCTCCATATTGTTCTCCATAGTGGCTTCACCAATTCACATTCCTACCAACAGTGTAGGAGGGTTCCCAACAGCATCCCCAATTTGTTTGAAGCAACACTGAATCTTCCCTCCCGTTCAGTGGAATAGATCCCTTTTTTTCCTAAGGCTAATTTCTCAATCTATGCTGGGGATTTGACCAATTTCCATTTTAGAGTCATTTTGACAACTATTTAGACTATTTCCCCTGTATCTTCAATCTCTTATCTCTTAGGGAATGATTCCCCACAGGATACAAACATTCTCAGGTCTTTCTTGGAAATAAAAACCAAACCACTGTCTCTGTCCCCTGCACTCAACCTCTAGGTATTCCCTCTCATCCCTTCCTTCATAGCTCTACCCCCATCTTCACTGCCTCACAAATCACTTCTCAACCCACTGTCATCTTCCCCTCTATTCCTACTGTTTCACTAAAATATACTTTGCCAAGGTCACCTATACCACCCTATAGCAGCACCTTTCTCACTAAATCATAATTGTTTGCTATATCCTTCATATGACTGTGACATCCTTGAGAACTCTGTGTCCATCATCCTTGTAGCCCTCAAACCTGGTAGAAGACAAGCATTCAATCATCTGTTCTGTGTTATGACTGGTTCAAAAAACTATCAAAACTGGACCAACATCAACAGGAGAGTTTCCTAATTGGACTCTACAAAAATGTTCCAAGAAGTCATAAGATGTTATCTTAGGGATAGGGTTCACTGTTTTCACTTCTTCTCACCTCCAAAATTTTCATACCCATTTAATCTAAAATAGTGATTTATTGGACTTCACAGACCAAGAAAAAAAGTTTTAAAGGGGACCAACATAAGGCTACCAACAAAGAACTTGAAAAAAAAAAACTAGCACTGTCATTTCACAAAAGAAACTGAAATGGATTTAGTCTCAGAATAAAGGACAGTCTTTCCCTAGGAGGCAGTTGGCAACCTTTTGCTGACATGAAATAAGATATATTTTCAAATATAACAAAATTATAAAATTTGCTACCATATATACAACATTGTATGTAATATTTTTCTTAAAATTTTTGTTAACCTGAGCACCTATATTTGAGATTGGGATATGAAGTAGAGCTCAAGTGTTCAACTTCTTCTATCACTTTATTTTATTTTATTTTATTCTTATTTATTTTTTTGCGGTACGCGGGCCTCTCACTGTTGTGGCCTCTCCCGTTGCGGAGCACAGGCTCCAGACGCGCAGGCTCAGCCATGGCTCATGGGCCTAGCTGCTCAGCGGCATGTGGGATCTTCCCGGACTGGGGCATGAACCCGTGTCCCCTGCATCGGCAGGTGGACTCTCAACCACTGCGCCACCAGGGAAGCCCTATCGCTTTATTTTAATCAGTCTATTGGGAAAATATATATATGAATGAAAGTGAAAGTAACATGGTGCCATTTCATTCAATTTGAAATATTCTGAAAGAACTAAGGAAAAACAGTTCACTCTCTTACTTTCTTCCCACAGAGATAGGATGAAACCAGTCTGCAGCAGTCCAGAAACACTACAGAGCAGTGGTCCACAAAGTATAGTACCCAGACTGGCAGCTGCATAGTTTGGGAACTTACTGGAAATGCAAATTCTTTGGGCCCTGCCTCAAACCGACTAAACAGAAAACTCTGCGGAGGGGGACTCAACAATCTGTTTGAGCAAGGCTTCCAAGTGATTGTGATACACACTGAACTTTGAGAACCACTGGTATAAAGAACTACAGGACTAGAATGTCAGCTCACATTTGGAACTGCACAGCTCAGGTAC
Organism: Mesoplodon bidens; assembly: GCF_964165515.1. Taxonomy (NCBI): domain Eukaryota; kingdom Metazoa; phylum Chordata; class Mammalia; order Artiodactyla; family Ziphiidae; genus Mesoplodon; species Mesoplodon bidens. The sequence continues at coordinate 64,994,559 of NC_138166.1, read as the reverse complement.
CTAAGGCCAAAGATAGGAGGATGGGAATTAATCTCAGAAGACTTCTATCTATTACTGAAAGTTCACTCAAATCAGAACCACTGATATACTGGAAACTCAGAATCATTTCTCTGCTCAGAGTAGATGGTTTCTCCCTCCTTCCAAGACTGTGAATGTGAAGGAATTTCTTAAGATATAAGCCTCTTGTAAATAAATAATGCTTAGGGAAGAGGTTATGAAATTGTGGTCTTTATTAAAATTTCACTCCCTATTTGGCCACATCACAGGATGTTTCTTCTCTTCTTCTCCTTTTTGACAGTTGGAAGTGTTCCAGAAAGGCTTCAGGTCAGGGAAATTGCAAATATTTGCCTTCTGAAACTCAGGATTGTATGTTTTTCCTGGTCTAATATGTCTGGGCTGAGATGTAATACTTCTGAATCACTCTTCACTAAAAGAATTTAAGAGCATCTAAGAGCAGATCATCTGCTAGATTATCGAGCTTGGTGAAAAGCCAGTCAACTGTAAAAGAAAACTACATTCTATTCTCTAACTACACTGAATGACTAGGAACATGTCATGTTCTCTCCTGGGTAAGTGAAGAAAAGAGTTCAGATGATCTTCATCTTGTCTCCAGTGTATCAAGGAATACCTCCATGGTACAGTCAGGAAAGAGGACTTCTCTGGGATTCTAATCAGGATCAACCCAGTTCTCAAATGTTAATGTCTCACTTTTGGTAAAGGGGGGAGATTTAACAGTGGTACACAAGCCTTTGTCTTAAAAATCTTACTAGAGGTACCCTTAGTCCTAATTACTCCTTTGTTTTCAAAACAGGGAGAGCTAGGAAGATATTCACAATAGAAGAGGACACTTGTGTTATCTTAAAAAGGAAGGCAAAGTGAGTTTAGACAGGATTATTTTGGAGACAGGCCAATGTAAATAGAATTCTGACAAACTGAGAGCCTCTCCCACCACCTTTAACAGATGCCAGCCTGGGAGAAATTATCTGCAATGACTGAAATGTAAGGGACTATTACCTAGATAAGATACTTCTCTCCAAATTAAGAAGAAAAAGATAGGAAATATTAAGATGGTCAAAGCACTCAATGAAATCTGAACAATTAATGAGTATAAAAGACATGTTCAATCTCATAAGAAATGAAAGAAAATAAAATGAAATGATGAAATGTCTTTATGCACACATATATGCACAACAGAAATGAGTACTTATGTCCACCAAAAGATATATACAAGAATATTTACGTTAGTCAAAAAGTGAAAGCCCAAACGCTTATCTACAACAGAGGGGATACACTGTGATATATTCATGCAGTGGAATATTATACAATGATGAAAAGAACTACAGTTATACAACATGAATAAATACCACAGACATAATCTTCAGTGAAAGAAATCAGACAGGAATATATCTAAATGAAGTTCAAGAACATACAAAATTAATCTATGGAGATAGAAGTCAGAAAGGTGTTTAATTTAGGGGTGGGTATAATACTGAGTGAGAGGAGGCATAAGGAAGTCTTCCAGGGTCCTAGAAACATACTATATCTTAATCTGGGTGTGGTTAACTGGATATATGAATACATATATAAAAACTCATCAAGTTCTATGCTTAAATTTGTGCCCTTTTAGTACACAAATTACACATCAATTTAAAAATTAAATTAAAAAAATTTTGCTCAAGACAAAATAAAAATAATCAACAAAACTTCAATAAAGATAATCAAATTTAAAATTTCAAAAGATTCTCAAATTTTAAATTATTCCACTTAATCTATGATAGTGTTTTATAAAACTTCACAGACCCAAAGAAAGATAAACAGAACTTCAAAGACCCTCAAAGTCTGAAATATCCCAACTAAACACTAAGTCTTATAAATTTTTAAAACTTGTTTGTTCAGTCATTCAACAAATATGGGATGTTAACGTATAACAGATGCAGTTCTAGGAACTTAGCTTGCAGCAGTGAATAAAGTGAAGTTCCTACCCCTATAGAGCTTACACATTTGGAGCCTGGGGTGGGAATTAGAAGTTTATAGGGTGGTCAGGAGAGGCCTCCTTAAGAAAGCAACTTTTAAGCAGAGAACTGATGAAAATTATGAAGCAAGCGAGAAACAGAAGTGGAAGGCCCCTGCGGTGGAAGTAGGATTAGCCTGTTCAAAGAACAGCAAGGAGGTTGGTTTGGTCAGAGCAGAATAAGCCAAAAGTGGACAAGTGTAAGAACTAGGTTGGGGGGAGGGGGAGTAAAACAATCTCTCATTGTTTGAGCAAATACTTTGTTGCAGAGCATGTTAAACTAGATTTCTATGTGATGAATTCCTTAGATTGCATGTGCCAATACTTTCACCTGTTCAGGCACTAGCAAAAATCACTGCATTGGGTGAATCAAGGGAGCTAGAAATATTGTCCATTTGCCTTTATTAAACAAAGTAAAATAAAACATGGTAAGGTACAAAACTTTTATGAGTTAAGTGGCTTCCATCATCCACCAAGCAGTTTACTGGAATTTCAAGCCTAGTCCTACAGTCAGTCAATACCCTCCAGAGTCCAGCTTAAAAATTCAAATCTAATAAGCAACAGCAAACATTACGTGTGCACCATTTGATATTTTAAAAATAAAACAAACAAAAAACCACTTCTCTTAAGTATTCCTTACTAGCCAGCATCAGATAGATCAGCCTTATAACCTAATTTTCTGGATTTTTTTTAAACTAAACTTTCATATATTACATAACTATGAAGTGATGACTTCACTGATCAAATCATTTTGTCTTCATTTTGTCTAAATTGCCTAACTGAGAAAACTATCTCCATATGTAAGGTTTTTAAAGGAAAAGGCAATATAAATCAAAGAAAACTAACAACTTGTTGGACCAAACATTATTAAAAAGTAAAGAAAAGCTAATCCACTTATTAAGAAATGGTTAATCTGTTAAACTAACACTTATTAAATATCTACAGTATAGGGATAGTACAGTTGATACACTACAGACTAAACCAGAGTGCTTAGATTTGTATCCTAGTTCTGGTACTCTAACTACATGATCTTGGCATATCACCAGCTCTGTGCCTCAATTTCCACATCTGTAAAATGGGGATAAGAATACCTCATACCTCATAAAGTTACTGAAAGAATTAAATAAGTAAATACATCTAAAGTGTTTGGAATAGTATCTGGAAGATGTTAATGACTCACGGAGTGTTGTTTTATTATTAATCTAGACCTCGCATTATGCTATGTGCTAAAACTACAAAGAGGACTCAGAAAATTTCCTCACCAGCACTAATCACCAAGAACACCACTGGTAAATATGTGACCATCAATATTTAACAGATATTTTACAGTAAATATTCCTGAATTTAGGAATCTACACTGTGGTGTTCCCTTAACACTTCTACATACCTAGTCACTAATCCTGGATTTAAATACTTAAATTAAGAAAGCTAAAAGTATATCTTCTTGCTTAGGGTTAAAATATTCAATACATCACAAAATAAGCAATGAAGTACAGTATCAAGTTTTTATCAACAGAACACATATTTGTAGGTAATTTGAAATCTCAAGCTCCATGAAGGATATTTTTTAAATTCCTGGGCTTCCCTGGTGGCACAGTGGTTAAGAATCCACCTGCCAATGCAGGGGACACGGGTTCGAGCCCTGGTCCAGGAAGATCCCACATGCCATGGAGCAACTAAGCCTGCGCACCACAACTACTGAGCGTGTGCTCTAGGGCCCGCAAGCCGCAACTACTGAGCCCGCGTGCCACAATTAGAGAAAGCCCACATGCAGCAACAAAGACCCAATGCAGCCAAAAATAAATAAAATAAATAAATTTAAAAAAATTTGTTTTAATTCCTAAAACAGAGAAAACTTTAAAAAGGTGAAATAAAATATCCAGCTCCAAAGTCACCTCCTCAATAAAACATGCTACTGCCAGAACTGTTTACTCCACTTCTCTTCTGCTTCTGTGCTGTGTATTACTGCATCAATCCATCAACAATTTTTTCAATCAATAGTTTAGAGCGGTGCTGCCCAACAAAAATGTAATGTGAGCCACATAATTTTAAAATTTTCAGTAGCCACTTTAGAAAGTAGTAACAGGTAAAATTAATGTATTTTATTTAACCCAATATAACCAATTATCATTACTGCAAAATGTAATCAATAGAAAAATTTATTAATGAAATAACATTCTTTTTTACAAACTAAGTCTTCAAAATCTGGGGTGTATTTTATACTTGCATAACATCTCAATTTGGACTATAGACATTTTAAGAGCTCAACAGCCACATGTGGCTACCAGCTACTGTACTGGACAATGCAGAGCTAGAGAGTCTAGCACTTCACTATATGGGCCAGTAACATGAGCATCACCTTGGATTTTGTTAGAAATACTGAATCTCAGCCCACCTCAGACCTACCAGAACAGGAACTAAATTTAACAAGCTCCCCAGGTGATCTGAATATACATTAAAGATCGAGAAGTACTAAATGAGACCACACATAGCTTATAAGCCTTAACAAATTGCTATTACCATTCAACTATCATGTGGTATCATGCCACTCATTAATACAGAACACTGTATTTAAATAATAATGGCTTCCACACGAATCATGTTTTCTCTACGCTGTCCAACAGAATTTTCTGCAATGGTGGAAACATATCTGTGCTGCCCCAAATGGTAGCCACTTGCCACATATGACTACTGAGCATTTGAAATGTGACTGGTGCAACTGAGAAAGTGAATTTTTAGTTTTATTGACTTTTAACTCATGCAAACTTAAATAGCTACTACATATAGCAAGTAGCTACCATAATGCAGCATAACTCCAGCTGTTACTACATCCCAGTATACTCTCTAGGAGGGTCCTCAAGACAAATTTTAAGGTTCTAATCAAGAAAATTTCTCTAATTACCTGCACTTCTCTCAATAAATCAATCTCTCTTTTTTATCAGTAACCATGTTTACCACTTTACATTGGCTAAGGCCAAACTTGAAATCTACCTCTATGGAAATATAATACAAGTTATAGAATGTGTTTTGTATCTGTTAACATTACCCCACTTTATCATCAGTTAACAATATACATACCTGTACAGTCTTTTTTATTCTATGGGAAGGACCTGGATACTCTGGAGAATACAAATCTGTGAGGAATAATGAGTTGATTAATGTTGACTTTCCCAGTCCAGATTCACCTAAAAGAAACAGAGGTGGGAATCTGTTAAACTCAGCTACCTTATCAAGCTTAAATATTCAACCAATGCTATAATCAAACTTGCTTTTATGCAAGTACTTCTTAGTGGGACAAGGAAGTGACATTAGAAATTATACTATAAAGACTCTCTATTAGAATAAGTTCTTTGCCCTCATTTTCTTTTTTTTTTTTTTTTTTTGCGGTACGCGGGCCTCTCACTGTTGTGGCCTCTCCCATTGAGGAGCACAGGCTTCAAACGCGCAGGCTCAGCGGCCATGGCTCACGGGCCCAGCCGCTCCACGGCATGTGGGATCTTCCCAGACAGGGGCACAAACCCGTGTCCCCTGCATAGGCAGGCGGACTCTCAACCACTGCGCCACCAGGGAAGCCCCCTCATTTTCTTATCTATCAAATTAGACTCATGTTTCCAAGGATTTTTACCTTTATAATTCTACCACCTGTGTTCGTTAAAAGTAATGTATCTGTAGTCACCATTTTTAACAGTAATGTATTCCTAGAGATGAAAGTTAGTCATGAAGGAGACATCCCAGTTGGATTATATACTGCTGCTTCAGTGAAATAAAAAATAAAAGAAGTATAAACGTTTATTACAGACAATGAATGACCAAGGAAACAAATCATGCAGCTATAAAAAGTAGAAATCTGCTGATAAAAAGAAGAAAAATTAATCACAATGCATCTTAGTACAAAAGTGAAGCACAAAAAAATACTTCCAATTTACCCATATACCAATCAGCTTAAGTATAAAGGGTACTTCTCTATAAACCAGACTCCAAAAAATCATGGGTAATTACTTTTTATAAAAATGTTCCTGCCTGAAGTAGGAAAGGAGAGAGGTAAGACACGATTTGCACTAAGATTCACATACTCTTCTCTGACCCTTCATGTCAAGTCTAGTACACCATACCAAATGTACAGATTTTTTTTACTAAAATATAAACAGCTTCAGGATATACATAATACAGAGTTAAAATAGATTAAAAGTCATATAATAATTATCAATTAATATGGCACCAGGTTAAAGAATCTAGTTATTGTTAATAGTTCAGTGAGTTTAATAGGCATCTTTAGCCTAAATAACTGATATCACAATACTAACCTTACTATTTCTATTTCTAGGTTGAGTTCTTTTGATATTGGCTCTCAAGAAAGGTAAGAACCAGGTGACTTCCTTGGTGGCACAGTGGTTAAGAATCCACCTGCCAATGCAGGGGACACAGGTTCGATTCCCTGGCCCGGGAAGATCCCACATGCCGCGGAGCAACTAAGCCCACGTGCCACAACTACTGAGCCTGTGCTCTAGAGCCTGTGAGCCACAACTACTGAGGCCATGTGCCACAACCACTGAAGCCCATGAGCCTAGAGCCCATGCTCTGCAATGAAGAGTAGCTCCCGCCCACTGCAACTAGAGAAAGCCCACATGCAGCAATGAAGACCCAACGCAGCCAAAAATAAATAAATAAATAAATAAAAATTTTAAAACAAAGAAAGGTAAGAACCATTGTAGGTGGTCTGGGCTTACTCCCTTTGAATGAGGGAGGATACCCTTTTTTCTAGACGTAGAAATTTCTAAGTCAAGGGAAAATAAGTTATAGGTTCCCATACCTGATTCTTTCTAAACTCTTAAACCTTGAATAAAGGAGGAAAGACTAGAATAAAACCTAAGTACTTGGGGATAATCAGAAGTATCTACAATATTTTCATTTAGAAGCAACCCTGCCCTTGAACCATTGCTATAAAACTCCTCACCAAATCCTCCTGGGTTAGGACACACAGTTTTCGAGGCACAAGCCCGCTGTGTCCCCCTTTGCTTGGCAAAGCAATAAAGCTATTACTTTATACTTCACCCATAACTCTGTCTCCAAGATTCAATTTGGCACCAGTGCACAGAGGCTGAGTTTTCAGTGTCATTCCCTCAAATGAGAAGGAACAGAGCAGACTTTACTCAGATAAAACATTCTAACCTCTTTGGGGCTGTCAGAAGGATTAGTGTTGCCTAACTGGGATTTCAGGTTGGAGAAGCACTGGGCATCACTGGTTAAAGTGCAGGAGGACTACAGATGTCTGGAGCAAAAAATTATGGGTGGAGAGACACAACAGACCACCTAAGGCCCTGAGGAGACGCTGAGGTAAAACTCCTTGGAGAATTAAGACATTCAAAATAAACCATGTATGCAGGGGAAACTGAGAAAGCCACATACAGGCTCAAGCAATAAACATGCTCAGAAAAGTTGTGAACAGGCATTAAACTTTCACTTTAGGCTGGATCTCTAGGCTCAGAGCATGCCCAGCTAATCATCAGACATCTGCCCCGACATATGACCAAGTCTGCAAAGACAGGGCAGGGTGAGTTTTTTCAAATGCATATTTTTCAACAACAACAACAACAAATCACAAGGCATTCAAAGAAACAGAAAACATAGCCCATAAAAAGGAACAAAACAAAATCCCAGAAACCATCCCTGAAGCAGCATAGATAGTGGACTTGCTAGATGAGGACTTTAAAATAGCTGTCTCAGAGAAAGACAAACATCATATCTCTTATATGTGGAATCTAAAAAAGCAGGGGGGTACAAATGAATTTATTTACAAAACAGAGATAAGAGTTTTGTAGAAACAAAGTAGAAAACAAACTTATGGTTACGGGGGTCAGGGGGATAAATCAGAAGATTGGGATTTACATATATACACTACTATATATAAAATACATAACTAATAAGGACCTACTGTATAGCTCAGGGAACTTTACTCAATACTCTGTAATGGCCTATATGGGAAAAGAATCTAAAAAAGAGTGGATATATGTATAACTGATTCACTTTGCTGTACATCTGAAACTAACACAACATTGTAAATCAACTATACTCCAATAAAATTTTTTAAAAAATAAATAAATTTGGGGACTTCCCTGGTGGTCCAGCGGTTAAGACTCTGCGCTCCCAATGCAGGCGGCCCGGGTTCAATCCCTGGTCAGGGAACTAGATCCCGCATGCCGCAACTAAGAGCCCACATACCACAACTAAAGACCTGGTGCAGCCAAATAAATAAGTAAATACATTTAAATAGCAAAAAAATAATAATAATAAATTAAACAAAATAGCTGTCTTAAATATGTCCAAAGAGCTAAAGAAAACAATGAACAATTGATAGAAATCAGGAAAATGATGTAAGAACAAAACCAGAATTTAACAAAGAAATAGCAATTGTGTAAAAAAACCAAACCAAAACAAAACAAAAAAACAAAAATTCTGGAGCTGAAACACACAATTGAAAAAATTCACTAGAGAGGTTCAAAAGCAATTGAGCATGTCTAAAAAAGAATCAGCAGGGCTTCCCTGGTGGCGCAGTGGTTGGGAGTCTGCCTGCCGATGCAGGGGACGTGGGTTCGTGCCCCGGTCCAGGAGGATCCCACATGCCGCGGAGTGGCTGGGCCCGTGAGCCATGGCTGCTGGGCCTGCACGTCTGGAGTCTGTGCTCTGCAGTGGGGGAAGCCACAACAGTGAGAGGCCCACATACCGCAAAATAAAAAAACAAAAAACAAAAACAAACAAACAAACAAAAAGAATCAGCAAACTTGGAAGACAGGACAATTAAAATTATTGAGTCTAAGGAGAAAAAAGAATGAAGAAAAACACAGCCTAAGGGATCTATGTGGGACACCATTTATTGAACTATTATATACAGTATGAGAGCTTTAGAAGGAAAAAGGGAAAGGGTCAAATAGATTATTTAAAGGAAAAAAAAATGACCAAATTTTTTCCCAATTTGATGACATACATGAATCTACAAATCCAAGAATCTCACTGAACTAGTACGATAAACCGAGGAACCCACACTGAGACATATCATGATCAAACTGGTAAAAAACAAAGACAAAAAGAGAATCTTGAAAGCAGCAAGGAAGAAGCAACATATCACATAGAAGGTATCATCAATAAGATTAGCAGCTGATTTCTCAGTAGATAGAAACTTTGGAGACCAGAAGACAATGTGATGATACAACTGTCAAATGAGAATTCTATATCTGGCAAAATTGTGCTGAAAAGCTGAGGTAGAAATTAAGATATTTCCAGATAAACAAAAACTGAGGGAATTCATTATCACTACACATCCTCCACAAGGAATGTTGAAGGGAGTCCTTCAGTTGAAATGAAAGAACCCTGGACAATAACTCAAAGCCACATAAAGATCCCCAGTAAAGGTAAATACATGGACAAATATAAAAACTGGTATTATTGTAATTTTGGTTTCTAACTCCACTTTACATTTTCTGTAAGACTTGAAAGACGAATGAAAAAGAAATAATTAGAAGTCTGTGTTATTGAGTATACAATGTTCAAAGATACAATTTGTGACATCAATAATAAAAAGTATGTGGGGGCTGTATATGAGTAGTTTGTATATGTAATTAAAATTAAATTGGTATAATTTCAAGTTAGGTTATTATAATTTAAGATTTTATATGTAATCTCTATGATTACAAAGAAAGCATCTACAGAATATACAAATAAGGAAATGAGAAAGGGAATCAAAACGTGATGCTACAAAACATCAACTAAACACAAAAGAAGGCAGTAAAGGAGAAAATGATATATTCAAAAGCTGTAAGACATACAGAAAACAACAAAATGACAAAACGAAGTTCTCTGTTACCAGTAATTACTTTACATGTACATGGATTAAACGTCTTAATCAAAGGCACAGACTGCCAGAATGGCTAAAAAAACTCTGATCCAACTGTATGCTATCTGTAAGATCTAAAGACTTTAGATCTAAGGACACACAGAAGTTGAAAGTAAAAGGATAAAAAAGATATTCCATGTAAGCAGTAATCAAGAGGTGACATGGCTATACTTGTATCAGACAAAAGAGACTTAAGTAAAAAATTGTTACAAGATGCAAATTAGGATTTATTATCAAAAAAGGGTCAATTCATGAAGTGGATATTATTACAGAATTATAAACATATATACACCAAACATCAGAGCCCTAAAATATATAAAGGAAACACTGACAAAATTTTGAAGGAGAAAATAGACAGTTTTACAATAATAACTGGAGAATTCAATACTCCACTTTAAATAATGGATAGAAGAAACAGAAGATAAATTAGAAAACAGAGGACTTGAACAACACTATAAACCAACTGGACCTAACAAACAGACAAAATACTCCATTCAATAACACCAAAATACACATTTTTCTCACATGCACGGGGAGTATTTTTCAAGACTGACCATAAAACCAAGCACATCTTGATAAACTTTAAAAGATTTAAATCATCTTTTCCTATCACAACGAAATGAGACTCGAGATCAATAACAGAAAGAAAATGAAAAAATTAACACGTATAAGGAAATTAAACAATACACTCAAACAGCTAACAGGTCAAATAAGAAATCACAAGGTAAATTAGAAAATACCATGAAAAAAAAGAAAATGAAAACACAACATACCAAAGCTTATGAGATACGGAAAAGTCATTTCTAATAGAAAAATTTGTAACTGTAAACACATACATAAAAATGAGGATCTGAAATTAACAATCTAACTTTACAACATAAGGAACTAAAAAATAAAGAACTAAACCCAAAACCAGCAAAAGAAAGGAAATATTAAAGTTAGAGAGGAGATAAATAAAATGGAGAACAGAAAACAACAGAGAAAAATCAACCAAACCAAAAGTTAGCTCTTGGAATAGATCAACAAAATTAACAACTCTTTTAGCTAGACTGATTGAGAATAAAAGAAAGAGAAGATTCAAATTACCAAAATCAGAAAGTGTGGATATTACTCCCAATTTTACAGAAATAAAAAAAATTATAAGAGAGTACTATTAATAACTGTATGTCAATAAACTGGATAACATAAATGAAAAGGACAAATTCCATAAGACAAAAACTTAGAAACAATGAGGAATTAAGAGAACATATACAGTGAAAGGCAAACAGGCCTCTCAGATACTGATAAAGTGATTAAAAAATGGAAATGATCTAAATAATTAATATGGCTGATTTTCAAAAAAATTCCTACCCAGAGAATAAACATATTTTTCAAATACCTATGAAGCACTTACATAATGAGATCATGTTTTGGCTATAAAGAAAATCAATCAGTACTGAAAAACACAGAAATCTACAGATCATATTCTCTGACTACAATGCAGTGAAATTATAAATTAACAACAAAATAACACAATCCATTTGCCCACTTAGACATAAAACAGCATCTCCCCTCAAATCTTATCTGAAAAACTACTCAAATACAAACAAAATGAGTAATATATACAAAAACCTAAGAGATATGACTAAAGTGGTGTTCAGAGAAAAACCTATGCTTAATTAAGCCTAAAGAAAATAGATCAACCTTCAGAGTGGCTCTTGGAACTGTAAACCGGTATTGCTTTTCTTTCTTTCTTTTTTTTTTTTTTTTGAGGCAAGGAGTAATGACTTTATTCGAAAAGCCGGCAGACCGAGAAGATGGCGGACAAGGGTCCCCCAGAACCCACATTATTTTGGTCTGAATGCCAGCTTCTTTTATAGAACAGAGAGGGGGAGGAGGTGAGGAAGTAAAGTAAAAAGGCCATAAGCCTTGCAGATATCTCCTAGAATGGCCAGCCTCGGGGAGCAGATGTGTTCATTTCTTCTTTTCTGCAGCAATTCACAGGTAGACAGGGTCAGGATGTTTCCCTGAACAAAGGCACTTTGGTTTAACATTCAGACAGAGGGTCAGGGTCCCAGGGCAGGTCATTATGTATGATTATAATAACAAAAGCAACAAAAAGCAAAGTTTAAACTCAAAGAAACAGATCCAATAAGGAGTCTGATTTAGCTCTTCCCTGGTATGGAAACTCAAGAAGGGGTCATTGGAAGCTCTGATTTGACAGCTGGTGGGTCAGAAAGACCTGGACTTGTGACTGGTGTCTGAAGTGGCAACTGGGGGAAGGGGGCAGTCTTATAGGACTGAGCCTTTAACTTGTAGAATCTGATGCTATCTCTAGGTAGATAGTTTCAGAATTGAGTTGATTGTAGGAAACTCAGATGGTGTCCGAGAATTGCTTGGTGGTGTGTGGAATCCTGACCCCATGTTACTGAACTCAATTTGGCTGCTCGCTGCTCAAAAGCTAATACTTTTGAGAGACAAGTGCTGGTAGGAATGGAAAGGTTGCTTTATGCAAGACTGGCAACTTGTGTCCAAAAACCAACTCCAAAGATTCTGCTCAACCATGAAAGTTTTTAAAGGGAGACTCATTAGTGGAGGGGGTCAAGGGTCTTTATTATCTTCCACTGTGTGCAGACTTCCTTCTGATTGGTTGGTGGTGAGGTAACAGGGTGGCATTTCAGGAATCTTGTGCTCAGCCTGAAGTTACCATCTTCCACCTGGGTGGGAGCCTTAGTTCCACAGAAGAACTCAAAGGTATTGCTGTGTATATTCCTTGAGGAGGAACCAGGACCTCGCCCCATCATTGCACTATTGCTTCTTTTTTTTATTATTCAAACAGAAAATCACAAAAATTATAATCATCCTCATCAGTTCACTCAGTCCCATATAATTAATTTTTTTTTCATCTTGATCTTTTGTTAGCACTTTTCCATTAGAGTTCTGAAAATGCTTATTCATTCAGTTCAGCAGTATAGTCAGTTACCAGAAACATGTACTTGTCAGAGTCTTTTCCATGAATTCCTTGAAGATGAAACCCTTTTATAGGAACATTTTTGCAAAAGCATCAGAGTACACCCAAAACTGTCTGTAAATGACAGGAGACTTAAAAATGACCACGGTTAAAGATTTGACGAAAGTTTATAATAATGCAGTTGACAAGGAAATTTAGTGATTTCTGAGGTATACATTTTAAAGTAATAACTAGAATTATGACTTATAACATTATACCAGAACATATAAGATTTTTAGAAATTTCATGTAATGTCTGAAACATTTCTGTTAACATATTTCCATACAAATAACACCAAAAAGTTTAGTATTAGTTGTTGTTTTTATTTGTTTGTTTGTTTATACTGCAGGTTATTAGTCATCAATTTTATACACATCAGTGTATACATGTCAATCCCAATCACCCAATTCAGCACACCACCATCCCCACCCGACTGCAGTTTTCCCCCCTTGGTGTCCATACGTTTGTTCTCTATATCTGTGTCTCAACTTCTGCCCTGCAAACCGGTTCATCTGTACCATTTTTCTAGGTTCCACATACATGCATTAATATATATTTGTTTTTCTCTTCCTGACTTACTTCACTCTGTATGACAGTCTCTAGATCCATCCATGTCTCAACAAATGACTCAATTTTGTTCCTTTTTATGGCTGAGTAATATTCCATTGTATATATGTACCACATCTTCTTTATCCATTCGTCTGTCGATGGGCATTTAGGTTGCTTCCATGACCTGGCTATTGTAAACAGTGCTGCAATGAACACTGGGGTGCATGTGTCTTTTTGAATTATGGTTTTCTCTGGGTATATGCCCAGTAGTGGGATTGCTGGATCATATGGTAGTTCTATTTTTAGTTTTTTAAGGAGCCTCCATACTGTTCTCCATAGTGGCTGTATCAACTTACATTCCCACCAACAGTGCAAGAGGGTTCCCTTTTCTCCACACCCTCTCCAGCATTTGTTGTTTGTAGATTTTCTGATGATGCCCATTCTAACTGGTGGGAGGTGATACCTCATTGTAGTTTTGATTTGCATTTCTCTAATAATTAGTGATGTTGAGCAGCTTTTCATGTGCTTCTTGGCCATCTGTATGGCTTCTTTGGAGAAATGTCTATTTAGGTCTTCTGCCCATTTTTGGATTGGGTTGTTTCTTTAATATTGAGCTGCATGAGTTGTTTATATATTTTGAAGATTAATCCTTTGTCCATTAATTCGTTTGCAAATATTTTCTCCCCTTCTGAGGGTTGTCTTTTTGTCTTGATTATGGTTTCCTTTGTTGTGCAAAAGCTTTGAAGTTTCATTAGGTCCCATTTATTTATTTTTGTTTTTATTTCCATTACTCTAGGAGGTGGATCAAAAAAGATCTTGCTGTGATTTATGTCAAGGAGTGTTCTTCCTATATTTTCCTCTAAGAGCTTTATAGTGCCTGGTCTTACATTTAGGTCTCGAATCCATTTTGAGTTTATTTTTGTGTATGGTGTTAGGGACTGTTCTAATTTCATTCTTTTACAGGTAGCTGTCCAGTTTTCCCAGCACCACTTATTGAAGAGACTGTCTTTTCCCCATTGGATATCTTTGCCTCCTTTGTCATAGATCAGTTGACCATAGGTACGTGGATTTATCTCTGGGGTTTCTATCTTCCATTGACCTATGTTTCTGTTTTTGTGCCATGGTATCGCTTTTCCAAGGAACAATTTGGCAGTCTATCACAACTTAAATGCACATGCCTTTTGACCCAGCAATTTCACTTTTAGAAATGTACATTATATAAGCATTTATATGTGTGCCTAAAAATTCAAGGAAATTAAGCATTGTTTAATTGTCCATCAACAGTAGACTGTATAAATCATGATAATCACATAGTATGGAATACCTCATACTCTGAAGAATGAGTTACTTTATGTACAGACATGAATAAAAGTATAATATATTAAATGATAGGGAAAAAAACATTCACAGAACAGTATTTACAGCACAGTACCATTTATATAAAAAAGAAATCTACATGGGAATGACTAGTGTATATAAAATTATAGAAAAATGCCAGAAATTTGTAACAATTTAATAATGCTTGTCACTAGAGAAGGAACTGGAACTGAAGGAGGGAGAAAAAGGGACTTCACCTTACTAAATGTCTTTAGAATTTACATCTTTTAGAAAATAAAAATGTTTATATTTATAAACTTTTCTTTTTGGGGGAGAATAAACATGTGAGACATTTGAGAACATAGTAGAAGGGTAAGGTTGACAACATAATGATTCTAACAGGTACTAGCCTCAAAATAAATAAAAAGAAATGTTGGGTCTTCCCTGGTGGCGCAGTGGTTGAGAATCTGCCTGCCAATGCAGGGGACACGGGTTTGAGCCCTGGTCTGGGAAGCTCCCACATGCCACGGAGCAACTAGGCCCGTAAGCCACAACTACTGAGCCTGCGCATCTGGAGCCTGTGCTTTGCAACAAGAGAGGCCGCAATAGTTAGAGGCCTGCGCACCGCAATGAAGAGTGGCCCCTGCTTCCTGCAACTAGAGAAAGCCCTCGCACAGAAATGAAGACCCAACACAGCCAAATTAATTAATTAATTAATTTTAAAAAAGAAAAGAAAAAAAGAAATGTTGACTGCAGGGAAGTTATGCCTGAGTTCGGACATTAAGTTATTAATTCCTACCTATCTTTAGTAGAGTGATATTTACTTCCAAACCAAAATGTCAGATACCCTATAATCATAATACAAAATATAGTAGCTTTGTCCTAATACTCTCAAGGTGACATAACTACAATACATTCTTGCTCATTGGCTTTACTAAAGGGAAAGCAATAGCGTTACTAATGCAAAATAACTGAGAGTTAAATTAGTCCCATCAACTCCAACTCTACTTAAAGAATCTGTGGAAACAACCTCAATCAAGTTATTTATCATTATTATTTAAGAATAACAAAATTCAGAATCACACATCCTAGCTTAAGAAAACAAAATTATTCAATAAATATAAATAGAATATCTATCCATAATATTTTCTATTTCTTTATAATTAACATAACATTTTAAGATCTGTTAAATGATCCAAATTAATGACACATTTATTTTACTTTGAAATGCACTAAAAACGTTCTGCAACAAAGTCATTATCATTCCCTTATTTTACTGACTTTAAAAGGAAATAAATGGAATTAAATTTTTTTCTGTCCTCATTAAACAAAATATTGTTAACACAATTTAAGATGTTAACTACTTTATGAAAATTACAAAATAAGAGTACTTAACTAGAGTCTAATATTACACCTGTAGTTTAACATTATCAGCAGGTTAAAATAACCCATGTCCTCTTTATCTTTGAAGTCTAGCCCAAGAAACCCATGCCATCATCATTCAAGAATATTATACTTCAAGCCTAAGAATGAAACATTCATGAAATGTTTGTTCATAAAGTTTTGAAAAAAGTTAGATCACTAATTATTTATAATAAAGTCACGTTCCTTTAGGTCCTTGGGATTATAAGGGCTCTGAGAAGTCCTACAATTAAAGAAACTGCTTATCTTTGTTTTACCCAGCACCTCCTCAATTCTACAGCCTTAGATAATTTCCACCAACCCCTTGAAATATTTATTAATATCTGACACATGAAACACACTGAGACATTATACCATATAATTCTTTGGTAAATTATTTTTCCTTAACCATATATAGTTATAGCAACTGATGTAAATAATACTGTATTACTGTATTAGTTAAGTAGAAAATTCATAGGCAGCTTAAACCTTGAGGATTTTTCCTTTGTATATTGCACATAAACACTTAACTACAGACGCTCCTCCTCAGTTCTGTCATTAGCAGCTTGGAAAAACCCATTTCATTACACAAACTGTGTAATGAACACATACAATGTGTTCTACATCATCTTGCTAAATTATGTAGAGTTTCAGAACATTAGAACTGGAATAGTCCTTAGAGATACCAGAACAGCAGTGTTCTAACTCCTAGTCCTCAATTCTGCTCTTCATGTAAATTTGCTCCTAAACGATTTCTCTTGATATTCTCTACTGGACTCTCCCACTGGGCAGTGGCTTTCCAACTTACTTTACCACAGTTTACAGTTAAAAACAAACAAAAAAACCCCAAACACATTTTTCATCAAAACCCAGTATACACAAATATATAGGTATACTTATCTGTATTGTATAAATGTATGTGTACAAATTTACAACTTTCATGAAACAAGAGTCTTGCTAAGCAAAATGCAGTCTATTTTCTAATCATTTCTATTTTTCATTCTTTTAAATGATTCACTAAATTGATTTAATGATCCAGCTTGAAAAAAAAAAAACCTGCCAAGGAGCAAAGAGGTTTAATTCAGATGAATAATCTCATCCCAACATCCTATAGCTTTTCCATTCCATCATCTATCCTCTGATGGACTATTACAATTGATAAAAAGCAAAGACACAGGGGCTTCCCTGGTGGCACAGTGGTTGAGAGTCTGCCTGCTGATGCAGAGGACACAGGTTCGTGCCCCGGTCCAGGACGATCCCACATGCCGCAGAGTGGCTGGGCCCGTGAGCCATGGCTGCTGAGCCTGTGCATCCGGAGCCTGTGCTCTGCAACGGGAGAGGCCCGCGTACCACAAAAAAAAAAAAAAAAAAAAAAAAGCAAAGACATAAATTCATTTTATTATTTATTGAACAGCTGCTAAATGCTAGAACTAGGGACATTTTGCCATCAAAAAGTGTAATTTTGTTGAGAAACAAGCTATAGTTACGGTTAAACAATACAGTAGGAATACATAAAGAACACCTAAGTAGTTTGAAGGAAATCAAGGATGGCTTCACAGAGCAAGCAAGCAAGCAGCATTTCTGTGAGACATCCGTAGGAACTAATCAAGCAAACCAATGAGCACTTAAGTAATGCTAAAATGTGGAACAGTTCTTTTTAAAAAGATGAAATCTTCAACCTCTGGTTTAGAATTTGAATGAAGAGGAAAGAAAATACAGGAGGATAAATAAGCTTAGAAGTAAGAAATAAAATAATTAGTATTAGAGAAGTAAAAGGCATCTAGTAAGAGCTAATAGGTAACTGAATATAGATTTAACTGGAGAAAAAACTATTAAAATAAATAAAGGAGTCTACACAGACTGTTTCACAGGAATCAAGGTTTTTCACTTCTCTTAAAAAAATGAAACTAGGGCCTGCCTGGTGGCTCAGTGGTTAAGAATCCGCCTGCCAATGCAGGGGACATGGGTTCGAGCCCTGGTCCGGGAAGATCCCACATGCCGCAGAGCAACTGAGCCCGGGCGCCACAACTACTGAGCCTGCGCTCTATAGCCTGCGAGCCACAACTACTGAAGCCCAGGCGCCTAGAGCCCATGCTCCACAACAAGAGAAGCCACCGCAATGAGAAGACCATGCACTGCAACGAAGAGTAGCCCCCGCTCGCCACAACTAGAGAAAGCCCACGCACGGCAAGAAAGAACCAACACAGCCAAAAACAAATAAATAAAATAATTAAAAAAAATTTTTTTAATTAAAAATTAAAAAAATAATAATCAGAGATGTCACATAAATAACTTCAGCAAAATACTTAAACATCATGTCTTTATTGAAATGTACATAATAGCAAGTACAAAAATCAATTTTGTTAACAAGAATGCAAGCTACCCAGCTAAACCTTATTTATAATGAGAAAAGAACAAGTTCTCACTGATCTTTCCAATTAGCTAAATCTCTCACCAGAAAAAGAGTTTTGCCCAGCAATGTGTATACTGAATTGCAAAGTAAGGGCACATGTACTCTAAATGTTTAATAATCAAAGGAGTACAACTAAAGCAGAAGTTCAAAGTAAGGATTAATCAAGTATTTAACCTATTAACTGCCATATCATTCTCAACCATCCCTGATCTTTCTCTTCTCTTCATCCCTGGTATTTAGATCTTAAAACTAAAGTTGTAAAAATGCACTAATAAATATTTGCTTAAAATTAGCATTTTATTTAGTTTACAGATTTACTAGGTACATTTTATATATATATAGTATATGTACAAAGTACATTTATATACACAATTATCTCAAGCCCTCTGTGAGGAAGAGGTGGTTACAAATAGCAGACAGTATTATTGTCCAAGTGTCTCCACTCTACCCCCATCCCATACACTCAGGTTCTTAGAGGGCATGGCTTTTTTGTTTGTTTGTTTGAAATCTCAGTGGTTTAGAAAGACCAGGTAAATGTCTGTTGTGATAAGGAAATTGAGATTCAAAGTGACGATTTGTGGCAGAAATTGGAGTTTGAAGCTACATTAAGCACAATATTCTTTTTAATTTAACAGTTGCTGTACTTAGTATTATAAGTTAGATTTAAGTTAGTTTAAATATAGAAGCTGATTATCATGGTATGCTAAAAACAAAATAACAAGCATAAGAATAAATAACTCTTTTACAAAATTTCCAAACTAAATAATGCATTTGAAATGCAAGCACAATATGAGTTACTAGCTTCAGGACTCTATCCTTTCAGACAAATAAGATGTTTTCCCCATTAAGCCCATATAATAACTCCCCTCTTTACATGGCATGTTAAATCTACACTACTGAAACACTTATTAAATTAAATTGTAATTAGTAGTGTGTGTTTCCCTGGAAATACCTTTGAGAGTTGAAGAGGTCTTTTTCATTTTTATATCATTAGCTTAGTCTATAACTCTTAGCACTTTACTGCTGATCAGTGTGTGTCACTTGAATTACTGATCATTCAGTTAAAATCTATTCTCAGGACCATGACAGGAATTCTATGGAAATATTATTATGTTATTACTATAAATATTACCACTTGTAACATAATAAATAATTCAGTCTTCTATCATAAAAACTTGAGTTAGTTAAGAATGAACCACAAGTTATGCTACACATTTGATTCCTTGACATGCACAATTACCTTGTGTTTATCATCTACTTGCTTGAGAGTTCTAGGCAGTGTAAGAACAGAGCCCCAAAGTCGAAAGCTCTCTTCCTTTTAAATATTAACCTATTTGTCTCAGCTATTAATAAATTTGGAGGCCACCCAAAAGTTTTACAAACTCAGTTTGTCAAAATATATGTAAATGTAACCAATGGTATCTCTACAACACTATACACACCTGCAAATAACTTTCATTTCCAGGCTAAATTTTTCCAGAGTTTTATCTCCATTTAGTCATTTTTTTTTTATGGCAGCCCCAAACTACAATTTTATCTCTTTTTTTTTTACTTTTTTTAACATAAGAATAAAATCAAATTAGTTCCTCTATTCATATGCCAGTTAACTCTATAATACAGTTAAATATTAGTTTTTAAACACTTCAAAATTATCTCAGCTCTTTCTCTTCCACTTTCCTTCCTGAAAATTCAGTCCAGAAATCATTATCTGAGGCTGAGAATGGCAGGTGAACATGCTGGAGGGGAGAGCCACAGTGGCCCAGAGCAGGGTGTCAGAGTCTGTAAGATAAGGACAGCTTCCAAGGGGGTCTGGGAGAAGGCCTGAACCCAAAAAAGGATGAGGAGGACAACTGCATGAGAAGAGTGGCCTGCCACAGGGTGTCAGAGCACTTGAGAGGGGTGAGTAGGGATAGGGATACTCCATCAGAGAGAGGAAGAGAAAAGCCTGGGGGACATGGCAGAAAATTAGTTAACATACAGGGGAACTGATCAAATAAGTAAACATATTAAGTTAAAAATTGTGAGCCACTATATTGTATACCTGTAACTTATATAAAATTGTACAGCAACTATACTTCAATTTAAAAAAAGTAAACGTATTAAGGATAATGATTTCTCACCATCAGAAGGATGTTACAACTAGAGAAAAGATGAAAAGTAGAACGACCACTGTGGTGATGAACTGAAATTGGAGATATCAGTGTGAACTTAATGATTTTCAACATACATAACAGATGCAGATGTACTATAGATATAAAAGTATATATGTGGGTGTGTGTCTACATATACGTATGGATGTATACAAACATACATTTCCTATTTTCTGATTTTGATGGTACATTAATGGTTATGTCCAAGAAGATTCTTGAGGAAGAGAAATACACAAGTATTTAGGGGACAATGACGGATCACGCATTTCAAATGTTTCAGGGGAAAAAAAGCTGTATACTGTAATTGTAACTTTTGTGTTCAGAAATGTTACAAAATTAATTAAAACATTATTTCAGCACAAGAATCACAATAAATCAATGCCACATACTTCCAATTACATAAAATACTTTGTACCTACAGTTCTCAATTTTTAGGAGAATAACAACCCCTCTGAGAATCTAAATATGCAATCTCTCCCCAGAAAATAAATACACGATAAAAATCTCAATTACATTTCAAGAAGTTCAGTCACTGAACCCATTTACTCACCCTGTTTCCCCTAAAAAATCAGGTCCATAGTCTTCAGTATCTTAGGCACTGCTTTAAATTATTACTCCTATATAGTAAAATATGTCAAAAGGACTCATGTAAATGCATGAAAATTATATACTTAAAATATGTTTCTGTTTATTGATAAATAAAATTGGGGTAAAATTAACAACATCAACAATTTCAACCACCTTTGCAAGGCCTTTCATGGGAGGCAGGTTATAACTTTCCGACCTTTAAAATAATTCTGAAGTTCTGTATTACATTGGTGAAACAAGTATGATATATTGGCCTAAAACTATCTTGCCAACAAAATCCACCAGCTGGGCACCCAAAAAAGTAATGACAGAAAACTTCCTGCTTTGGGACAAAGTAAACCTGGTTCCTAACACAGAAAAAAACTCAGTCTACAAATGCTTTGGAGAGTGGACTTGTTTTGGTGGACTAAGACTATGAAGGGGAAATTCTGACTTCCTGTGGTACTGGGCTGTCTGTAATCATAGCTAGGAAGAAGAGACAGTAAGACAATTTCATATTTAAAACTGTATTTCCGAGACATGTGATAGAACTACCTAGGAAAAGGATGGACCAATTGACCAACAATAGTATGTGATCTCCATGCCTTAGATTAAAGAAGATTTAGAGAAACTGCCTCTTAAGGATCAAGAAAGAGCAGTCTGCCAAACCAAGAGGAAAACCACACAATAATCTCCTGTGTGAAAATTCTATTTCTATCTGTAAAGAAGTTGCTCCCTTTATTACCTAGTCTTTAAAGTCCTAAGCACCTTTCTTTGCATACAGTGCCCAGTCTTTTTAGACTGTGTAACCTTCTCATATTTGTACCTAAGTCTAGCTAATTAAAATCAACAAATGTTTCCTAACTTTTCAGTCCACCTTCACAATGAATCTTGAGAGTATATTCAATATCAAGAGGACAATTTTCTTATGGCAAAAGAATATCAGCATTCTCACCCTCTCTTCCTTAATTTAGCCCACATACTATGGAGTTCATCTGAGGGCTCTCAGAAAGGCTGTTAAAGGGTGGCTGTGTTTTTTAACATTAGAGTATTTTAAATGGTCTATTTTCAAAGATAGAATATGAATGAAAAGCAAAAATAGATTAAAAATTATAATTTAAGGATTAACCTATATATATTTTAAAAATCACACTGAATGACTTTTTTCTTAAGCCTACTAAATGAAACTGGGATATTATCACATTAATGATTCATGATGTAGTTAACTTGCACACTTTTGTCCTCTTCTACTATTCCCTTATAGTGTCTTCATCTATCTTTACATTCTCCCCTCAAGCATCTACAAACAGTTACAGCATACATGAAATGGAATATCCTCACCTTCAAATATACCATAAATCTCCTAAAATTCAGGCAAAATATACTTTCTCTTTTAAAAAAATATTTAGTAGCACAAACTTTTTTTTTTGGCACCTGACTTCCTTTACTTAGCATAGTAATTTCAAATTTTACCCATGTTGCAGCATGCATCAGTACTTGATTCCTTTTTATTGCTGTTCAGAGCAGTGCTAACTTTTAAGAAAACAATTTGCCAATATATGTCAAGAGCCACAAAATATTCAAACACTTTGCTATAGTAATCCTACTTCAGGGATTATAAACAAACAATGATACTGACCTCTACTCCCAATACATATACACAAATAATGTGTGTTAAAAGATCTTTATCGCCATGTCATTTTTAACAAGTTAAAAACAAACTTAATGTTCATTAGTGGAGAAATAAATTACAAGAACTATGATATATTCAGTCACAAATTAGAATGCAATGTAGTCATTAAACATCACAGTTAAAACACTGACCAAAGTTTCCATTATCTAAAATTTTTACTGCAGCATTATTAAGAAATTAAACACACAAATCATTCAAATGTCAAACGAGAGGCTAAAATTTGAGATAGCCACAGTTGGAAATATGCAGCTGTCAAAAAAAGTAAAATATTGAGGATAAATATAGCAAAATGTTAATGATAATTATCTCTTGCTAAGTCATTTTTATTTATTTTTTAGTATTTCTTAATTTTCATGCATTTCAAGTATTATTAAGGAAAAGCCTCCTTTTCAGAGACGCACATTTTCCCTGATGCCCTAAACAGATCCCACCATGTTTACTTCCTTCCTAGAAAACAATACAATCTGTAATTATTTTATATGCTGTTTACTTATTTGCCTATCTCCCTAAATAAACAAACTCCAGTAATCTTCCCAAACAAGTAACAACATAATTACTGTAACTTATAACTGTAATCATGTAATGTAGTATTTATATAGGAAGAACTACAGAATGAACTAAACCGAAGGTTGAGAAAGAGAACCAACCAAACACATGTATCTTTGAAATTAAAGCTTGTAATAAATGGTTTTGGGAGGATTAATTAACCATTTAAAAAATAAGGTAAGGGATGACTTCCCGGTGGTCCAGTGGATAAGACTCAGCACTCCCAATGCAGAGGGCCTGGGTTCGATCCCTGGTCAGGAAACTAGATCCCGCATGCATGCCGCAACTAAGAGTCCTCTTGCTGCAACTAAGAAGTCCACATGCCACAACTCAAGATAAGATCCCACATGCCACAACGAAGATCCTGCATGCCGCAACTAAGAGCCGGCGCAGCCTAATAAATAAAAAAATGTTTAACAACTTTATTGGAGTATAATTGCTTTATAATGGTGTGTTAGTTTCTGCTGTATAACAAAGTGAATCAGCTATACATATACATACATCCCCGTATCTCCTCCCTCTTGCCTCTCCCTCCCACCCTCCCTATCCCACCCCTCTAGGTAGACACAAAGCACTAAGCTGATCTCCCTGTGCTATGCAGCTGCTTCCCACTAGCTATCTATTTTACATTTGATAGTGTATATATATGTCCATGCCACTCTCTCACTTTGTCCCAGCTTACCCTTCCCCTCCCCGTGTCCTCAAGTCCATTCTCTATGTCTGCGTCTTTATTCCTGCCCTGCCCCTAGGTTCTTCAGAACGATTTTTTTTTTTTTACATTCCAAATATATGTATTAGCATACGGTACTTGTTCTTCTCTTTCTGACTTACTTCACTCTGTGGGACAGTCTCTAGGTCCATCCACCTCGCTACAAATAACTCAATAAATATTTTTTTTAAATAATAAAATAAGGTAAACTAAACATCAGAGTCCTGTCTCATATCTCACATCAAAAAAATCCACATGGATTTAAATTTCAAAATAAAAAAATTAAACCTTAGTCTATATACCTAAATACAGTGGAATCCCTAACAAGCTTGAATCAAGCAGGCAGACATCAAGGACAAAAGCCATAAGAAAAAAGACAACACGGACAATATAAAAATCAAGTTAATATGAAACATGACACAGAAAAAATTGTGGAAAAAAGTGTCAATACTGAACAACAACAATAATAATAACCTTAGAGTATCTATATATCATTAAGGAAAAAAGGAACATAGTTTTTAAAATTAAAGTAGAATATATGGTTTATAAAACCAAAGATAAATACAAATGATTTAAAAATAAGTTAACCAGCAACAATACTATACAGATGAAAGTAAGATACCAATTTTTAGGCATTAAATTGGCAAAGAAACACTATAATATCCACTGTTGGCAATATGCTGTCAACACCTGGTTAGTGTGCAAAATGGTACACAACCTATCTTAGGGCAATTTTGTATTATGTATTAAAACCCTTTAAACAATGCATAAACATTCAAACACGTAGCAACTCAAACTTCCAAAGCTTATCCTAAAGAAGTAAATAAAAATGCAAGGACAGATATAACTACAACCATGTTTATTTGTAACTATACTGATGTTGGACAACATGGCAAATTTTGGTATACCCAACCTACACAAGCCAATAAAGTCTACAACTCGACCATAACTAAGTTATCAAAGACTGTCTAACATCAAAAAAATGATCATAATTTACTGCTAAATTTTATAAGGCAATCACAGAACATTACAGATACATACAAACAAGAATACTGTATGTTTCTATGCTTAAGAGTTACCACTGGATGACAGATTTTGGTAATATTTTCATTTCGCTTTTCTGCTTTTTCTAATTTCTACAATGAAACACAATTACATTACAAAAGCACTTTTTAAAATATACAGATGAAAAACCTAGAAGGAATCCAAAAATTTTAAATAGTAGGTATGTGATTTTTTCCCCCTAAATTCTCTCTGCTTTGACTAAATTACTTCTTTGAAATAAAATTTGTAAAACATAAATTTCACCATTTTAAAGTGTACAATTCAGTGGTTTTTCTATATTTACAATGTCGTGCAATCATCATTGGTTAAATTACTTTTATCACTAGAAGTAAAATAAAAATACAGAGCTCAGGGAAGAAAATTTTAAAATATTACTCAAAGTATTTCAAGTATCCAACATATCTTAACTGCAGGCTTAAACATAATTCCATTAAATGCCCAACAGCTTAGATACAAAATGGCCAATATTACTTTCAATTTCTTCAACTAACTCTGGATGTTATTATCAATACATCACTTCAAATACCAACAAAAAGGTAGGAGAAAATTATCTATGACTGTCATTGTATATCCTATCACTGACTAAATACCTCCTAAACTTTTACTAATAAGTCATACACAAAAACACATTATGATAGGGCTTCCCTGGTGGCGCAGTGGTTGAGAGTCCACCTGCCAATGCACGGGACATGGGTTCGTGCCCCGGTCCGGGAAGATCCCACATGCCGCGGAGCGGCTAGGCCCGTGAGCCATGGCTGCTGAGCCTGCGCGTCTGGAGCCTGTGCTCCGCAACAGGAGAGGCCACAACAGTAAAAGGCCCCACGTACCGCAAAAAAACCCCAAAAACACATTATGATAAACTTTGAATCCCAAAAATGGCTAAACCACCATATTCTAAGCTCCCTTCCACCGAAAAAAAACCAGAAATGCCAGCGCTACTAAAGACATTTGATATATGTCGAATACATTATGACAATAAAGAAAACCTCTGCTACAAAAATTTAGCAAAGCTTAATATTATAAAAATGATTGAACTGTGAATTTTATCTTCAAAGAACCCAAAATAATAGACTTAATGCCACTTGTTTTTCAAATTATTTTCTGGTCAGATAAAGCAATCTACAATCTTTCTGAGTTCTACCTCTTTGAAAGATTCTAGTAAAATCAAGATTTTACAATTAACATTTTATTCTCAGAGCAAAAATTAAGAAGCACACAAACGATTTTCAAATTCCAAGCCCGAATAGGTTTGACATTTGCTGAATTAGAGACCTAACTGTCTTCATTATTTGATATGTCTGACACTGGGTTTTAAAGTAAATTTTCAAATAAAGAGCCAAAATCAAGAATTCCTATCTTTTTATCCTGGAGGCAATGAACGTCTTCAAATTTTAGGCTAGCCTACCCTTCCAGCCTTATTTCCAACTATTATAAAGTTACCACTTTGGGGTCAGATCCTAAAATCAACATGCAGTGCAAATTAATATTGAACTGCCCCCCAATATATCATCCATAATGCACAATTACATATAAACTGATAACTTGTTTTTCTTCCTGAACTAAAACAGATACCTGTTTCTAAGAAGTAACTAGTTTATATTAAGGCACCTAGACTAACTCAGCAAGGTGAGATACTCACACTATAAAAGTATGTGGAAGCTGAAAATGACTGGGGGAACAGAGAATTCACCTCTCCTACCATGCCTACCCTAGGACAGGTACTCATTCCAGTAGAATGGCAGAAAAAATTGCTTGCATTATTTTTCTCTAAAATTCTCATTCATTTCCTCTTTGTCTCTGTATGTCCCTCTGTCTCTTTTAATTTTTTTAGGGAAAACAATATCTAGTTGGAATCATACAAGTTCAAGGCATACTGGACGCACTCTACTGAACTCTGCACTATATCCAGTATTCCCAAATGAGCCTCTGCATAGTGCCTAAGAACACACCAGACTGAGAAACAGACTGGGTTTGGTTCTGGCATTTGCTAGCAGTGTGACCATGGGCAAGTAACCTAACATCTCCATGCTTCAGTTTCTTCATCTCTAAAAAGGAGATAACAATAATATAATACTTACATCATAGGGTTATTGTTAAGGACTATATGAGTTACATAATAAAGTACCAGTACTTTATGTACTTGAAATATTCCCTGGCACATAATAAGTTATGTAGGGGTTGGTTATTGTTTTCCCAACTGGACTGCCCGCTCAATGTCTATCCCAATTCTATTCTTCAAAAATCTGCCCTAATACCTCTTTCTCAAGTAAGGCAATAATAATTCCAACCAGGGAACCAGGGAAAAGCTCTCCTATACCTCTAAACATCTATGGCTCTTAATTTTTGTATGACTCTACTGACTTACATTTACTTACTAAAAACGTTACTTATCTTTTTATGTATACTTTACATTGTCATAAAAATTATTAGCTCCTTTAGGGAAGAAAATATGGGAAAAGAAATTATGTCTCTTTTATACAAAAAAGTCACTCAAGTAAATACTAAATATTGCTTATGGAGCAAGGTTACTGGATAAAGGTTTCCCAACAAAGGACAAAGAGATAAAGAAATCAACTGTTAAATATAGATTCTCAGTTTGTATCAATGTATAAGTCTCAAACCAAGAATTGTTATAAGAACCAAAGCTGCTCTGAGCATAAATCTCAAAAATGAGGACTTAGCTCATAAGGAATAGCTTGCAGTCTCTAAGTCAAGAATATTAAAGTATGGTAAGTCTTAGCTTTCTGTGATTTACAAACAATATTGTTAGATTTGGCCTAAAGTCTGAAAAACAATGTATTAAATATTTACTTACAAGGTGACTTTTTAAAGAATATTTATCTATTTACTTATATTTATTTTGGCTGTGCCGGGTCCTAGTTGTGGCATGCAGGATCTTTTTGGCTGCTGCATGCTGACTTCTTAGTTGCAGCATGCAAAGTTTTAGTCGTGACATGCGTGGGGGATCTAGTTCCCTGACAAGGGATTGAACCTGGACCCCTGCCTTGGAAGCGTGGAGTCTTACCCACTGGACCACCAGGGAAGTTCCAAAAGGTGACTTTTATGTGTTATACACTGCAACTATGTAGATGAAAAGATTTAGACCCTGCACTCAACAACTCTATACAAAGATAACTAATTAAACAGTAATGTTCAAGGTATAGTGGGGATAACAGAATAACAATATTAACACCCATTCTCCTTTATCCACAGTTGAAGTCTTATCAAAGAAGAGAAAAACAAAAGCTGTAGTTGACAAAAGGACTGACCAGAAAAACAAATAAGTTACATTCAGAGATTGTGTATTTACTCTAAAAATCAAGATCAGCTGGTTATTAACTATTTCATCTGGACAAATGTCACAGAGATTTCAAACCAAGTATCTGGCCTAGACCCCCAGATATTACTCTACTAAGTATATATTCAAGAAGTTATTCTTTAATTTTAATATTAAAAATTTTTTGGAAATTGCTATGGTTCTCCTAATGCACCTAGGAAGTTTTCTACAAATTAAAAAATGATCTTATATTTGTCTATGGTTTGTCATTTAAGATCACTAACATTACATAGTAAAGGTAAGATGTAGTATTTCTTCACATAAAATGATTATGTTACCAATCTATGGAAGAAAAGGTATGTCCTGCATATTTTACCCACCTATTTAGACCCACACCTCTGGTCTACACCAGCCAGTTTGCAAGCTAGGTATACTATGCTTCTTACTCAACCAGAGACAGACAAGTTAACCAACTCTACCAAGTATCAAGTTTGCAGACTTTGTACCACCATGTTTTAACTATGAACTATTACAATGTAGATATTTCCAAACAGCCACAAACCTACCCTCAGGTAAAACACTCTGGTCAGTTGATAAAATATTCTTCCCTTCAATGAAGGGGTATTTCATACCTAATTCAATTAATCTAATTCAACACCAAAATAAAAATACCAGGAGTTGAATGTAATTAGCAAAATTTAATGCACAGTACATAAAGGTCCAGCATCAACTCAATTTTCTCTGTCATGGATAGTCAATCCACTATTCTGCCTTTTACCTTCATAAAACAAATAGAAAAATACAACAAAATTGCATCAAACTGAGGAGCTAGGTTATAAAGTCAGCCTATATGAGGTGAAAATATTATAAAGTCATTTAAGATTGTCATTTAAGATAACTAACCTTATACATGGTAAAGTGTTTTTGCATATATGATTATGTTACCAACCTACAGTCAAAATAACCCTTGACAATCTATTAAAATGGACTACAGGCAGGGAAAGGTGCTCACAGGATAAAACACACTCATGAGAAAAATGAGAGTGAACTAAAGAACAAGGAGAGTCATCATATTTCACTAATTCCAGGGCTTATACTTAATGAATGAATTCCCAGGGTAATCATTTGCATGATTATGTTCCTCTACCCCATCCTTCTTTTTCAAATTCAGAGAACATATGTTTAAGTTCAACACTCATGTGATATGGCTTCACTACACTATATGAGCCAGAGAATAAAATTATCCTGGGGCTTCCCTGGTGGCACAGTGGTTGAGAGTCCACCTGCTGATGCAGGGGACACGGGTTCTTGCCCAGGTCCGGGAAGATCCCACATGCCGCGGAGCAGCTAGGCCCGTGAGCCATGGCCGCTGAGCCTGCACGTTCGGAGCCTGTGCTCTGCAACGGGAGAGGCCACAACAGTGAGAGGCCCGCGTACCACAAAAAAAAAAAAAAAAAATTATCCTGGAGTAATAAGTAACCACCAGATGCTATTTCCTTTTGTAGCATCATCAATTGAAGAGAACTTCTCCAGCGTTCTATTCAACCACTACACCCCCCACCCCTCTTCTCAATTTTTACTGAGTTTCCAAAACTGTGCCATCTACAAGAAAGAGGCAAGAAAATACTGAAATCCTATTACACCATCAAGTTAAATTTTAAAATGTATTCGCATAACAAAAGAAAATATAACACATGATCCCTGCAGTTATTTGGGCTATTGTTTTCTCAAATCATTCAGAGTTCATTAATAGTTGCAAACGTATCAAAACTCAATTTTAGTGAGAAATCATATCTTACCCACAACCATAAGTGTGAATTCAAACCCTCTCTTCACTGATTTTCTGTATACTTGATTTGGGAGATTTGCAAATCCCACATAGCCTTCAAGGTTCTTCTGTTGCTGAGAAAAGCAAAAGGAGTCCGGTTATTCATATATCAACAAATCACTTCTGTCACACATTTCAAATTCCCTTCATTAACCTATTTTTAGAAAACTATATAAACTATTATTCATGGTGAATCAAACTGATTTTACAGTGTTACCAATAAAAGTATTAGTTAATTGCAGAAATGGACAAAATGAATTGAGCACAAGTTGACTGACAACAGACAATTATAAAAACCCAAGGGAATAAAATAAAAATTAAAGAAACCTGTCTCAGAGCAAAGATTTCAATTTATAGTAAGTTACTAATAATAAGATTCTGACCAATCAACTAAAAAAAAAACAAAGGATTTTTCACAATAAAAATTCAAATCCCCTTAAAATTATATTAAGGACTCTTTTAATCATCCCCTTTGCTCATACTAATTACCAGAGGCAGGAGTTTCTTGAAATTTATCTTCTTCTTCATGAAATAAAATCAAAACGTGGAGCTTAAAATTTTTCATCAACTCTTAAAAGCTCTCATGATCAATGTCAATCAGTAACATTATCTTTCAAGCTGTTATACTAGGTCCAATTATGTCACTTCAAGGTATTTACATGAGCCTGCTGCCTCTATCATCAGGAACATCAGATTTATCCAGATTTTAAAGTAAATTTCAATTCAGTTTTCTGTGTGGTTTTTGATTCTTTGATGAACTCAATACGTTTCATGAGTAATTCAAAGAAATCTACTTCTAAATTGGCATAGTAAATCAGTCTGATTTTCAACTTACCCATTGGTGAGAAACACTGTCCATAGTTCAGACCATCTGAGTGAGTAGTCTTACTGATTAATTTACTTAGGGGTAGGTCTTATTCATTCATTAAAATATAATGGCAAAATATTCCTAAGAGGTACACATTTTTCTTAAAGGTTTTTGCCACATTTAAATTCTCATCCAAAAAACTTATATGGGATCAAAGTACTAATTCAATACATTTGGATTTAACAAAGAACAGCAATCTGCATTCCTTACTAGCATCACATATGTAACTAAATATTCCATCCATAATATTTTTACCTTTTTTAAAATTCATATGAACTAATTTTTAAGACAAATATTGAGAAGATAAGTAAGCCAATTAAATTGAAAGGCTAATTTTAAATATACTAGTTAGGATACTGATGAGAATTTTTCCAAGTCAAATATATGAAAGCCTACTACGTGCAGAGCTAAGAATATGCATTAAATTTAAGGCTTCCTTGGTTCATATTTCATCCAACTATAACTGAAATTTAACTTAGACCAGAAAAAAGCCTCTCTATAAATTATGTAGCATACTCACAGCTACTTTGTAAAGAACACATTTCCATCATTCCAGTGTTCCAGATTCCAACAGACAGATCCACAGAGGAACAGTAAACGA
Source organism: Mesoplodon bidens (assembly GCF_964165515.1). Lineage (NCBI taxonomy): Eukaryota > Metazoa > Chordata > Mammalia > Artiodactyla > Ziphiidae > Mesoplodon > Mesoplodon bidens. The sequence goes on along the minus strand of NC_138166.1, from coordinate 64,962,687 downwards.
GGAATTCCAAGAATCATTCAGTCGAACAGGAGAGAGAAATCCATTGGAACATAGTAAAAGATAGAGGGAAAAAAAATGAAAGTTACTTACATGTAACTCAACAAATTAGAGGTAAATTACAAATAAATTGAAGGCAGATTTTTTTCTACTCACTCAAGGTAATATTTTTTGTCGGATATAAGCCCCAGTGAATTTTAATCTATTTCAGCAGCTCTCCTGATCAAACACAGAATCAGTAGGCCTCCTATCTATCTTTTTTTTTTTTTTTTTTTTTTCGGTACACGGGCCTCTCACGGCTGCGGCCTCTCCCTTCGCGGAGCACAGGCTCCAGACGCGCAGGCCCAGCGGCCATGGCCCACAGGCCCAGCCGCTCCGCAGCATGTGGGATCCTCCTGGACCGAGGCACGAACCCGTGTCCCCTGCATTGGCAGGCGGACTCTCAACCACTGCGCCACCAGGGAAGCCCTATCTTTTTATAAAGAACAATTACTATGCCCTGTACCTGAAGTCTTACAAGAAATGGTGAAAAAAGTGTAAAGTATGATGTTTCAAGAAGATATACAGGGACCAAATTTAAATCCCAAGAAGAAAAAAATGTAAATTTCATACAATTTTGCTCTGTCAGTCACTGGATTAAGACAGTCCACTTCAGATAAATGCCAATGTTTTAGTTAAAATCTTTATACAGTGCTATATTTCAAGTAATTAAAATAAAGTTAAGAACTGGAAGAAATGCAAACTTGTAGGTACAGGAGAGGGAAGGAAGCTAAAGATGGCAAGCAGTAACAAATGGAAAGATGAAGTAAATGTGACCTATAAAAACTGAAAGGCAAATAATATAGCATAGAGAAGAAAACAGACTATCCTTGGACAAAATGTTTTTAAAAAGGGTATGTCTTTATTCTGTATTGAAGAAATCTATGAGTTATATCACAACCTAGAACAGATGATGATGATTATTCAAATGTCACCTTCAAAGAGAGGACTGCCCTGATCACCCTTATCTAAAATTACAACCCATTCCTCATCTCAGCACTCTGCGGCTTTATGTTTTTCTCTTTAGCTACTACCATTTAACATACATTTTACAAATCTTGTTTATTGTGATCTCCACCCACCCTACCTCCAACTAAAATGTAAACTCCATCATGGTACAGATTAAATGAATTACATAAGTTGTGGCATCAAAAAGAGGAAGCCATCTGGGAGAGCTGAAGAAGTTTCAGAGAAAATATTTTAGGTTACATATTCAAGGAACCCACCATACAAAAGGTGTAAAAAAACCACCTCCATCTACCCCTGTGTCTTATTTATTGCTTTATCCTCAACTCCTACAACAGTCTTAGGCACAACTAGGAGACTGAATTAAGAAAAGGGAGAAAAGCATTCTAGGGCTAAGGAATGGGCCCTAAAGTGGGGATGAACTTGGTACTTTCAGGAACAAAAAGAAGGTACATGAACTACAATGAGGTGAAGTAGTGGACCAGGGGATAAGTGATAAAAAATGAGGTCAGGGAGGCAGGCAGGGGCCAGATCATGTGGTACCCAGCCAAAGTAAGAAATTTGGATGTTATTTTAGGCATGATAGGAAGCCACTGGAGGGTTTTACACAGGCAAGTGACCTGACCTGATTTGTGTTTTAAAGATAGCTCTTACTGCTAAAAGAAGAAATGGAAATAAGAAAACTAGTAAGGAGCCTACTGCAATAGTCTGAGAAAGAAAGGGTATACTGAATTTAGATGGTATGGATGCAAAGAGAGATGAAGATTCAGAGTATGTTTTAAAAGAAGAATTGTCAGGACATCGCTGGTGGGTTAGATGTGACTGGCAAAAGAAAAAGACACAAAAGATAAAGAGACAAAAGATAACTCCTAAGTACTTGGCTTGAACAACTCAATGGCTAGTGATATCTCCTGGGAAACAGGATACAAAGGGGAGGAAAAGAGTGGGCAGTGAGGGCCAAAATCACCAAAAATCAAAAATAGCTTTGAACATGTTAAGTGGAGGTGTATGTTACATATTCAAGAAGAGATGGCCTGTAGGCAGTTAAACATATGAATTCAGAAATTCCAGGGCTGGCTGGTGCTGAAAATATAGATTTAGGAAACATAAGCATATAGATAGTATTGGGAGAGGATCAGATTCCCAAAGAGAGATTATAGATAAAAGGGGGTCTAGACAGTGTCCTGGAGCACTCCAACATTGAGATGTTAGGCAGAGAAAGAATGAGAAAGATTGATCAGTCAGTGAGGAGAAAGGAAAACTAGGACTGGCTCAAGGTCACTCACTTGTGTTAAATGCTACTGAAAAGTCAAATGAAATACCAGAGATGTGAACATAAAATTTGGAAATAAGAAAATTACTGGTAGTTTTGCACAAAAGCAGTCTCAGTGAGGAAGAAGAGTGACTAGGTTGAGAGTAGATAGTTCTCTGTGCATAACTACTATAACATTTTAAATAATTTCATGTTTTACATTATTTTAAAATTAAACATATTACTTGTCAGTTTCCCGACACAACTTATTTCCAAGGAGAGAATCATGTCATATTCATCTCTACATTCCTAACAGAGTGCTGATACACAGGAGTTATTAAAAAAGATAAATGACAAAAATATACTTTCAGGAAAGTTTCTTCTGAGGAAGAAACTGTGTCTCAACACAAAAGACAGACTTAGGAAATACACCAATAATATAACACTGGTTGACTAAAACACACAGACTTTTCACATTTCATAAGAATCTTTCCTTACCCCAAATTCTAAAATCAACCACAGTCTATAATTCAGAAGACCTAAACTGATTCTTTTTCTGCACAAATATAATGTTCACAGTGCCAGTGTGAAATACAACCTCTGGATAAAGAAATGTTACTTACAGACCTGAGTGATATAACTGTGACATCTATAAGCATGCGAATGTAGATAAAAGTATAGTCACCCAAAATACCTTTAGGTCTTAAGAGTATTACTTGATTTCAAACATCAGTTACATAAGAAGAAACAGTTATCAAATCATCTTTTCTAAAAGCATATGTTTACAAAATATTTTGGTTACTATCTAAAAGGTATGCCAAATCTCTATGCCAAAATTCACATTTAAGAAAATCAAGCTACAATTCCACTGTTTGCTATTTCACTACCTGTGGAAAAATCAACTTAAATACAATATCCAGTAATTTCAGTGTTTAACTTATTTAAACTTACTTCTAGAAATCAATTATATTCAAAGAACAAGATGCCTCAAAAAGGTTTCAACTGACAGATTACTGGAACCCTTGAGATTTGTTTATATTTTCTTGCCATTTGTTCTTATTCCAAAGAATAAAGTTATCAAAATCTTGGCATGTGAAAATCCATTATCATTTTAAAGGTTTAAATATTAGTATCTATAAATATTAATATTTATAAATACATATTTTCCAAAGGAGAAAAGTAGCAACTTGTTTTGAAAACTGCTAAATATGCTTTTCAGTAACAACAACGAAATTGAGTTGTGACAGGATGGAAGTGACAAAAGTCAGAATTTGAGGAAAATTAAAACATATTTTTGGTAGGATCTACTATAAACCTTCAGCTCTCCCCATCTTTACAAAAAGAGATATTCAGCCCCGAATTACATAAATATAACCAGGATTCTATTTCTCCCCTTAGTAACTACAATTAAAACAAACAAACATACAAAAAAAAAAAAACAAACAGACTGCAAAGATCCAAGGAAGGTTTATATCAGTAACTTAAAATTTCAAAGGTAACATTTGATCTTTCCTAAATAATTTCAAGTTCAGGCTGTACCACTTTGGATTTTAAAACACAGACAAACTGTATGCTGTTTCACATACTGACAACTACAATTAAATTTCTTTCTCCTCAAGTTTATGTAATTCTAAATACAAAAAACAATTACTCACTACAAAAGAAAAAAGTTACATAAATTTACTTGTCTACTCATTATTACTAACAAAAGCCTTACATCATACACATAGATGAAACTGTCTAGCACTCAGTCAAATTCCTCCCATCACTTACATAATTCAAGGGGAAAATTAAAGAATGTCACTATTTAAATGCCTTAAGTATTTTAAATATAACCGGTGTAAAAATACCTAGATTCTAGATTTAATATAACAAGAACACTAAGATGTTACAAGATAACATAAGCTTGTCCTAAATGTTAACTTTGATGTTCCCTCCCCAATTTTCTCTAAAGATCATATCTTAGTTTGCATGCCCCCAGCTCCTCCCTTTTTACTGAGATGAACAATTGTGTACAAATGGAACCAACTTTTACTTTCTTAATCTTATTCTGGATTCTTGGTTAATCTACTTAAAAGATTTTAGGGCTTCCCTGGTGGCGCAGTGGTTGGGGGTCCGCCTGCCAATGCAGGGGACACGGGTTCGTGCCCCAGTCTGGGAGGATCCCGCATGCCGCGGAGCGGCTGGGCCCGTGAGCCATGGCCGCTGAGCCTGCGCGTCCGGAGCCTGTGCTCCGCAACGGGAGAGGCCACAAACAGTGAGAGGCCCGCGTACCGCAAAAAAAAAAAAAAAGAAAAAGAAAAAAAAGAAAAAGATTTTAATATTTAATTGTATGAACACATGTAGAATGAGATAACTTAAAAGTTTAAATACATTTTTTTCTTTGCTCTGAACCTGGAATTTAAATCTCTACTCACAGAATTACTGGCCACACTCATTCAATCAACACAGTTACTGGACCCTTACAATGTGTGCATTAGTAATTAGGGATGTAAAAGTTAATAAAAACAAGGTCCCTGCTTATAAAACTAAGAATCTGAGGTCAGGTAAGTTAGAAGACAATTATATTAACACTGTGATAAATACTATAATGGAGGCAAGCACAGAAAGATGGCTATGAGAACGAAAAAAAGGGTGTTTTCTCCTATCCTGGGGTCAAATCCTTCAGATCCTAAAGGACTAGTAGGCCTTAGTCTGATGAGAAATGTGGGTAGGTACTAGAGAACATGAGCAGGCTAATTGGTAACTGTAAAGGTCCAAAAGCAAGAGGAGAGAGCACAGTTCTTTATGGTAACTACAAATAGCTCAATACAACTCATTATCAGGGTCCAGGAGATACAGGGTAGGAAAGTTAAGCAAAAGCCAGATTATAAAGGACTTCGTTGGCTACAATAAAGAACTCAGAATAGGCTTCATCTTGAAAACTTATGAACAGCATTATAGGATTTGAAGCAGAAAATTGCACAGTCACATTAATTCACATGCCAAGTCACATTCATATTTTAGAAAATTACCACTAACAATAATATTTAGGATGAACTGCAGGAGATAATGGTAGCAATCCCAAGATCTGTTGCAGTAGCCCAGGGAAGACAGAAGCAGTGGGGATGAAGAGAAATTAAGTTAGAATGCTACTGTCCATAACAGTAGCCACTAGCTATATGTGGCTATCGAGCACTTGAAATTTAGCTAGTCTGAATTGATATATACTCTAAGTATAAAATAGAAACCAGGTTTTGAAGACCGGTTATGAAAAAAAGAATAAAGTATGTCAATTTTTATACTGATTACAGGTTGAAATAAAATTTTAGCTATACTGGGCTACATAAAAATCTGATACTAAAGTTAAACTCACGTGTTCCTTTTTACTTTTTAAATGTAGCTACTAGAAAAGTTTAAATTACATATGTGGCTTGCATTAACTTTTAATGGACAGTTCTGGGTAAGATATTAATGACATGAACTGACAAGTCTCTGTAACTTGTGGGGGGAGTGGTAAGACTCAAATTTATGAATTTAGGTTGAGCAACTGGATTAATGGTTGTTCCAATCATTAAAAGCAAAATTCATTTGAGTTTAAGGTGCTAAATTGGCTTTAGGGAGACAAATATCTAGTAGGCAGCTACATATATAAAAGTTAGAAGTTCTAGAAATGTCTAGGTTAGGCAGATATTAACATTTTAAGTCAACAACATTTAAACGGTATGAAGGCCATGGGTATGGATCCAATTACAGTATACAAAGTAGGAAGCAGGTCAGAACCAACACCAACATCCCACTACCACCACCACTATCACCTACACAAACCTAGGAAAAGGGGAGAGAGAAGAAGAATGAGGAAAGTAGTTCTTAGAAGCAGTTCAAGGAGGTCAACTGTAGTGGCCTCCTTCAAGAAGTGGTCAACTGTACCAAATGCTCTGGAGTAGTCAATATAGAGACATAGAAGAATCTATACATCATTATCAGGGAGCACTGTCAGAGCAGTGGAAAGGTAGGGGAAAGATAGATGAAGGCAGAATGGAATTAAATAAGCAGTGAATAACTAACTGCAGACAGTGAGGGTAAACAATTCTTTCTGAATGCTTATCTGTGAATAGAAGAGCAATAAGGTAGAAGCTAGAGGACAGTAAAGGGTTATGCAAGTTTTAGGAATTAAAAAAAAGGATAGCTGCATGTTTAAATGCTAATAAATGCTGCGGGTTTGGTGTTAGTAGATGCAAATTATTACATATAGAATGGATAAACAACAAGGTCCTACTGTATAGCACAGGGAACTATATTCAATAACCTGGGATAAACCACAATGGAAAAGAATATAAAAAAGAATGTATATATGTGTATAACTGAGTCACTCTGCTGTACAGCAGAAATTAACACAACACTGTAAATCAACTATACTCCAATAAATTTTTTAAAAATTTGTGGGAGGGAGACGCAAAAGGGAGGGGATATGGGAACATATGTATATGTATAACTGATTTAATTTGTTATAAAGCAAAAAATTAAAAAAAAACTCACTATAAAAAATGCTTTAAAAAGTAAAAAATAAGTTTAAAAAAAAAAAGAAAAGATTACCTAGACAGGGACTTCCCTGGTGGCACAGTGGTTAAGAATCTGCCTGCCAATGCAGGGGACACGGGTTCAATCCCGGGTCCAGGAGGATCCCACATGCCACGGAGCAACTAAGCCCGTGCACTGCAACTACTGAGCCCGCGTGATGCAACTACTGAAGCCCACGCACCTACAGCCCGTGCTCCACAACAAGAGAAGCCACCGCAATGAGATGCCTGTGCACCTCAATGAAGAGTAGCCCCCGCTCACTGCAACTAAGATAGCTCACACACAGCAACAAAGACCCTACACAGCCAAATAAATTAAAAAAAAAAAAAAAAAAAAAGATTGCCTACACAAGTAGCTGAAGAAAGGAAGGTAAACCAGGATACAGATAACATTCTGGAATGATGGACAGGATTTTCTCTAAACTCCAGAAAAAAAAATCACCTGCTAATCCTAAAAGAGGAGGGATGGACCAGGGAATTTTAAGAGAGAAAGATTTGAATCAGCAACCACCAAAACAAAAAGAAGGGCTAGGAACACAAAACAGGCAGCCAAGGAATTCTGTCCACTAGTTTAGGTTGAAGATCTGTGTGAATGTATCCCTGAAGCCACGAGATCTTTTACTCCAATAGCAGTCTGTAACTTAAATGTAAGCCAATAGGCTGTTATTTGAAGCTGTTATTTTGCAGAAAGGGTACACAAAAGTACAAGGGATCAAGGGAGCTGACAAGTATGGTTGAAGTGATTTAGTGAACAAAATGGAGAGTCAAGGATCCAAGGTATGAAGTAAGGAAATGAGATACCTAAGAATATGAAATTGTGAATAGAATGAGCCATACAATTAAGATTTCAGAGGTGGAACAGAAGTTCCACATGATGACCACATGGAGCCATTAAAATGATGGCTCAACCATAATCCAGATACTGTGAAGCTAAATTATTGAACAAGTTTTACACATGGGCACTAAAAACGCCCCAGAATGGTAAGAGAACTTGGGGTAGAAAGAAAAACTGAGTGTTTGGTGACACCTTTGACAAATAAGGAGAAAACAGGGATGTGGTAACTGACAAATTTAAGAAGGGTGTGAAAATACTGTTGTTAAATAGCATAAACTTTAAAGAAGCAGGGCTTTTTTTTAAAGGAAGAATGGTCTAGAGTCTAGACAAGCACTATCTGATAGAAATGTAAGGTGAATGACATATGTAATTATAAATATTCTAGTAGACACACTATGGAAGTAAGAGTAAAAAGGTGAAATTAACTTTAATATCATTTTATTTCACCCAATGTATATACAATATTATCATTTCAATATGCAATCAATAAAAAAGTTATTATGACTCATTTTACATTATTCATTACTTTCTTTTCCTTTGTAATAATCTTTGAAATATAGCACGACTTATTTAGGACTAGCCACATTTCAAGTGCTCAAGAGCCACATGTGGTTAGCGGCTACTCTACTAGATACAGAAATAGAAATTTCATAGATATAAGACATTTTCATCATTACCAAAAGATCTACTAGAGAGCACAAAACTAAATGAATAGTAGTACCCAGTAGTAAGTGAGGATGTGGGAAAATAGGCACTTTCGTACATGACTGGTAGAATATAAACTGAAACCACTTCCCTGAAGATCAATTTGGCCATGTGCATCAAAAACTTAAGTTTTCATGCTCTTACACTCAACAAATTCCACTTTCATGAATTTATAATCTTACAAATTAGTAAGATTTAGATAAAAGAACATTCAATAAAACACTATTAACGATAATGAAAAATCATAAAAACCAAAGTTTCAAAAACAAGTGAAACAAATAATATATTATGGTACTCCCATGGGTTAAAACACCATGCAGCCATTAAAATTAAAGTTTTAGAAGAACAGACATGACAGATAACAACATACTGAATGGAAAAACTATTATTAGACAGTTGGTGCAGTAATATTTACCTTTAAACATTCTCTTATGTATACACTGGAAAACAAAAGGATATAGACTAGTGACATTAACGAAATTAGCAGAACAAAGACTTCAGAAAATTCTCTCCTTCATTAAAAGCAAGAGAAAATTTCTTCCGAACTCTGGAAATTAACAAAAGGCTTGCAGCAATCCAAAGAGTGCTTATTCAAGAAAAAGGGCTGAATCTCAGTAAAAACTGCAGCATTTGTTGCATTTTAACTCGCCTATTCTTATCTTCCCTCATCAGCTCTACAGCAGCCTTGAAAACCCACAGCACACAATCGTGACAAAAATTGGCACCCTGTCAGCAACTGTAATAGGCAGAATAGGCTCCTTCCTTCAGAGACCCATTCCCAAAGAACATTATGTGACCTGTTTGATGATTCTTTGCAAGACCCCACAAATAACAACTAGGATAACCAGAGACTGCAGTGACAACACATGACAAAGAAAATAGACTTTACAGAATTAGTTCCCCAAAAGTCACTAAACAAGCAAACAACAAACAGCAATAATAAATAAACCTTGAGGGGTGGAGGAGAAAGGGGAGAGGGAGAATCTAACCACTGGTGTCACGCTGTATCGTTTAAAATGTCCAGTTTTCAACAAAAAATTATCAGACACGCAAAAAAAGCCCAAGAGAGCATAACCCATATTCGGGGGGAAAGAAGCAATCAATATAAACTAACCCTGAGAAAACTCAGACATTAGACAGAGACTTTAAATCTGCTATTTAAAATATGTTCAAATAACTAAAGGAAATCATGTCTAAAAAACTAAAGGTATAAGAACTACATTCACCAAACAGAGAAAATTAATAAAGAGATGGAGATTATTAAAAAGAACTAAATAAAAATTCTCAAGTTGAAAAGTAGAATAACTGAATGAAACTTCACTAGAGAGAGAGGATCAAAAACAGATGTGAGCTAGCAGAAGAATTAGCAAACTTGAAGATAGGTCAAATAACATTTACCACGGGCTTCCCTGGTGGCGCAGTGGTTGAGAGTCCGCCTGCCGATGCAGAGGACACGGGTTCGTGCCCCAGTCCGGGAGGATCCCACATGCCGCGGAGCGGCTGGGCCCGTGAGCCATGGCCGCTGAGCCTGCGCGTCCAGAGCCTGTGCTCCGCAATGGGAGAGGCCACAACAGTGAGAGGCCCACGTACCGCAAAAAAAATAAATAAATAATAACATTTACCAGTCTAAGGAACAGAAACAAAAAGAGAGTGAAGAAAAAACTGAACAGAGCCAGAGACTGTGGAACAAAATCAAGCATACCAACCTACACATAACAGGAGTCCCTGAAGTAGTGGAAAGGAGGAGGGAGGGAGAGAGGGAAAGAGACAGGGGGAGAAAGGGAGTAAGAGGCAAAAAGCATGTTTGAAGAAACAACGGCAGACAGTATCCCAAATCTGAAGAAAAATATGCTTACACATTAAAAGCTCAGCAACTCCAAACAGGAAAAAAGCAAAGAGATCCACACCTAGACACATCAAAATCAAACTGCCACAAAACAGAGACAAAAAATCAGGAAAGCAGCAAGAGAGACTTTAAATGACCATATACAGGGGACTCTTAAAATGAATAATGACTAACATGTCAACAGAAACCACAGAGGCCAGAAAGTAGATGGATGACATATTCAAGATGTTAAAACAAAAAGACTGTCAACTGTCAGTATCTACCAAAGGTATCTTTCAAAAATGAAGGTGAACTTAAGACATTCTCTGATAAGCAAAAACTGAGAGAATTCCTCACAATCAGATATGCCCTACAAGAAATACTACATAAAAGACAGTACAAATATAATTTTTATTTGCAACTCTCTTCTACCTGATTTAAAGGAACACTTCATGAAGCAATAATTATTAAATTGTGTTCTTGGGTTTATAAAGTAGAAAGAAGTAATTTGTATGACACTAAGAGCACAAAGGAGGGAAGAGAAAATGAAAGTATACAGGAGCAAAATTACTGTATTCTATTGAAACTAAGTTGGTAATAACCCAAATTACAATGTTATCACTTGTTAATTGTAACCACCAGGGCAATAAATAGATAAATAACCTAATTAAATATTGGGCACAGCACTTTAACAGACATTCCCTCAAAGAAGATATACAAATTGACAATAAGCACATGAAAAGATGTTTAACATCATTAGCCATTAGGGAAATGCAAATTAAAACCACAATGATACCACCTCACTCCTACTACTATAGTTTAAATGGACAGACAATAACAAATGTGGACATGGATGTGGAGAAATTGAAACCTTCACACATTGCTGGTGGGAATGTAAAATGCTACAGCTGCTTTGGCAAACAGTTTGGTAGTTCCTCAGAAAGTTAAACATGGTTACCCTATGATCCAGCAATTCCATCCCAAGGTATAGATCCAAGAGAATTGAAAACGTAAGTCCACATAAAAACTGGTACTTAAATGTTCTTGGCAGAATTACTCACAATAGCCAAAAAATAGAAATAACCCAACATGTCCATCAACTGATGAATGGATAAACAAAATTATGTGGTATTATCTATGCAACAGAATATCATTCAGTAATAAAAAGGTACAAAGTACTGATGCATGTTATCAATACAATATAGATGAACCTTGAAAACATCATGCTAAGTGAAAGAAGTTAGGTGCAAAAAAATATTGAATGATTTCATTTATATGAAATGCCCAGAATAGGAAACTCTATAGAGATGGAAAGTAGATTAGTGGTTGCCTAGACCTGGGAATAGGAGAGAATGGGAGTAATTGTTATTAAGTACAGGGTTTCTTTTTGGCCTGATGAAAATGTCCTCAAATTAGATAGTGATGATGGTTGCACAACTCTGTGAATATACTAAAAATGACAGAACTGAATTTTATGGCATGTGAATTGTATCTCAATAAAGCTGTTACAGAATCAAGTATGTAGTGTCTATAAATACACTACCTTTCATATATAATTTTTTTTTTTTTGCGGTACACGGGCCTCTCACTGTTGTGGCCTCTCCCGTTGCAGAGCACAGGCTCCGGACGCGCAGGCTCAGCAGCCATGGCTCACAGGCCTAGCCGCTCCGCGGCATGTGGGATCTTCCCGGACCGGGGCACGAACCTGTATCCCCTGCATTGGCAGGCAGACTCTCAACCACTGCGCCACCAGAGAAGCCCCTCATATATAATTTTTATATCTCCTTTCCTACATGTATCTTCTGATTTGTGTAAAAAGATAGGAATAAACTAAAAACTAAGCAAGAAATTATTAAGATTGGTTACCCATATGGATGGGTGGTTAAATGGCAGAAAAGGAAAATGAGAATAAGGTAAAAGAGATGAGAGGTGGAACGGATACTTCCGGACATACTGTTTTACAGAACTGACTATTAACACCACAATAATTTTTCAGATATTCCAATGAAATAACCAAAATCAGCCAGGATGTGAGAAGAGCTCAAAATGGACTAAAAACAGTAACAAATAAAACTAACTGTATTTCAAATGAGTAACATAACACCAATGAACAAGGCTGGAAAACAGTAGGTTGACTGAATAGAATAAGACTAAAGACAAAAAGAAGTGTATGCAATACTACACTCTAGTAAGTAAATATATTTATAACAGCAATTCTGAAACTACACTTATGTGTATACCAGAACTGAACAAATAAGTAAATAAATTGTAGATGAGAGTCAGGTTTTCCACTGTTGGAGAAAGGAGCTACAAATAAGAAAAGAGAAAGGCTAGACTGAATCTTGTGTTAGTAGATTAGAACTGGTGTATTAGTATGAATTCATGGTTTTTAATATACATAAACATATATATTTATGTTAACATATATATTATATATATTATCTATACATACACATAGACATGTATAGAAATACACATGTGTGAATGTACACAAAAATATAACTTCCTAGATCTATGTTCAAAACACCTAGAAGCAAAGACACCCCAGGAGTAATGAGTACTTTTAGTGCTGAGACCCTGGCTTCTAAATACTATTCTGAAATAAAAGGAACCTGAACTCCTTGGAAAATGATCAATTCCAGGACTTAAGGAAGAAAAATAAAAGATGAACCGGAAAATAAGGAAGTGCTCCAAAAAAAAATGATGAGGCATGTTGAAAGATGAATAGAAGCTAATGGGAAAGAGCTCCCAATAGTCAAATTCAGGACAATTGGAGCAAAAAGCAATGATAAAATTAATATTCATGTGTCCTAATATTAATAAATAATTGAATGAATGAATGCATGAGATAGAACAATTCTTCCTTACAAAAGAATTCCCATTAAAAAATGTAGCATTGGGAATTCCCTGGCAGTCCAGTGGTTTAGGACTTGGCACTTTCACTACCGTGTCCTGGGTTCAATCCCTCATCTGGGAACTAAGATCCTGCAAGCCACAGGAGTGGCCAAAAAAAAAAAATTGGAAACAGAAAATCACTACTAAGGCAAACAGCACAGTAATAACTGTGACAGACAAGAATTATTGACAGATAGTAAAGGTATAATAAGAAATAAGTTATTTGCATAGTTCAACAAAGGACTAGTATCTAAAATATACAGCTCAATTAGACAACAAGCACAACTTAAAAATAGACCAAAGATTTCAACAGACCACCAAAGACATACAGATGGCAATAAGGACATGATAAGACCCTCAACATCAGTCGTTAGGAAAATGCAAGTTATGATCACAATGAGGTATCTCTACAATTCCAATAGAATGGCTAAAATTAGTAAGAGTGGCCATCCCAGGTGTTGGTGAATACGTGAACCAACTAGAATTTTTTTTTTTTTTTTTTTTTTTTTTTGTGGTACGCGGGCCTCTCACTGCCGTGGCCTCTCCCGTCGCGGAGCACAGGCTCCGGACGCGCAGGCCCAGCGGCCATGGCCCACGGGCCCAGCCGCTCCGCGGCATATGGGATCCTCCCAGACCGGGGCACGAACCCGCACCCCCTGCATCGGCAGGCGGACCCTCAACCACCGCGCCACCAGGGAGGCCCAACTAGAATTTTTATACACTGTTGATGGGAACATAAATGTTAACATCTATGTGGGAAAATGGTTTGGCAATTTCTTAAAAAGTTAAATGTACACCTACCTATAACTTAGCCTAAGTATTTACCCAAGAGAAATGTAATCATATGCCACCATCATTAAAGTTTTTAAAAGTTTACAAAGAAAGAAGTCAAAGAGAAAATACATCCAAATATTAACATTGGTTGTATTTTGCTAACTGGATTTGGAAGTAATTCACTTTTATACTATTTTCTATTTTCCAAGTTATTATTAAGGAACCTGAAGCATTCCATTGAAAAAAAATCACATAGAAAGAAAATGAAGTCATATTCACAAGTCATTACAGGTTTTCTTTTTGATAAATCAGATCTTCTTTATTTCCCATTTCTGACATGTTCATTAGACTGCATAGAAAGAAACTGTACAGATAATTCTGACAAGATTTCAATCATGATGTGAATATGGACAAGGAAGAGAAATAAAGGCTGGAGTACAAATAAAATAAGATAGATTAATAGCTGCTTAGTTGTATACCAACTTCAACAGAACTATACACCACAAGGATCCAACCCTAATTAAGCCCAGATAACAATATACAATATTTTGAGAGCTTCCCTGGTGGCGCAGTGGTTAAGAATCCACCTGCCAATGCAGGGCACACGGGTTCAAGCCCTGGTCGGGGAAGATCCCACCTGCCGCGGAGCAACTAAGCCCGTGCGCCACCACTACAGAGCCTGCGCCCTAGAGCCCGCGAACCACAACTACTGAAGCCGGTGCCCCTAGAGCCCGTGCTCCACAACAAGAGAAGCCACTGCCATGAGAAGCCCATGCACCGCAACAAAGAGTAGCCCCTGCTCGCTGCAACTAGAGAAAGCAAAAGACCCAACACAGCCAAAAAGAAATTTAAAAAATAAATAAAATAAAATTTATTAAAAAAATAATAAAAATATTTGATAAAAACATGTAAGATATACTTTAAGTGTGCACATGAGGGCTTCCCTGGTGGTGCAGTGGTTGAGAGTCCGCCTGCCGATGAAGGGGACATGGGTTCGTGCCCTGGTCTGGGAAGATCCCACATGCCACGGAGCGGCTGGGCCTGTGAGCCATGGCCGCTGAGCCTGCGCGTCTGGAGCCTGTGCTCCGCAACAGGAGAGGCCACAACAGTGAGAGGCCTGCGTACCACAAAAAAAAAAATGTGTGCACATGATAAAAGCTGAAAAAGTAACAAGTACTTTATATGACACAGTCAGAACACAAATGAAATTCCGTATGGAAATATGTGGATCCAAACCTTGTCCTTTTCTCCACGCTCAAACCAGAATCTGAAAGATATAGTTTCAGTTAAGGGCAGAACTACAAAATGTGACTGCAAATAGTAAGGAGGAGGTGGTGGAACACATTTCACCCACTCAATCAAGAAGTTCCTCTAATTAAAAAAAAAAAAAAAGTGTTGAAGAAGCAAGATGAAACAATAGCAGCACAAGTGGGAAAGGTAGAGACACCTTAGTTGACACTATGCTCCACATGTCAGTAAGGAAATAAAGTTACCCTAAAAGATAACTTAACTTTAGGTCTCGTTAACAGATTTATATAGCACACAGACGGACACAAAAGATAGATTTATTCAAAACTGTATTTAAAATCACAAGATATTCATTTCAGTTCAAGGTGTCAGCAGGGATATGTACCAAATGAAGAAAGTTCAGAGGGGAGTAACAATGATTGGATGGATATAACCACCTGCCACATAACATTTTCCTTGTTAAAAGAAATGGAAAGACTAAAAGTTGGCACAAAAGATTGAGAGAGAGAACTGTCTTCAAACTATTAAATAATATTAAAGACAGAAATCAGATATCTTTTTGGTCTTAAGGAGTAAATGAGTACATCTGAATACAAATATCAAAGACAGATACATATAAACATAGGAAAAGGGTTCAAGATGACAAAGTAGAAGGACGTGCGCTCACTCCCTCTTGCAAGAGCACCGGAATCACAACTAAGTGCTGAATAGTCATTGAGAGGAAGACACTGGAACTCACCAAAAAAGATACCCCACATCCAAAGAAAAAGGAGAAGCCACAACGAGACGGTAGCAGGGGTGCAATCACAATAAAATCAAATCCTGTTAACTGCTGGGTGGGTGACTCACAAATTGGAGAACACTTATACCACAGAAGTTCACCCACTGGAGTGAAGGTTCTGAGCCCCACGTCAGGCTTCCCAAGCTGGGGGTCTGGCAATAGGAGGAGGAATTCCCAGAGAATCAAGACTTTGAAGGCTAGTGGGATTTGATTGCAGGACTTCGACAGGACTAGGGGAAAGAGAGACTCCACTCTTGGAAGGCACACACGAAGTAGTGTGCGCATCGGGACCCAGGGGAAGGAGCAGTGACCCCATAGGAGACTGAACCAAACCTGCCTGCTGTGTTGGAAGGCCTCCGACTGTGGCTCACGGTGAGGACAAGGACATGGGCAGCAGAAGTTCTGGGAAGTACTCCTTGGCGTGAGCCCTCCCAGAGTCCTACAATAGCCCCACCAAAGAGCCAGGTGGGCTCCAGTGTTGGGTTGCCTCAGGCCAAACAACCAACAGGGAGGGAACCCAGCCCCACCCATCAGCAGACAAGCAGACTAAAGTTTTACTGAGCTCTGCCCACAAGAGCAACACTCAGCTCTACCCACCATCTGTCCCTCCCATCAGGAAACCTGAACAAGCCTATTAGATAGACTCATCCACCAGAGGGCAGACAGCAAAAGCAAGAAGAACTACAATCCTGCAGCCTGTGGAACAAAAACCACAGTCACAGAAAAACAGAAAAAATGAAAAGGCAGAGGGCTAGGTACCAGATGAAGGAACAAGATAAAACCCCCCAAAAAAAGCAACTAAATGAAGTGGAGATAGGCAACCTTCCAGAAAAAGAATTCAGAATAATGATAGTGAAGATGATCCAGGACCTCGGTAAAAGAATGGAGGCAAAGATTGAGAAGATGTAAGAAATGTTTAACAAAGACTTAGAAGAATTAAAGAAAAAAACACCTAGAAGAATCAAAGAACAAACAAACAGAGATGAGCAATACAATAAATGAAATGAAAAATACACAAGAAGGAAAAAATAGCAGAATAACTGAGGCAGAAGAACAGATAAGTGACCTGGAAGACAGAATGGTGGAATTCACTGCTGCGGAACAGAATAAAGAAAAAAGAACGAAAAGAAACGAAGACAGCCTAAGAGACCTCTGGGACAACATTAAACACAACAACATTCACATTATAGGGGTCCCAGAAGGAGAAGAAAGGAAGGACCAGAGAAAGTATCTGAAGAGATTATAGTCGAAAACTTCCCTAACATGGGAAAGGAAATAGCCACATAGTCTAGGAAGTGCAGAGAGTTCCAGGCAGGATAAACCCAAGGAGAAACATGCCAAGACACATAGCTATCAAATTGACAAAAATTAAAGACAAGGAAAAATTACTGAAAGCAGCAAGGGAAAAATGACAAATAACATACAAGGGAACTCCCATAAGGTTAACAGCTGATTTCTCAGCAGAAACTCTACAAGACAGAAAAGAATGGCATGATATATTTAAAGTGATGAAAGGGAAGAACATACAACCAAGATTATTCTACCCAGCAAGGATCTCACTCAGATTTGATGGAGAAATCAAAAGCTTTACAGACAAGCAAAAGCTAAGAGAATTCAGCACCACCAAACCAGCTTTACAACAAATGCTAAAGGAACTTCTCTAAATGGGAAACACAGAGAAGAAAAGGACCTACAAAAACAAACCCATAACAATTGAGAAAATGGAAATAGGAACATACATATCAATAATTACCTTAAACGTGACTGGATTAAATGCTCCAACCAAAAGACACAGTCTCACTGAATGGATACAAAAACAAGACCCATATATATGCTGTCTACCAGAGAACCACTTCAGACCTAGGGACACATACAGACTGAAAGTGAGGGGCTGGAAAAAGATATTCCATGCAAATGGAAATCAAAAGAAAGCTGGAGTAGCAATACTCATATCAGATAAAATAGACTTTAAAATAAAGAATGTTACAAGAGACAAGGAAGGACATTACATAATGATCAAAGGATCAATCCAAGAAGAGGACATAACAACTATAAATATATATGCACCCACCATAGGAGCACCTCAATACATAAGGCAACTGCTAACAGCTATAAAAGAGGAAATCGACAGTAACACAATAATAGTGGGGAACTTTAACACCTCACTTACACCAATGGACAGATCAACAGACAGAAAATTACTAGGGAAACACAAGCTTTAAATGACAAAATAGACCAGATAGAATTAATTGATATTTATAGGACATTCCATCCCAAAACAGCAGATTACACTTTTTTCTCAAGTGTGCACATGGAGCATTCTCCAGGATAGATCACATCTTGGGTCACAAATCAAGCCTCAGTAAATTTAAGAAAATTGAAATTGTATCAAGTATCTTTTCCAACCACAACACTAGAGATTAGAAATCAATTACAGGGAAAAAAAAGAACGTAAAAAACACAAACACATGGAGGCTAGACAATACACTACTAAATAACCAAGAGATCACTGAAGAAATCAAAGAGGAAATCAAAAAATGCCTAGAGACAAATGACAATGAAAACACGACGATCCAAAACCTATGGGATGCAGCAAAAGCAGTTATAAGAGGGAATTTTATACCAATACAAGCCTACCTTAAGAAACAAGAGAAATCTCAAATTAACAATCTAACCTTACACCTAAAGGAACTAGACAAAGAACAAACAAAGCCCACAGTGAGTAGAAGGAAAGAAATCACAAAGATCAGAGCAGAAATAAATGAAATAGAAACAAAAGAAAACAATAGCAAAGATCAATAAAACTCAAAGCTCATTCGTTGAGTAGATAGATAAAACTGATAAACCTTTAGACAGTCACATCAAGAAACAGAGGGAGAGAACTCAAATCAATAAAAATAGAAATGAAAAAGGAAGAGTTACAACAGACACTGCAGAAATACAAAGCATGATAAGAGACTACTACAAGCAACTCTATGCCAATAAAATGGACAACCTGAAAGAAGCGGACAAATTCTTAGAAAGGTATAACTTTCCAGAGTGAACCAGGAAGAAATAGAAAATATGAACAGACCAATCACAAGTAACGTAATTAAAACTCTGATTAGGGCTTCCCTGGTGGCACAGTGGTTGAGAGTCCACCTGCCGATGAAGGGGACACGGGTTCGTGCCCCGGTCTGGGAAGGTCCCACATGCCATGGAGCAGCTGGGCCCGTGAGCCATGGCCACTGGGCCTGCGCGTCCAGAGCCTGTGCTCCGCAACAGGAGAGGCCACAGCACTAGGAGGCCCGCGTACCGCAAAAACAAACAAACAAACAAACAAACAAAACTGTGATTAAAAATCTTCCAACAAACAAAAGTCCAGGACCAGATGGCTTCACAGGTGAATTCTATCAAACATTTAGAGAAGAGCTAACACCCATCCTTCTCAAACTCTTCCAAAAAATTGCACAGGAAGGAACATTCCTAAACTCATTCTATGAGGCCACCATCACCCTGATACCAAAACCAGACAAAAATACTACAAAAAAAGAAAATTACAGACCAACATCACTGATGAATATAGATGCAAAAATCCTCAACACAATGCTAGCAAACAGAATCCAGCAACACATTAAAAGGATCATACTCCAGATCAAGGGGGATTTATCCCAGGGATGCAAGGATTCTTCAAAATACGCAAATCAATGTGATACACCATTAAAAAACTGAAGAAGAAAAACCATACGATCATCTCAATAGATGCAGAAAAAGCTTTTGACAAAATTCATCACCCATTTATGGTAAATACTCTCCAGAAAGTGGGCATAGAGGAACCTACGTCAACATAATAAAGGCCATATACGACAAACCCACACATTCTCAATAGTGAAAAACTGAAAGCATTTTCTCTAAGATCAGGAACGAGACAAGGATGTCCAGTGTCGCCACTATTATTCAACATAGTTTTGGAAGTCCTAGCCACGGCAACCAGAGAAGTAAAAGACATAAAAGGAATACAAATTGGAAAAGAAGAAGTTAAACTATCCCTGTTTGTAGATGACATGGTGCTATACATAGAGAATCCTAAAGATGCCATCAGAAAACTACTAGAGCTGATCAATGAATTTAGTAAAGTTGCAGGATACAAAATTAATGCACAGAAGTCTCTTGCATTCCTATACACTAATGATGAAAAATCTGAAAGAGAAATTAAGAAACACTCCCACTTACCATTGCCAACAAAAAGAATAAAATACCTAGGAATAAACCTACCTAGGGAGACAAAAGACCTGTATGCAGAAAACTATAAGACACTAATGAAAGAAATTAAAGATGATACAAACAGATGGAGAGATATACCATGTTCTTGGATTGGAAGAATCAATATTGTGAAAATGACTATACTACCCAAAGCAATCTACAGATTCAGTGCAATCCCTATCAAATTACCAATGGCACCTTTTACAGAACTAGAACAAAACAACCTTAAAATTTGTATGGAGACACAAAAGACTCTGAATAGCCAAAGCAGTCTTGAGGGGAAAAAAACTGAGCTGGAGGAATCAGACTCCCTGACTTCTGACTATACTACAAGGCTACAGTAATCAACACAATATGGTACTGGCACAAAAACAGAAATATAGATCAATGGAACAGGATAGAAAGCTCAGAGATAAACCCACGCACCTATGGTCAACTAATCTATGACAAAGAGGGAAGGATATACAATGGAGAAAAGACAGCCTCTTCTATAAGTGGTCCTGGGAAAACTGGACAGCTACATGTAAAAGAATGAAATTAGAACACTCCCTAACACCATACACAAATATAAATTCAAAATGGGCTAGAGACCTAAATGTAAGACCAGATACTGTAAAACTCTTAAAGGAAAATATAGGAAGAACACTGACATAAATCACAGCAAGATCTTTTTTGATCCACCTCCTAGACTAATGGAAATAAAAACAAAAATAAACAAATGGGACCTAATGAAACTTAAAAGCTTTTACAAAGCCAAGGAAACTACAAACAAGATGAAAAGACAACCCTCAGAATGGGAGAAAATACTTGCAAATGAGTCAATGGACAAAGGATTAATCTCCAAAATATATAAACAGCTCATGCAGCTCAATATTAAAAAAACAAACAACCCAATCAAAAATTGGGCACAAGACCTAAACAGACATTTGTCCAAAGAAGACATACAGATGGCCAAGAAGCACATGAAAAGCTGCTCAACATCACTAACTATTAAGGAAATGCAAACCAAAACTACAATGAGGTATCATCTCATACCAGTTAGAATGGGCATCAACAGAAAATCTACAAACAACATATGCTGGACAGGGTGCGGAGAAAAGGGAAGCCTCTTGCACTGTTGGTGGGAATGTAAATTGATACAGCCACTATGGAGAACAGTATGGAGGCTCCTTAAAAAACTAAAACTAGAATTACCCTATGACCCAGCAATCCCACTACTGGGCATATACCCAGAGAAAACCATAATTCAAAAAGACACATGCACCCCAATGTTCATTGCTGCACTATTTACAATAGCCAGGTCACAGAAGCAACCTAAATGCCCATCGACAGACGAATGGATAAAGAAGATGTGGTACATATATACAATGGAATATTACTCAGCCATAAAAAGAACGAAATTGGATCATTTGCAGAGACATGGATCAAGAGACTGTCATACCGAGTGAAGTAAGTCAGAAAGAGAAAAACAAATATCGCATATTAACGCATATATGTGGAACCCAGAAAAATGGTACAGATGAACCAGTCCGCAGGGCAGAAATACAGACACAGATGTAGAGAACAAACGTATGGACATCAAGGGGGGAAAGTGGCAGGTGGGGGGGGGTGATGAATTGGGAGATTGGGATTGACATATATACACTAATATGTATAAAATGGATAACTAATAAGAACCTGCTGTATAAAAAATAAAATAAAATTCAAAAATTTAAAAATAGGAGGAAAAAAATTAAGTGACAGCTATTCAAAGATGAATGTACTATCTCAGAGGCAGTGAGTTTCTAACAGACTAAATCAGCACTGTTTGTTAGAAATATAACACAAGTCATACACGTAATTTAAAAATTTCTAGAGGCCACATTTAAAAAAGCAGAAATAAACAAGTAGGGCTTCCCTGGTGGCACACTGGTTAGGAATCCACCTGCCAATGCAGGGGACACGGGTTTGAGCCCTGGGCTGGGAAGATCCCACATGCCGCAGAGCAACTAAGCCCGCGTGCCACAACTACTGAGCCTGTGCTCTAGAGGCTGCGAGCCACAACTACCGAAGCCCACAGGCCTAGAGCCAGTGCTCCACAACAAGAGAAGCCACCGCAATGAGAAGCCTGTACACCTCAATGAAGAGTAGCCCCCGCTTGCCACAACTAGAAAAAGCCCGCACGCAGCAGCAAAGACCCAACACAGCCAAATAAACACATAAATAAATAAATTTATTTTTTAAAAAAAGAAAAGAAATATCAAGAACATACTCAAAATTTTTAAAGGATTACCTTTAGTCCGTTTTAATCAGTCACTACTGTATCTTGTGCACTGATAACATATATGCATTCTGTATACAACACAGCAGTTTTGTCAAAGAATTCAAAATATTTCCAGTATATACCTCTCAAAGTAGCTTCTTAAAGACATAAAAGTCATTTCTTGTCAGAATATTGAATCCCATGACTCACAAAATGTTTGACTGATATTCATCTTAGCATTACTTGCCTAATAAAAAGAAATGTAGGTAGGCAGAAAAAGTATTCATTATTACCTGTTTTTTAAAAATTTTTCTATAGCCTACATTACACCACCATACAGGAAAACAGAAATTCAATTCCTGTTATGGACTGAATTGTGTAACCCAAAAATTCTTATGATGAAGCCCTAACCCCCAATGTAACTATATTTGGGAGATAGGGCCTTTAAGAGGTAATTTAGGTTAAAGAAGGTCATAAGAGTGGGGTGCATCATATGGGACTGGTATCTTACAAGAGGAAGAGACACTAAAGATATCTCTTTCTCCCTCCATGAGTGCACAAAGGCCATGTAAGGACACAGTGAGAAGGTGGCCATATGCAATCCAGGAAGACCCTTCACCAGAAACCAAACCTGCTGGCAGCTTGATCCTGGACTTTCCTGTGAGAAAACAAATGTCTGTTGTTTAAGCCAGAGGTCCCCAACCCCCAGGCCGTGGACCAGTAGTGGTCAGCAGCCTGTTAGGAACCGGGCTGCACAGCAGGAGGTGAGCAGCCAGCGAGCAAAGCTTCATCTGCCCTGCCCATCACTCGCATTACCACCTGAACCATCCCCAACTCCTCCCCCACCACCATCGGTCCATAGAAAAATTGTACTCCACGAAACCGGTCCCTGGTGCCAGAACGGTTGGGGACCACTGGTTTAAACCACCTCATCTGTGGTATTCTATTATGGCAGCCCTAGCAGACTAATAAAGTTCCTAAGAAAATACTTGTAAAAAATTGCATTGCAAAGTAAGTTATTGTTGAAATTATTAATAGACTGTGATAATTTTCCATAACCAAGGTCTTTAACATATTTCATTATAAAAACAACATTCTACTCACGATCAGTACTATATAAAGTAAAGCTAAAGATCAGTGGAAGGCTCAAAAAAGCAAGCCACCCATCACAATACTGCAACACTACCCCAACAATATTTGTAATATTAAGCATAAATAACTGATAATACATTTTTAAACATTGGCAATGCTGTTATCTACTAAGAGAGTAGTCTTAAAGGAGTTCAGGGCAAGGAGAGGATCAAAGACTCAGTTGGGTAAAGTTTCCCGAATGAGTAGTTTTGAGCTGGGCCTTCATTATTGGATGAATGCGACTTCAAGATAGGTAATAACAGCATAAGCAAAGCAAGAAATACAAAACATAATTTGATCTGAATGGAAGGAAAAGCTAAGCAGAGACCCTAAAATGACTTCCTAAGTTTTTAATGAAAAAACATATTAGAGAATCATAGGGGCAGTACAGTAGTCCCCCTTTATCTCAAGTTTTGCTTTCCGAGGTTTCAGTTACCAGCTGTCAACTGCAGTCCAAAAATATTAAATGGAAAATTCCAGAAATAAGTGATTCTTCAGTTTTAAATTGTGTGCAGTTCTGAGTACTATGATGAAATCTCACACCTTCCGGTGCTTTCCTGCTCCATCCAGCCCATGACATGATTCATCCTTTTGTCCAGTGTATCCTGCCTGTTAGTCACTTAGTAGCCTTCTCTGTTAATCAGATCGCCTGTTGTGGTATTGCCGTGCTTGTGTTCAAGGAACCCTTACTTCATAATTTTACTTAATAATGGCCCCAAAGCACGAGAGTTGCGATGCTGGCAATTCAGATATGCCAAAGAGAAGATGTAAAGTACTTCCTTTAAGTGAAAAGGTGAACGTCTTCATTTAATAAGGAAAAAAAAACTGTATGCTGAGGTTGCTAAGATCTATAGTAAGAAGGAATCTTCTATCCGTGAAATACAGAGGGAAAAAGAAATTTGTGCTAGTTTGCCGATGCACCTCAAACTGCAAAGTTACAGCCACAGTGTATAATAAATGCTTAGTTACGATGGAAGAGGCATTAAATTTGTGGGTGGCAGGCATCAACATAAAGTGTGTTCCAACTGAGGGCAACATGTTGCGCCACAAAGCATAGAGCCTATATGAAAACTTAGCAAGCAAGAGAGCCCCTAAAACGACTGACACCAAGCCATTTACTACATATATGAGATGGTTACACAGATTCAAGAATAGATTTGGACTGAAAAATATAAAAATTACTGGAGAGGCTGAGTCTGCCAATGAAGAAGCCACTGTCACATTTCTGGCAGAGTTGATGAAGTTGATTAAGAGAAACACCACAGTTTTTTTTTTTTTTTTTTTTTTTTTTTTTTTTTTTCTTTTTGCGGTATGCGGGCCTCTCACTCTTGTGGCCTCTCCCGTTGCGGAGCACAGGCTCCGGATGCGCAGGCCCAGCGGCCATGGCTCACGGGCCCAGCCGCTCCGCGGCATATGGGATCCTCCCAGACCGGGGCACGAACCCGTATCCCCTGCATCGGCAGGCGGACTCTCAACCACTGCGCCACCAGGGAGGCCCTCCACAGTTTTATAACTGCTATTACAGTATATTGTTACAAGTGTTCTCCTTTATTATTAGCTATTGTTGACCATCTCTTACTATGCCTAACTTACAAATTAAACTTTATCATAGGTATGTTTGTATAGGAAACAACAGTATATATAGGTTTTGGTACTATCTGTGGTTTCAAGCATCCACTGCGGATCTTGGAACGTATCCACGGATAAGGGGGGACCACTGTATAAATATATAGTTAGAAATCTGAATTCTAGCACCGGCTGTAACTTAAAGCTATGCTCTGTGTGGATAAGCTACATAACCTTTCTGAGCCTTAGACTGGGATAACATTTATGAGGTTATTACAAAATATATAAGAAATACTTGAAATATTTGGCACTTCAGATACAATAAGCACAACAAACGACAGCTGTGGGACTTACCTGGTGGCGCAGTGGTTAGGAATCCACCGGCCAAAGCAGGGGGCATGGGTTCAATCCCTGGTCCAGGAGGATCCCACATGCCGCAGAGCAACTAAGCTCATGCACCACAACTACTGAGTCTGCCCTCTAAAGCCCATGAGCCACAACTACTGAGCCCACATGCCACAACTACTGAAGCCCACACACCTAGAGCCCGTGCGCCACAACAAGAGAAGCCACCGCAATGAGAAGCCTGTGCACCACAACAAAGAGTAGCCCCCACTCACCGCAACTAGAGAAAGCCCGTGCACACAACAGAGACGCAACACAGCCAAAAATAAATAAAATAAAATAAATTTAAAATAAATAAATAAAATAAAATAAAATACTCTTTATAATTCTAAAATACTGAAACTACTAAATGTCTCAAAATAATAAAATGGCTAGATAATTAGGATATCAACATTGGAACACCATATACATACTTAAAATAACCTATAGATGAATACACCAAAAAATATTATTGAATATTAAGTGAATAATACCTTGCTTTTGTATAAAATTTAAGAGTTTACAGAGTACTTTTACATATATACCTCATAATATATAATTCACGTCAGAGGTTATCAACCCTGGCTATTCATCAGAATTACCTAAAATACTTAAAATGCATATTTCTGAGCCCCACTGCATACCTAGTGAATTAATGAGCCTCCAAGTGTATTAAGCACTGGAAGTGTTTCCAATGCCTAACCAGTATTAAGAATCACTAACCACAAATATACCACTAATTACAATCATAAAAAAAATGTAATTAAGAAAACACAAATCAAACTTCAGTGACTGAAATAATTTAATGGCTTTTTTTCCCACCTGGTTTATCTGTTTAAGTTAATCGTAAAAGGAACTATGTATATCTATTAAACTTTTTAAAATTAAAAATGGTTTAAAATGTTGATGCTTGAAGGTATACTAGTTACTGAAAAAATCTTCCTTGTACAGACCCCAGAATGCTACATGTAACAAATGAAGGGGTACCCTAGTTATTTTAATAGTATAAACAGAAAGCACCAAGATAAAATTGCTATGAAGATTTGCCTCCTCTTATACAAATAATTATCTCACTCAAAATATTTCTAGTATTCTCTAAAACTGACTGACAATATATACCAAAATCTTCCTCAAGAAAGAAAGAACTCTGATTAGTATGAATGGACAATTGTATAAGGATACAAAACGTCACTCATATAAAGAAACATTAGCAAGAAAGTCTGAAACAGCTGCTGCTTTGTAATGTACCAGTAAAAAATTTTTAATAACTAAACACTTTAGTACTACTCAAGAAATCGGCGGGACTTCCCTGGTGGTTAAGAATCCGCCTGCCAATGCAGGGGACACAGGTTCAATGCCTGGTCCGGGAAGATTCCACACGCTGCAGAACAACTAAGCCCGTGTGCCACAACTACTGAGCCTGCATTCTGGAGCCTGAGAGCCACAACTACTGAAGCCCACGCGCCTGGAGCCCGTGCTCCGCAACGAGAGAAGCCACTGCAATGAGAAGCCCACACAACGCAACAAAGAGTAGCCCCCACTCACCCCAACTAGAGACAGCCTGCATGCAGCAACGAAGACCCAACACAGCCAAAATAAATAAATAAATAAATAAATTTATTTTTTAAAAAAAGAAAGAAATTGGTCACCTCAGTCTGTCTAACTCTTTATACGTGTGAAGAACACGTAACTTTCACACAAATCACTTTATTTCAATTTCCTTTAACTCTATTCACCAAACCAAAAAATACCAAGTCTTAAAAAAACAGTTCCAGGAAATTTACTGACCAAACTAGAGTACAGCTTTTGTTCATTCAATACTGCAGATTCAATTACTAAACATAAAAATTCAAAGCACAAATGAATAAATTTACAAAAACCTTAAAATGCTTATTTTCCATCCTAGATGTCTCTCCTAGTATTGAGACTCTACCAGACATGTTCACTTACCTGTCCTGCAGTCCTCTTGATTTCATGTTTTAAATTACCTCTTTCAAGAAATGATAACTACTCACCACCCATTCACTCAAACCAGAAAGCTCAGATACTATGGATTCACTACTCACTACCTACATCTCCTCACGTACTACTTAACCTCACAACCATCCCCTACACTTCATGCCTTTTGCCACTGCCCTAATTCTGTCCTTTAGCTTTTAGTCCTAGGGCTGCTAAGTTAACCACCCTCCATTGGATAGCTCCACCTTGGTACTTTATCTATCCCTACTGGAATTATCACAATGCTCATAGTTACCACTCTTCTTTTAAAATCCTTCAATAAAGATTTTTTTAAATCCTCAGCACAGCACACCAGATCTATACTTATGTCTCTAGCCTCATACAGTACACTACCATGATTTCTCAGCCTAGAATAAGTATCCTTCCTCTTCCTCTGCCTAATCATTCTTAGCCATCTTTGAAGATTCACTTTTTCTAGTTTGGAAAAGGTATCCCACTCTGTACTTCCACTGTACGTTCTACATACCTTTAAATCATACCACAAATGATTTACTATGTAAATGTCAGGTTGGGAATACAGAAGTGAACAAAATACAGTCCTTTACTTTAAGAAACTTACAATGGAGGCTGAAAAGTAATTGCCATTTAGTTTGATAACTTTTTTTAAGCTAACATCTGAGTGTTTGTTATATGCCAGGCTAAGAACTTGACATGTATTTTCTCATTTAATTCTCCCATAACTTTATGATCCCCACTTTACAGAGAAGGAAAGAGAAAAGCTGTTATTTGTCCAAGGTTCAGTTAAGCTTTAAAGATGTGAATCCAGGTCTGAGTCCAGAACCTAAGCTCTCAATTACAATGACTTCTGTTTCTAAAGTCACAGCATTTTACTCAGTTTCCCCAGTATCCAGCATACAGCAGGCACAAGATATATATTTGTTAAATAAATGAACTTGAGTCTTGAAATCCCAGCTGGTAATGACTTAACATCAATACTACCACTTTAACTGATAATGTCTTGTGTCAACGAGTTCAAAAGCTCTGAGATGCTAACACATGTGAAATGATCAATGTCCCAGGTTACTCATCACATCAAGGTTTGTAATAGCAAAGTACTGGAAATAAATGTCTATCAGAAGGGGACATGTTAAATAAATTATAGCCTATCCATATTATGGACCTATGCAGCTATATAATAAGAATGCTCTTCACGTACTGATATGAAATAATCTAAGATACACTAAGTAGAAAAAATTAAAAGATGAGAGAGAAATGTGTATCTGATGCTATCATGGGTGGGGGCAGGAGGGATATATGGTTGTTGTTTGTATGTACAAAAATCACTCTTCACATTTCAAATCTTTCACAATGAAGAAGTTAGGGGGAGAAAACTTTAAAAACCCACCCAGAAAAACCAATCTAATTGAGTCAACTGTAGATGGATTATATCTCAATAAAGCTGTTTAAAAAAAAAACTAATCTATAGATACTAGAAATTAGATCAGTAGATACCTGGAGCACTAGCAGGATAACTGTACAGGGACACAAGGAACTCTGGAGTGACACAAATGTTCCGTGTCTTGTTTGAAATAAAAGCTACAAGGTGTATATATTTGTCAAAATTCATTGAACACTTAAAATCTATGCATTTTACCATGTTTGCTGACCTTATGTAATTATGTCATCATTCTGCCAGAACATAATCACAGTATCTGAAGATTAAAGAAAACATGATTAAAAAAAAAAACCTGTGCATTTTATTGTATGAAAGCTATACCTCAATAAAGTTACTTAATAATTTGGAAAGCATTTAGAAATGCAGACTACTGGGCCCCTCTCAGTGGCTATGAATCACTGGGTCTGTGGTGAGAACCAGTTAATCTGCATTTCTAACAAGAGGTCCTGGATGACCCCCATGCATGAGGTTCATCAGTTATATTTTGGAAAATAATGACCTACCATAATGTTGTATATCCAGTAATTACCGATCATGTTTTGCAAAAATTCATGAATTAAATGATAAATTTACACAAACACACAAGCTACCTAGGTGATTCTGATTCCCAAGTTTGAGAAATACTAAGTTTTAAGTGGTAGGTGTTCTAGGAGGAAGAATTATAGACTAGATGGTTAAGAAAGACTTCTTTTCTTCTCCATCTTTTCTTCTCCATCGGCTACAATCCTTCAATGGTTCTCCATCACCTAGTGTAATGGTTCTCAATCTGGCCACCCCAGGTAACATTTGGCAATGTCTGCAGACATTTTTTTCAGTGTCACCACTGGGGAGGGGGAGTGCTACTGGCATCCAGTGCTACTGGCATCCAGGGATGCTGATAAACATTGTACAATGCACAAGACAGCCCCTCAAAGAATTCTAAAGCTCCAAACTGCACTAGTGCCCAGTTTGAGAAACTGTGACCTGAGCCTCACCTCAAATGAAGCTACCAAAAGTACCTGGCTGTGGCCCCAGAGGTAAACAAAACAACAGAATTAACATATTACATCTTCAGGCAAGTCAATTTTTACTTCCAGATTGGTGGGGAAGAAGGAGTGGGGATCATCTTTATATTGTATATAAGTCAAACAAATATAGATAAAATGCAAATGTCACATGATTACCTAAAATAAATGTCACATGAATACCTAAGATAAACTTCAAAATAATGTAAGCAGGATCAGGCTTTACTCCCCAACCTTAGGGGATCTTTATGTACCCTTCTCAGTCTTCAAGTAATTCTGAAGTTAAAAAACATTTGCTTAAAATAAAGTACATAAACTTCAGCATGACAGGCAAGACCTCATCTTTAAGCTACTCCCACTAAGACTTTTAGGGCTATTTGTTACTGCAGCATGGTCTAACCCAGTGCTATTCAAAGTGTGGTCTGTGCACCAGGGAGCCAGTCTGATTGTTTACTGGTTTACACCAGAGAAGTACAAAAATAGAGAGGATAGAAATGGAAATTTTTATACCAGAATAATTTTATGTCTATTGGATCTTTAAAAATCGGGGCTTTTATTTTTGCCTTTTTAATTACATCTTCATTACTAAAAAATTTGCAGTAATTTCTATTTTACAATTGTGTCAGTCAACAGTGAATTGGAAATTTAAAAAAAGAAGAAAAAAGGTCCTTCATCAGTTTGAGAAGCATTAACCTAACCTATCCTGACTGATACATCTAGTAAGTGGCAAAACCAGGATTTGACCTCATGTCTGTCTGACACCAAAGTACTTTTTCTTAGTCATTACACTATATTTCTGTTATTATTAACACTTTGAATTCAAACCCCTATGTGTAATCCCTACCTCTGCAGAGCTAGACTGCACAAGGTATGAATCACAAGGACCTTTTGTGTGTCTCACCTAAGGCCTTCAACACTGAACGCAAACCAAGCTGCCTTCTTGGCCCCTTTTCCCCAGGCTCTTGCTCAAAATTTGGTTCTCTTGATCTTCAATGATGCAAAGGGACAAGACAAAAAAATTTTTTTTCTCCTCGAGATCAAGAGCAGAGACATAATATTTAATGACATATTTAATGACATAATACTATCAACCCTGCTTTTATATGACTTTGGGAGATGACCTCTACTCAAGGAGAAGTAGGCCCCAGATTCTCTAACCACACTAGCTACATATAGAATAAATTAATCAAAAATAAGAAAAAGCCACATAGACTTAACAGCATTTAGTCTTCCCTCCTCACACTAAGACCTCCAACCTCTACCATTAAGTTTAAAGACGTTCGACCTGACCCATCCATACTGCACATCCCCCAAGTGTTTTTACAAACTTTTTTGATCACAATTCTTAATTTCAAAGAAATGTTATATCCCAGCTCAATACACAATACTTATAAAACAAAATTTATCCCCCCCCAAATTTTTACCAAGTGAAATGTACTGCTATTTTTTAATTTCTTTCCTACTTTTTAAAAACTATTGGAAGAAATCTACAAAATTGATTTCAAGACCCACTAATTGGTCTCAGCCTGCAGTTTGCAAGACACTGCTGTAGAGACCAACAGTCTACATTTAACAGTATGCTCTGATCTGGCAAGCCTAACCCATAATCACGCTACCTTAAAATTCTACTCCTCAAAAACACATTTTTTTCTACATCAGTTTCATTGTACAATAAACCTTATGTCATTTACAGTCCAAAGCAAACTTTGTACAGAAAAATACAAAAGTTAGTTTTGTCTCAAAATTTAGTAAAATGCGTAAATGTTAAAGTTAAAATAAAAATGTTCAACCTCTAATCAAAAACTGAAGACAGCTTATTAGCTCAAAATGTGAAAAATGTTCTCAGTTGGTAATTTAATTAGATAACAATGCTCTATTGGCAAATCCCAGAATAAAGTCTATAGTGAATATGCATACCATCAATTTACAAGTCTGAAACCAACTTGCTCTACCACTATCTTCACTCCAACTGGTCTACGCATCTGACCACTCCCCATTATTGAGAACTGGAAATCTAACTCCTTCTCCTCCGTGTGTGTGTGTGTGTGTGTGTTTGTGTTGTCATTTTAAATTCTCTACAATTGCTCTAAAGTCTGCCAGGGGTCCTACCTTGTCTCACACCAGCTCAGAAGTCCTGTCATGTACTTATTTAAGATTATTTCTATGGGAAAATACACAAATCCAAAGAATCAATTTCATAACAAACTTCTGAAACATAATCTATAGGTAACTGATATGTATTCGATACATAATTTACCTTTCATGTAGTAATGTATCGAATACCTTATCTCCAAATCAAAACCAGAAACCAAACATTTCATTTCTTGATTTCCATAATTATAATATTCTTTCTGTAAATTAAAATCTACTTGATATAAACACAAAATAAATTTCTCAGTTATGAACTTCAATTCTGTGAGCCTCAGAGTGCATGTGATATTTTTAATAACTGTATTGAGAAGACCTGGCTCCATCATGTTGTCCCAACACAGAAGGACACAACGTTACCATACAAACCATCTATGTAGCTTCCAGTTACTTCATAGCTCCAGTCAACCCAATCTCCTCTAGCCCCACCCACTGAACAGCTGGGTGGGATGAAAGATTGTTTCCTGACCGCCCCCCAACGCCGTGCTCCTTCCCCTGCTATTTGCAGGAATAAGGGATCCAAGCAGAATTTAACTAGCTTCTTAATTGTTTGTATCCTGCTAAGGCACTATCCTTTAGTCTATCAGGATTTCATAAAGTTCATCCATACCTGTACACTTAATGCCTAAAGTTTCCTCAACTTGCTTATAAACTTGGGGGGTGGGGGGCTGACCATACTCATCACCTGCATGTACATAAATACGTAAAACGAGTAAAATGCTTTTGAATCTAGATTATCTGCTCATTTAGATTATCAAGGGCACCAAGGAAGATATCCTTCCATTTCATCAAAATAACAACGCGAAAAGAAATCGTAAAGTTGAACTATAACAATATAAGTCACAAGAATAAATTATCTCGGTATCTAAGCAAACACCTGACCTTACAAGTTCTTTCCCTGCACTATAAAAACCCAGATTTGAAAAGTGTACTCTCAAAATGTAACTTAGCAACTGGAAATGTGTTAGAAAAATCTCAATTGCTTACTTCCTACTAAACACACAGTATGAAATGGAACTTGGGAGTGGAAAATGTGAATGAAATGGCCTTGTTCTTTTTCCAATACGTGGAGGAGGAAAGGAAATGAAAGGGCTTCTTAAGAGAATAAATGAGAATACTAAACTATTTTCAAAAATTAATTTCCTTAAACATCACCAGTCCGTATCTCCAACTCCCTCCCTTTTCCAGAGACCCTTCCCACCCCTTCCGCTCCTCGGGAGGGCGCCCTTCCTCAATGTTCTCTTTTCCCTTTTTCTTAAAAATTAAGCCCAAACCAGGCTCCTTATCCTCCTTGCTCAAGCCTTGCCCGCCATCCACCGGCCTTCGGGGCCGCGCCTGGGGAAAGGAAGCCCCAGAGGCGGGAAGGGGGAGCCAGGAGGCGACACACTCGCTGGAGCCGCTGCAGCCGCCGCCTCCACCGCAGCTTCAGCCTGGTGCATCCTTCTTCCTCCCTCCCCGCCGCCGCCCTCCCGGGGCCGGCCCACACAGCAGCCTCACCCGGGCGCGCACACACATCCCCACCCTCCTCGCCAGGCCCACTCCCCACGAGAGGAGCTCCACCGCGGGTTCTGCGGCCGCCGACGAGAGGAAGCAGGGCCGTGGAGCCGGCTGGCCCGGCGAAGGCGACCCCGCTCGGGTTGCTCGGGCCGCGGCGGCGGAGGCCGCGGCTCAGGTCTCGCGGCTCACGTCTCCCGGCTCCCCAGGCCCGCCCGCCGCGGCACAGGAAATGCCGCCGCCTCGGCTCTCCTCACATTCAATTCAAACTGTCACTGCCGCCGCCTCCCCTCCCCCCGGGCCCGCCGCCGCCGCCGCGCCCCGGGCCCGCCGTCGCCCACACACACCACCTCCCTTCGCCGCAGCCCCCCGCCTCGCCTCAGGGCGTTCCCCACGCCAGGTCAGGGGGCCGCAGAGCCCCTCCGCGTCCCGAGCCGCCGACCCGAGTTGGGACGGCCCAGAGCTGAGACTCACCCATGGTGCTGCTGTTGACGATCCTCTCCTCAGCAGCAGCGGATCTCGCACTGACCGACATCCCCTCCCCCCTCCGCGACCAGCCCGGGCGCAGCGCAGCCCGCGGATTCTCCAAAGCCGCCTACGCCGATTCCGCGGCGTAGCCGCCCGGCGTCGCTGCTTCGCTTACGCAGGCGACAACAGGCGGACTCCGCCACTGGCTCTCGCCCGACTCCTGCTCCCTCCTCCGCCCCTCCACCCCTCCGCCCCTCAGCCCCTCTGCCCCCTCAGTCGAGGCTTCCGGGCCGAGCGGAGGCTGGCTTCGATCTCGCGAGATTACTTCATCGCTGCCCCGCCGACTTGCTCGTTTTTCGAGCATGACTTCATTGGCGTCAGCGTTCCTTTGCTGCTCGGGTTTAGCTGCCATGGTAAAATTGGCGGCATTTGGCACCTCCGGGGTCATGGATAGTCAGGCCTCTGTGCGTGTTTCTTGAGCACTCCCTCTAAGGTTAACGCCTTACGTTTGTGGGTGAAAACCCTGGGGACGCTGAGAGGGAGTGGCCGGTGGGGTGCGAGGGTGTGGTTTTGCCCGAATCAAAGATGGCCGCCGTCGGTGCAGCCCCGCGCAATTTCACGTCAGGTTTTGGAGCTGGGGGAGCCTCCGGGTTGCCCTCTGCGCCTCCTTACGAAATTGGCGTAAGGCGAAGTGGCCAGACTTGGGGGGTTACGCTCTGGGCAGGGGCCGCGTCCACGCTTCCACTCCTAGCTACTGACCTGGCGGCATTGTGAGTTAAGTGGAGAGACACTTTGAGGCAGGTGTCTGTGCCCCCACCGTCCCCGTTTCCTCAGCTTCTTTGACTTTAGGAGTGAAAAGTGAGATTAGGCCCTGGTTGCCCCGACATTGCCCTCGCGCTGTCACTTTCCGGTGGCCTGGCACAGCCAGCAGGTCGGCTGCTGCAGCTTCCACTGCGGATTCTCCACGGTAACACTCGTATTGGCTCAGCCTGTTGGTGCCCGGTTCGTTCCTCCTGGCGCTCACACTCTAGTTGAGAAACTGAATGGACACACGTGAAACTATTGGGTATCAGTTAAAGAGTAATTAAGGGTTAAAATGTGTGGTCTCGTACTATTAATTAGCAGTGAATGTCGCTTGGCCGTTGGAGCCGTCCCCAAATATTTTCTAGTGAAAGTAGCCTCGTATTGCTCAGAACAACCCGTGATCTTTTGTACCTTTCAGAAAAACTAATCGCTGCCTTCGTTTGTATAGTTCATACACACGTATTATCTTTCCTGTTAAACTGCATGTTATGGAATATATACATATGTAGTTATGAGCCCGCACAAGAATGTTCATAGCAGCATTGCTTATATTAGTGAAACAATTTAAATGTCCACTTACGGGAGAATGGATGAACAAGTAACATTATTAGACAAATTGACGTACACAGAATGCTACAAGATGGAAATTAATGAACTAAAACTATTAGTAATATTAATTTAGAGTTCATTAACATAAATTGAGAAAAAAGCAATTTACAGAAAGATGTATATGGTATACCATAAATAAAGTTTAAAAACAAGAAACTGTGAGATCAAACTGAAAATCATGTAAGGAAATGATAGATACCAAATTCAGAGTAGCAGTCAGTGCCAGAGAGGAGAAGGGAATGTAACCGGGTTCACCTCATAGAATGTTTTATTTTCTACCAAAAATAATTTGCAGAAAATGTGACAAAACATTAAAGGTAGGTGGAGGATACATGAGTGTTAAATTGTAATTATTGTCTGCACTCCTCTGTATACTTGAAAAGTTTCCAAGTAAATTTTTAATGGAAATTTTATCTAAGGAAACAGTTTATTTTGTGTCTTGATACTGTTTCTGAAGTCTCCATTGTTACTAAATTGCTCATAAAGTGTGTTACAATTTGTGTGCTCAACCAATCATTGTGTTAAATTTCTGAAACCTCACAGGAGCCCTTTACTTGGAAAATTTTGTTAAATTTCTTCTTTGAAGAAGGCAGTGCAGCAGAGAATTTAAATGTGTGGCCTCTGGAGTCAAACTGCGTGGATTCACATCCCACCTCTACCATTTTCTAGCCAAATACCCAAGGACAACTTTCTTAACCTTTCTGTGATCCAGTTTCCTCATCTATAAATGGGAATAATACTTATCTAATGGAGTTTTTGTGAGAGTTAGATGTGCCCAGTCCATAGTATATGCTTAATAAATGTTACCTATGTACAGATTATTTTAAAATATAAAATTATTCTGAATACTATTATTGTTTAATAAAATCTAAGTTTATAAAAAAGAAAATCTCTGCCTCCCATCTCTGTTGATATGTTTCTTTGAGGGGGATCTCTTAATGGATGTGAGAGAGGTGAATTTTGTTATTTTGCTCTCTGAAAATGGATAAATTCTTAATATAAATAATAAGTTCTTTGCCTGAGGTTTGTTCATATTGTCCTACAAATTCCATCCCACACAATAATAGCTTCACCACTTTCCACTGAAAATTAAATGGAGGGTTACAAGCAGTGAGATGATGACATCTTATGGCACTTCGTCCCTGAGGAGTTCTAATAGTCAATGATATTATATATAATGTGTGTGTGTTTGTGTGCATGCACCTGTGTATTATAAATTATACTGGGGGGGATGGAGAGAGAGAGAGAGAATTATTAGTTTCGTGATCTCTACTGCACTGTCTACAGTATTATATTTGTAAATAAAATATAGTCTAGACCTTAACCTTCTGATTCAGAAACAGCTTTTTAAAAACAAAAAACTGACCTGAAATTCTGGATATACTATGTGGATTGTTTTCACTACATATTTATAATGTCCAATCTTCAATGGGCCTTCAACTTTGCCAAGCAATGCTTGTTTCCCTAGTTAGCTCTCTTCCACAACAGCCGCTTCAGATTTTCTCCATTTTCAAACCAACTCCATCATTTATTCTCAGCAGAAATTAGAATGCATCAGAGAGGAACTCCAACACCTTCCTGCCTCCACATTCATAAGCCTACCTGTATCTACACCCACCTTTCAGATCACAATGGATCAGGTGTGTCCCCCCCCACACCTGAGGCACAGATTTCTACATGTTCTCTGTATTCCATCTCTCTGGCCTACTCTTTGGATTCTGTCTCTTCCTACCTTCCCAGGAACTTCACTCAATGGATTATTTATTTACTCAATAAATTTCTGGGTTCTGTCTCTATCATTCCACTGAAATTCTCAACAAGGATCACTAACAACCTTTTCGTTCAACCTAGTGGACACTTCTAAAAAAAATTTTACTTGAACATTTGATACTAGTGACCTGCTGTATTTACATCCCTTGATTTGTGAAACCACACTTTCCTAGCTTTCCTCCTATATCTCAGGCTTCTTTACCTTCTAGAACCTTTATCTTCTGCCTGTCACTTAAGTGTCCATGTACCTCAGAGATGTATCCTAGTCAGTTTATTCCTATATCACTTTTTATACTCTCCTTTAGTGATCTCATTCAGTTCCATGGCTCAGTGACCATATATAGGCTGATAACTCCTAAGTATAAATTTCTAGTCCAGTTCTCTCTCCTTTCTATAAATCTACATACCTGACTGCCCTCAAAATGTATGTCTTGATGTTCTCAAAACAGTGTATCCCAAATTAAACTCATTTTCATTATATGTGCTTTTATGTTCCCAGTCTCTAAGTGGTATCATCATCAACCCAACTGACTAAGCCAGAAATGTGGATGTTAATACTCGGCCCCTCCCTCTCTCTCACCTCCTACAGCCATGAGAGTCCTGGCAGTTTTTCTTTCTCATATATCTCTTAATTTCTGCATTTCTCTCCATCTCCATTACTACTATTCCAGCTAGGCCAATATTATCTCCTGCCTCAACTCTCTGCAATAGTCTTTCTGCCTGTCACCCTGTTCTACTCCAACTCATTCTTCACATTGTACCTAGAGTGAACTTTCTAAACTTTATGTCAGTCCCCTATATAAAGTCTTCAAATTATCCCTCAGGAAACTTACATGATACATTTTCTTATTAATGGTCAAGCTGCCATGCCTTGCTCTCTCTCTAAACTCTAGCAAAGTCTTGCTTCTCCCTATGTCTGGGACACTTCACTCTCCTTTTATACTTGCATTCCTCACCTGGCTTTCTCCTTTAAGTCTCATGATGTTCTCTAAAATCCTTCCTTGATGTCCCAAGATTGGGCAAGGTACCCTCTTACACCCCACAGGATCTTGTATTTACTCCAGTGGTGGCAGTGATAGCACAGTTTCGTAAATATTTGTCTCTTCCACTGGAATCCAAGCTCCTTAAGGCCAGGGACTTCTGTCTTGTTCATTTGTGTGTCCCCAACACCTAGCACAAGGTATGCTTCATTCAGCAACTATTTCTTGAGTCACAACTGGATCCTAGACACTAGCTCAGTGGTTAATGTGTGGAATGGGGAACTCTTGAGGGAGGTAGGTCTCTGAGATGTGAGGGAATCCATGAGGTCAAAATTATTTTAATTATAATACTAAGACTTTGTCTTTTTTTTTTTTTTTTGCTGTACGCGGGCCTCTCACTGTTGCGGCCTCTCCCGTTGCGGAGCACAGGCTCCGGACGCGCAGGCTCAGCGGCCATGGCTCACGGGCCCAGCCGCTCCGCGGCATGTGGGATCTTCCCGGACCGGGGCACGAACCCGTGTCCCCTGCATCGGCAGGCGGACTCTCAACCACTGCACCACCAGGGAAGCCCTGTCTTTTTTTTTTTTTTTTTTTTTTTTTAAACCTTTTTCATTTTCAGTCTCTCATGAGCGTAACAGTGGAGTTTTCCAGAGACTACATGAAGTGTATTAACTGCAGCAGAATGAATGTGAGAACACAAATAATCCAGTTGTCTAATATTAAGCCAGATATTAAAGGGATTTGCAAAAATGTAAAACAATGGCATGGCACTCTTCAAACTATTTTGTTGTTGTTGTTTTGGAAGATATGGCTATTTTTCATACAAGTGTGTTATTTATGTTAACATTTAGTGGATTTATTGTTTTTTAATGAATAAATCAATTTTAAACTTATCAGTTTTAATTTCTAATACAGTAATATCAATAAATACATTCCACATAAACAAAAAGTCTTTGGGATCCTCAATAATTTGTAGGAGTGTAAAGAGATCCAGAGCCCAAAACTTTGAGAATTGCTGCACTAGCACATATTATGTGTGTTCAATGTTGATGTGTTAAATAATGAATGAATGTCAGTTTGCCAAAACTCTGGCACACAGCTGCTGAATGTTTCTTAAAGCTTCTCCCCAAATGCCCGGAATTAATATCTGAATAGGGAAAAAACACCCAGGCTTATTATCTGAATATGCATAAGTGAAAGTATTTTTTAGGTGAATGTACTTTGTAAACTATTAAGTGTTATACGAATGCAATTGTTTTGGTAATTGTCTATGATAAATATGCTATGTTCTAGCTTTCGTAATAGAGCAGGACTACCTATCATAATCTGATAGTTGACTTGACGATAAGAATTTTTATAGCCAGCCATTTCACATCAATCAAATTTAATTGATATAACAATGTTGTGGAATAGATATTACCCTTATTTTTTAAACGAGGAAACCAATGTTCAGAGAAGTGAAGTGATTTACTCAAGGTCTCAGAATTTGTAAGAGCCTGAGACAAAGTTCAAACACCTCACTTTTCAAATACACAAGACATCAGATGGAGAGATTTGTTCCTCTGTTTTCCTGAATCCTATTCTCATTTGCTAGACATTTGGTCTGGAGAAAGGGTAAGATGGGTTTTCGTTTGTTTGTTTGTTTTTTACAATTTTCAGGTACTTCTTCCTTTAATGCAAGAAGAAAGACATGTGAATGGTATTAGGTCTATCCGAAGGTTTTCCTTAAGCACCAACTGAGAAAATGACAGTATAAGTGAGATGGCACTTCTTATAGAACAAGTTTGTCCTGTTTACTACATTGCCAAAACTTAGCATAGTCAGGCTGGGTGGTGGGAGTGGAGCTTGAAATTTCAGATGTGTATTTTATGAAGTGGGTTAGGCAATCTGTAATATTTCTTTGTTTACCGTAATGTCCAAATATCCAAAAAGCCCTTGAGTACTTTTCTTTTCTCCTTTGAAGAACAGTAGAAGAGCATTAAGAAATGATATGTAAAATAAAGTCATTAACTAAGTAAAACTTTTTTTCTTGTGAAAAAGACATAACATTCACAAAAGCTGAAGCTAATTTAGTTTCATATTATTAATGAATATGGGAGTATATTTTGTTCAAGTCAGATTTTGAATATGAAACCTCATAATTCAAGATATTCCCCAAAAGAAATATTCTACCACCCACAAAATCTGTTTTAAGTGTAATGAAATACAAACACAGGGAATCAAGGTAAGTATGGTTTAAATACTTTTGTATTTAAAATTTAAATATTTGAAAACTAATAGTGCATTCTAGTGTTAAATTCACGATCAAATAGCATAGTTATCAGAGAAAAGTTCTGTTGAGATAAAAGAATTTAACTAAAATAATTAACAGTGTTATGTTTTACAAATGAAAGGGAATAGATATTGGCATGCCCTTTTATAGATTAAGAATCTATACGGTACAGGAAGTCAAGTGACACTTGCAAGGTTATACAACGAGTGACCAGAAATTAGAAAAAATAAAGCCTCATACTTCCTCTTCCTTTGTAAAGATCAAACTTTACCCCACAGAGGAAGAGAGGCCAAAAGACACAGCAGTAATAACAAAACAAAAAAATAAAATAAAATAAAATGAGAGAACCATGCAATTTGAAGACCAGAGATTTAAACAAACAGCAAATAGCTCTCATTCTTAAATTCTTTACCTTAGAAGGAGGAGTTTTTCTTTTTCCCACCAGCCAAGGAGGGAGTGGGGGAGAAAGCAGCACAGAAGTAGGATGTCTGAATCTAGACTGCCCTGGGAGGCCTCATTTATCTCAATTAAACACTGGAGCCTCAAGGAATTTTCAAATTCCAGGGCTCTCCTGGAAACTTACTTCTAATGCAGATGAGAGTCCCACTTTCCTCTGAGGACTGCATGTCCCTGGTAATAAGATTGGCAGCACAGTTGCCTCTGGGATTGAGGGAATAGAGGAAGTCATTTACCTTGAGGTTTCCTTGCCAGTCATCACCATGTTGTGAGCCATCCAATCTGATTACATGGTAGAAATACCACTGAGCACAATATTGGAGAAAAATCCAAAGTACATTAAAAAAAATCTATTATAAGTGGAAAATGCCATTGTTGCCAACTCCCTTTGGCATTTCCTACCACTGAATAATAAACTGACTGAAATAGGAAATAGGGACACATGGTTTTATGGGAAACCAGCTGCCTTCAACAACCAGACTTAATATATTGACTTTGGCAATGACTGAATGCCTCCTGCTATATAAGAGGTTTGTGAAAGTGAATTGAATTGTACTTAAGTTTGTGTAGATGGAACGTGTTACATTAGAACAAGGCTGTCACTTTAAGCAATAGGAACTTATCCTCTCAAAATCACTTTTCCTAGCAGACCTCTGAGTGAGTGACTAGTTCCTGAAGGTGGACCTCAGAGATCTCATATCCAGGAAAACAGGAAATTCAGAGAGGAAGCAAATGCCTGTGCCAGACTAATGTGCTTGCTTTATGTGAAGCAACTGCATTGGATTACCGTGAAGGTTTACTGGCGGAGGACAAATGCTTAGTAATATTTAAAATACTGTGTCATTACTCCCTCTATGAGGCTCCCAACAACTTAAAGACTCTTTCTTGTACTATACCTTTAAGCATTTGACATTGATTGCTACCTATTTTAGAGAGATGCTTATGCATCTGATAAAAAAATAAAAGATCAAATGATAATGTTTGTGATTGTTACCCATGATGTGATCCATTTCATGGAAGGAACTGTGATTGAGATTTATTTATTTATTTACTTTTTAGCTGATACTCTTTTTCCTTGATTTGCTTCTAGAAATTTGGCAGTAAATGATAACATCTTGCCAGTCAACCACTATAAACAGATAAACACATTTTATGAAACAAAAATAATGGCCATCTTTAGTATCCAAAATGGTAGCAGCACAGCATTAAACACTAGTGTTGAACTATAGGTATTTCCTCCTGGAATTCTTATTTCAAAAGGCTACATTTGTGTCTTAATAGAATCTAATACCTTAAGAATTGGAAGAGGGCTTCCCTGGTGGCACAGTGGTTGAGAATCTGCCTGCTAATGCAGGGGACAAAGGTTCGAACCCTGGTCTGGGAGGATCCCACATATCGCGAAGCAGCTAGGCCCATGAGCCACAACTACCGAGCCTGCGCGTCTGGAGCCTGTGCTCCGCAACAAGAGAGGCCGCGATAGTGAGAGGCCCGCGCACCGCGATGAAGAGTGGCCCCCACTTGCCACAACTAGAGATAGCCCTCGCACAGAAACTAAGACCCAACACAGCAAAACTAAATAAATTAATTAATAAACTCCTACCCGCAACATCTTCTTAAAAAAAAAAAAGTGAATCAGAAGAAATCTTATAACTACATAAGCCACCTACAAATTCAAGAACTTCCTCAAATATTATTTTTTTCATGTTATGTATAAGGCCACGATACCAACTACTGAAACTATAAATGTTAGAATTTGCATTTAAATGAAGCAGATGTATTGCAGATGATATTATATCACTTTATAGTCCTATAGTTCACATATGGTGTGGGTGTAACTCTTTTCCTTTTACAATTTACAACATACAAGTGAGCAAACTGTTCTGAAATCCTTGTTTCTGATAAAAGTGTTCATTTAATTGCTTATTATTTCAAAATATGTTTTTGGTTTGAGCTAAATGTCAGTGACATTTAGATGCTGTCAATGAGCATTAGACAATTAAAATGTTTTCTCTTGTAAAATTTAGCTGCTTTTACAAATCTATGAGCAAACGTGACCATGAATTACTTTTGCTATTAAAACAGGAAGGAAGTGGGCAGGGCACGACCTTGAAAAAAATGACACAGGCATAGGACATGACAAAAACTGGTTAAAACCAACCTGGTCCAAGATGGCAGAATATTCGACCTCCAATGGACCTTGAGCCTCATCATACTCTCATTGTAATACATTAGCATGCTAAATGACAGTCCCACCAATGCCATGACAGTTCTAAGGCTAACCATAAAAGGCCAAAAAGTGGGTGGTGGCCCAATTCCTGGAAATCTTCACTGCTTCCCTGAAATAATTGGAATAATCCTCCCACTAATTAGCCTATGAAATTACCCAGCCCATAAAAACTAACCACGCCATATTTCAGGGCCTCTCACCTTCTGAGATGGCCCATACTCTGTCTGTGGAGTGTGTTTCTCTCTAAATAAATCCACTTCTTACCTATCACTTTGTCTCTCACTGAATTCTGTCTGCAACGAGACATCAAGAACCTCAAATTCACCAGGAACACTATGAGACTGCAGACCCTAAGGACAGACTAAAGCTTAGCTATCTTTTTATTTTGTGCAAACCTAGCATAATGCCTTGCACCTAGTAGACACCCCAAATTTTTTGGAAAATACCAAAATGTTTTGGAAATAATTGCATATGTTTATAGGGTTCATATGTGTCATAGGAAACTGAATAGAGTAGAAAAAGCAACAACAAAAAAGGGCCAAAAAATGGAACTTGAGTATTGCAAATAGGAAGGATTATTATCTTCATATTTGCTCTTTAATTTATCCTCAGCTTCCATTACACACATACAAACACATTAAGAAAAAAGTCATGCAAAAAACAAAACCAAAAAACACTTTCCTACACAATCTCCCCCTCACCCCTGATAGATTTA
Organism: Mesoplodon bidens; assembly: GCF_964165515.1. Classification (NCBI taxonomy): domain Eukaryota; kingdom Metazoa; phylum Chordata; class Mammalia; order Artiodactyla; family Ziphiidae; genus Mesoplodon; species Mesoplodon bidens. Next base: position 64,918,884 of record NC_138166.1, on the reverse strand, counting down.
TCTGTTTTTTTTTTAACATCCCCATGAGATTTCTGTGTTTGTTTGCTTTTGGCATCGTCCTGACACTCACATGAAAGGCTTAGCTGACACTTCTGTTAGCAAGGTTGCTCAGAGAGAAGAAGGTCCACCTTTACTCCTCTTGTTTCATCCTTGCTGCCTCTCACCCTTCTCTCTCCCTCCTGATCAGTTCGAAGTAGAGGCAGGCCTGACTCTTAGCCTCCTAAGATATATTACTACCCTGTTGGGGAAAAGTAAGCACAAGCTCCCCAAACCTACGGTGCGGTGTGGTACATAAGCAACCAACGTGTACTCTGAAAAGAAAATGCAGAGAATGAAGAGATCATACAAGTATAACCCTTTTTTCAGTCACTGGCAGGTACTTTCCCTCTTCCTTTCCTTTTGTCTCTAGCACACAGCAGTCTCCAGCAAAGCAATCTCTCACTTTACAAGTAAGAGGAATTGCTGAAGGAAGAAAGAAATATTAGGAGACCTTGAGACCAATTATTCCATCTACTGTGGCTGTGTAATTCTGGGTGAGTCACTCTTCTTCAGGAAATTGAAAGAATGTCAAATATGCGAAAGTTACTGAGGATGGCTGCAGAGCAGAATGTGGATCCTCGGGTAATTTCAAGTTTCCTCCCTACTTTCTCCCAGAAACACACACATCAGATATATTGAAGGCTGAGGGGGAGGGGATGGTCAGGGAGAGGGAATGTGTTAAAATGCGGTCTCAAGGGGTGTGTGAATTTGACCTAGCCAATCAGTGGAAGAAATGTAAGTGAAATTATGTGGAAAAGATTTTCTTTGTTTCATAGTTCACATAATGAAAATGGAGGAGAAGTCAATGGGAAAATACCTTAATATCTTCTTCCTGTTATTTTAATGCCATACCAGCATGAGGCACATCAAAGAACAAACTGTTCACAAACATCCAAACATCTTTCAAATCCCCCAAGGGTCAAAATAAACACCCCTTATTAAATAAACTGCAATGAGCAAGGAGAGTGAGGACAATAAAGGAAAGGACAGAGGGAGCATGGGATGAAGAAAGTAGGGAACAAGTGGCTTGAACAGCTTGCTTACACCATACAGAACTCAGCTCAAAGCAGAAGGGCCACCAGGACCTTGAGAAAAACCCCTCTGTATTAGTTTGCTCAGGCTGCCATAATATATACCACAGTCTGGGTAGTTTAAACAACAAAAATTAATTTTCTTATAGTTCTGAGGCTTGAAGCCTAAGATCAAGGTGGCTGCCTTCTCCAAAGGCCTCTCCCCTTGGCTTGCAGATGAGTGCCTTCTCTCTGTGTCCTCACATGGTCTTTCCTCTGTGCATGCGCATCCCTGGTGTCTCTTTGTCCAAATTTCCTCTTCTGATAAAGATACCAGTCAGACTGGATTAGGGCCCACCCTAATGGGCTCATTTTAACTCAATCACCCCCTTTAAAGGCCCAAATACAGTCACACTGTGAGGTACTGGGAATTAGGGCTTCAACGTGAATTTTGAGGGGACATGATTCAGCCCATAACACTCTTCGTGCAAGCTGGCAGAGTCTAGTTAATATGTGTGTCCTGGGGCTTCCCTGGTGGCGCAGTGGTTAAGAATCCATCTGCCAATGCAGGGGACATGGGTTCGAGCCCTGGTCCAGGAAGATCCCACATGCCACGGAGCAACTAAGCTCGTGCATCACAACTACTGAGCCTGTGCTCTAGAGCCTGCGAGCCACAACTTCCGAAGCCCGTGTGCCTAGAGCCCGTGCTCCACAACAAGAGAAGCCACAGCAATGAGAAGCTCGCACACCGCAACGAAGAGTAGCCCCTGCTCGCCGCAACTAGAGAAAGCCCGCACGCAGCAACGAAGCCCCAACACAGCCAAAAATAAATAAAAATAAAATAAATTAAAAGAGCCTGTACCTATAGCTTAACCCTTAAAATATATATATATATATATATATATATATATATGTGTGTGTGTGTGTGTGTGTGTGTATGTGTGTGTGTGTGTGTGTGTGTGTGTGTCCTTTGACTAGGCTATTCCTCTTCTAGAAATTTATCCTAGAAAAATAACTAGCATATATGTCAAAAAAATTTTTCATAAGGATGTTTATTGCAACACTGGTTGAAACAGCAAAAAATAGTAAATAACCTAATTGTCCATTTATAGGAGATTTGTATCATAAATTATAGTCTAACCCATACAAATAGAATACTGCATCTGGAAAGATGTCCAAGATCTTATATAAAAAACTCAAGTAACAGGGGCTTCCTTGGTGGCGCAGTGGTTGAGAGTCCACCTGCCGATGCAGGGGACATGGGTTCGTGCCCCGGTCCAGGAGGATCCCACATGCCGCGGAGTGCCGCGGAGTGGCTGGGCCCGTGAGCCATGGCCGCTGAACCTGCGCGTCCGGAGCCTGTGCTCCCGAACGGGAGAGGCCACAACAGTGAGAGGCCCGCGTACCGAAAAAAAAAAAAAAAAAAAAAAAAAACCTCAAGTAACAGACCACTGTGTATAGTATAAACTCATGTTTAGAAATTATATCATATATTTGGTTAGGCCTAGAAAAAGGTCTGAAAATATATCAAACTCTTAACAGTAGTTACCTCTAAGGTATGGAAGTAGGGCCTTTCACTTTTTATTTGTACACTTATATAGTCTGAATTTTTGCAACAGATGTGTTTGCTTTTGTAATTAAATATGAAAGCATTAATGAGGAACATGGGGTAGACAGGTTTAAAGCCTATGAAGTTTGACAAATACTGTAAAAAAATAACAAAAATGGCCTGTATTGAACATCTACTATTTATTCATTCAACAAAAAAGTTTGAGTCCCTACGTCCCAGGCATTCTTAGGGACTTAACATATCATATATTACACACAGTCCTCACAGAAAACTTCTTGAGGCAAGTTTTACCATTTTGATTTTATCATGGCAGAAATCAAGGCTCAGAGAAGTCAAGTAATTTACAAAAGTTGCACAGTTAATAAGCAACGAAGGGACTTCCCTGGCGGTCGGTCCAGTGGTTAAGACTCCGTACTTCCAACGCAGGAGGCGCGGGTTTGATCCCTGGTCAGGGAACTAAGATCCCACATGCCATGGGGTGCGGTCAAAAACTTAAAAAAAAAAAAAAAAAAAGCAATAAAGCCAAGCCTTTGGTCTACTTTACTATGTTGCCTTATAAAATTACTATGTTCTATTTTATATACAGGATACAGAAAATTGTCATCCAGCTTAATGTTATCACATTTACAGGTCATTACTATATTCCTCCAGCAAACAAACTACCACCTTTATTTATTTTTTAAAGTTTAGTTATTTTTATTTATTTATTTTTGGCTGCGTTGGGTCTTCATTGCCGTGCCCGAGCTTTCTCTAGTTGCGGTGAGTGGGGGCTTCTCTTGTTGCGGAGCACGGGCTCTCAGCACACGGGCTTCAGTAGTTGTGGCGCATGGGATTAGTTGCTCCGCGGCATGTGGGATCTTCCCGGACCAGGGCTCGAACCCGTGTCCCCTGTGTTGGCAGGAGGATTCTTAACCACTGCGCCACCAGGGAAACCCCAAGCTACCACCTTTAAATCTAAATCAATCTATGTATCTATCCATCCATCCATCCACCCATCCATCCATCTAACCATATTTTATAGCCACTAATCAAAAATATTTGCCAGAACATTTTTGAACTTACAAGTGATTTTGACAAGTAGAGGAAAATTCCAGAATTTCGGGTTCTCATTAACAATGATTGCAGGGTGGTGGGTGAGTGCCAGGAGAGCCACTCTTGTTTACTGTTTATTGTAGGGCAGGGCAGTACTGGTATTTGGAATATTGATAAAGCAGTCTATAACTTCAGTTATCAAAAGAAAGAGGCTTTGATGGATTATGCCCACTGATTACCATCTCTGTGAGAAGCACACACATATGTATTGTTTCCTGTGAAAATGAGGACTTTGTACAGATAGGCTGGTACAGTGGGATGAAAAGTACTTCAAGAGAATCTCTGAAGCAGCAGGACACTTGATCATCCCATCCCCTGAAATGTTATCATTTCTCTTCAGGTAGCAATAAGATCCATTTGAATGTGCTACCACCTATCTACAAGTGTGATTTCAGGGAATTCAGCGTGTCTCCCCAATCCTTCCTAGCTCCTGCCTCTGATATCAACGTCATTCCTCTAACTGCCTGCTCTTTGTTCGAAAGCAGTAGGTCCCAAAAGCAAAATGCTTTCATCTGTCATCAGACATGTACTACTTGATGTGAATGGAGGTGAAGATCATGAGGACAGTAGGCCCCTTCTCGGGGATTGGGGAAGAAACAGGTAACATTGGGGATGCTGGGGACACAAAGACAAATTTGCCAATTTTACTATGTTGCCTAGGACATAATCTGGGAATAATGAGAACCCTGTCAGTCACGAGTCACTGGGAATTTATTTTAACCACTAGTGAGTGGAGTGAGGATGGAAATAGTCAGCTGCCTGATGCCTCATGTGAGCAGAGTCCTTTACTGTCAAATGATCTTCCTAGCTATCACCCCTGGGTAAGCCTGGCAAGCCTTTGCCCCAGTCCCTGTAGATACCACAGAGAGGCAGAAAGAGTATAGGCTTTGCATTCAGAATAGACTTAGGTTCAAATACAACTCATCCATTTACTGGTCATCTGACCTTGGGCAAGTCAACCTGTCTCACAGGGCTGTCGTGAGGATGAAATGAGATTTTGTAAGTAAAGAGCTTTGCACAGTGCCTGCTACACAAAAGGGACTGAATGAATATACAATCAATCCTTTCTGGGTCCCTGCTGAGAATTCTACCAGGACCAAAGCCCAGCCTTGAACCTAAGCCCAGTCAGCTCCGAGTCCTGACCACTTGTCCAAATCCCGCTGAATTTTTCTCTAGGCTTGCACCCTGTTTTCTTATCCTTTTCAGCATCAGGATGAAGCTGCAAACACGTATCCTGCCTGCTTTACACCCACCAACTACACTCCATAGATGGCAGTGCCAGCTTCAGTAAGACTAGAGGCTGCTCTGGTTCCCGTCAGACTTGGTGAGTTAGACCAGGGGTCCCCAACCCTTTTGGAACCACCCAGACCTAAACTTCTCTGTGTGTAGAGCCTGGGGATATGCATTCTTTAAAAAGCTCCTCTTCCCTCATTGCAAGGGCCATCTCACTAACCATCACCCATTCTTGCTTCAATGCAGAAGTTCCCAGCATGATGTGTAGCCAAGACTGGAGTATCTACCTTGCAGATAGTGGGTGCTTAATAAATGTTTATGGAGCAAATAAAAGTTTTCTGTTGGGTGTTATTTTTTTCCTTACAAAGATATTTAGCCATGGAATTTAAAAATAATGTTAAAATAATGGCACATACTAGATGTTCGATGAAGATTGGTTACTGAATGATTAAAACCTGTTTTCTTTTGGGAGAGCAACTATTTGGAAGAATGCCTGTGAGTACAGAAGTTCCATGGAAGTAAATGAAATGACAGGAAATGAAGGAATATTTGAAATAATAATGATGTTATACCATTCAAATCTTAATGTTAGTACATTCTAATTTGTTCTGGAAAAAATGGAACTGGGATAAGCAATTTCTGATAGGTTACAATGTATGTCAGCAGGAAGGGGAAAAGCAAGAAAGGGGTCTCATTGCGATACAAGCACAATAAAAGGGCTTATGTCCTTTTTTGCCTTAAAAAAAAAAACTTGTTAGTATGGAAAATTTCAAACATATTTAAAGTAGGGAGAAGAGTATAGTAAATCATCATATCCATCACACAGCTTCAACAATTATCAACACTGTCTATATTGGACTAACCTATGTGATGCAAAATAGGGCTTCTGAGTTTAAAGGTGGTTTGAAAAGAATGTGTAAATAAATGCTTTAGGACTAGGTCAACATTCTTTGGGAAGATTTAGAGATAAAGTGTACTCCCAGAGCCCATTTGCATATATTTTTCAACATCTGGCTGACAATTCCTCTTTGAGTTGGATGATTACAACATCCCAAACTCTGCACAATCTCCTGATGAGTGTATATAATAGAGTACTTGTCTCTAAAAAAACAACTTATTTTTAGAACTTTAGAAAATTGTGGCTGTGTCCCCATCTGGGCTACAAAGGACCAGTGAGCCCAGTTTACTGTGGTTCCTGCATTTGTGACTACAGATATCCCACCACCAAGCTAGTATTATGACAACCCAGAGTGAGACAGGCTGCAGGTCTGGGTTCATCGACTGTAGAAAGAGTCTCTGAGTGTGAGTTTATACTCTAAGCCAAAACATTAGGGAGTGATTAGTAGTTTCATGCTGAATATGAGTAATTTCCTGGGAATCACTATTATTTACTTGGTTCAACCATTCCTTTAAGTATATGGTGATGTGACAAGGTTTAGCTTTTCTACCGTTTTTTCTTCCAAGTTTGTATTTTCCATTTTTAGTATGAGGTCATCAGGTGCTAAGTTATACTCTTTGACAGTGGGAAGCAAAATCTTAATCTTAATGAAACCATTGCTTGGGAGGAATTCACCACATCATGTTTATTGCATATAGTTTCACATTAAACCCACGGCTCAATACATATTTATTGAGTGAACAAGGGTGCGTGTCTTCCTTCCAAGTATTTTTCTAGCTGCGCATGTGTTTTAATATCACATTAATGTGTTTTTAGTCATATGAAAAATCTCACCTATAGCCAGTGTATTTTCCTGTGGGATTCAAATTCCATGTTGATAATCTTTCTCTCTGACCTATCAGTTCCTTTACCTTGAGCTCTGTGGCTCCATCTCATTCTGCCTCAGATCTCCCTTAGTGTCGCCACACCTTAGTTTTCACCATCATCCATAACGTCTCCACATTTGAGACTCTCAAACTTGAAAAGTTTCCTCTGACCACTATCTATCCGTCTATCTCTCCTATTACCTCACTTTTTTCTGACTCATCCTTCACATTTTCAGGCCCATACCCTTTGCTCTTTCTCCATTTGCCAGCCTTCCTGGCCTCTCAGGATGTCCCAAGCCACCTACCTGAGGAATCTCAGGGACAGTTCTTCCCACTGTGCTCGCCAGACCTGCAACCTAATGACTTATCTCACTCATCTTGGGTCACAACTGTCGTGTCAATCTCCAGACCTGGTTAAGCCAACCATCTGTTTCTTCTTGTTCCTTTACTAGGCAGCTGAACAATTCTGGAGAAAATAGACATAACCAGGTTGATTGGATGCTCTAAAATGTATTTTTCCAATATGTCTGGGAATTCAATAACCCTGGGAATTCCTTTTCTCACCTCTCATCAATTCACCCTTATAATACACATAGCTGTCGTTCCAATCTTCTGTACTCCCTTTCAATTTCTACGTCTACCTCCACCCTCTTTTGCTACCTACATTATGGGAAGCTGGAGAACACCTGATATGAATACTACATAAATTTCATTCTGTTCAAATTACCACCCATTCCTTTTGTCTTCCCTCCAGTCTCTGAAGACTTTTCCTGATTTCCTTCTAAGGCCAGTGTTTCCATCTCTCCTTTTCTCTCCTCCCTCCCTGGGTCCTTCTTGACTTTGATCCCCTTCCATTTTCTCCAGTTCATCTACTCCCCTTCCATTTTCTGTGCATCCCCCAACCCCCCTTGATTTCTACAAACCTTTCTTTCCTGGCCTAATACTCTCCCTTGATTCTAATTTCTGTTCATGCTATTTCTGTCAGTCATCTTCCTCTTCATCTACCTTGGTTTCTTCTCCCTCTTGATCCTCAGCACCATCAGCCTATGGAAAGTCTTAAAGCCAAAACCTCTTCATGGACCTTCTGCTCAAATTCTGTTTTCAGCAGAATTTGACAGCATTGACCACCCTCTTCTTACTAGAACTCTCATCTCCACTGGAGCCCACATTACATTCTTTTGGTCCTCCTGCCTCACGGACTGCTTCTGTTTAGTTTTCTCCCAAGATTCCTAACCTGCCTCACACCTTCCCTGCCTTAAAACAAGCCCTTTAATCTGAAGATTCAGTGTTCAGTCCTCTCTATCTTAAGTCTTGACAGTCCCTTGGCAATCTCATCCTATTTTACAGCTTGATCTATCTAGCTATCCTCTTTATAAGACTGACTCCCAGCTCTGTACCTTTAGCCCTTATCTGTCATCCCTTATTTACACCCTGTTCCTAACTATATGCTGAGCATCCCACACTGATGTATTACCGACACCTTTAAGTCTGATCTAAATTAAACTCATCACTTTTCACTCCTGGGTTTTTTTTTTTTTTTTTTTTTGCGGTACGCAGGCCTCTCACTGTTGTGGCCTCTCCCGTTGCGGAGCACAGGCTCCAGATGAGCAGGCTCAGCAGCCATGGCTCACGGGCCCAGCCGCTCTGCGGCATGTGGGATCTTCCAGGACCAGGGCACGAACCCATGTCCCCTGCATCGGCAGGCAGACCCTCAACCACAGCGCCACCAGGGAAGCCCCACTCCTGGGTTTTTGATCTTGGCTAATCAACCCAATGGGATCTCTTTCTACCATTATCTTTCAAATCCCAATGGGATCTCTTTCCACCATTATCTTTCAAATCAATCTCCTCTGCTTACTACTTTTCTTCAGAAACTCATTAATTCTTGCCTGGACCATTGCATAGCCTCCTAAATGGTCTCCTTGCTTTCAGTTTGCTTTTCCTCCATTTAGTGGAATAATAGCAAATCAACTTTGCTATTTACATGTTAAGTGCTTTTGAATTAAACAACAAAAACAACAATAACCCTTTCCCTTTCTTTGGCTCATTTAATTGTCTTTCCCCAGTAATACCTTAAATGTTGGCTTTCCTGAACACTACTGCTAGTCATCTTCCAAAGGTGTGTCACTTTGAGCTCAAAGACTTTCCTTTCCTACTCATTGCCTTCTACAGTCAAAGCCCTCCATGATTTGGTCTAAATCCACCACTCTAGCCTTATCTCCCACTAAATTCTTGCACCCTGGCGTGTGACAAGTCCCAACAAGCCCTATGCTCAGTTGCTTTTTTAAAACTATTTCCTCTGGCACTCGCCCTTCCTTCCAGATCAGCTTTTGCAAGTTTACCTGGTCTTCAAAGCCTAATTCACATCATTCTCCTCCAAAATGCTCTTTCCGCATCACCAAAGTCAAAACAACAGCCTCCCCGCATTATTAAGTACTTGGTTGATATCTGGAACACAGAATTTAGCACAATTAGTTTGGCATCCAATTGCTTGTTTCTCTTCTCCATTAGACCATACACTTAGAAGAGAGGGACAGATTAATTCATTTCTGTATCCAACCTAATGAATATAAAGTGCTCCCATAGTGAGTGCTTTATTGTTTATTGAATTCTTGAATTCTGTAGAAAGAGTTGCCTTAAGTAAATTTATAGAATGAAGAATAAAATTTAGCTTATTTGGGGGAGCAAGATTTTTATGTTTTTTTTCCTCAATGATTTGGTCTTTATTGTAATATAAATTTTCCATTCATAATAGAACTTCCATAGTTGGAAATATTCAATGGATAAAAATTCATGATATTCATATCAAAACAAGTCATTGACTAGTGTAACAAATAATAACATGTTAAAAGGACAGCACAGTGTAGGTGTGCAATATCAGGGGATATATACAAAGGAATATATGCAAATATCAGGGGAGTTTCTGATTATAATGAAGAGAGATAATGTATGTAAAATGCTTACTCACTCTCTGGTATAGACTAAGCCCTCGGTAAATGTTACCTAATACTATTAAACAGCAAGTAAAGTGGCTGGAAAAAAATAATTTCCTTTTCCCCATGTAGTCTACATAGTTTTGTGTGATAGCTGATAGTAACTTTGAACTGCATTTGGCTTTAAGTCGGTCAGATATGTCTTTTTATGATAATTTCAAGAGCAAGTAACAAAGAATAAGGCATGTGAGGAGATAGCATGATGTAATTAACCACGTGCACTATTGATGAGGACTTGGCTTCCCTCTGTACCACTTGATATTCAGTGAAATAACTAATGGTGATAATTGTCACATTCCTAACAAAGACATCTGCTAAGCCAGGCTACTCAAGCAAAGCTGTTTGCTACTGACAGCTTGCTTCAAATATGAATGTTGCCATTAAGAAAAAATAGAGTTTTTGTGTTTATCACTTTGCCTAATATGTTGTATTGGTAATGCTTCATCTGGGAACCAAAAGAAATATAGATGATAATTAAATTCAACATTCAAAATTCTGTATTTGCTTATGGGATTATTAGAAGTTCTTTCATTTTTGTTGTTGTTGTTTTAACGTATATGCAATATATCTACATGATAAAAAGAAAAATCCAATGGTTAAGAGTGGTATCAACTGAAGGGTAAAAGTCTCCATTCTCGCTACCCTCCCTCCCTCCTCTCTAGAGATTACCTTTTAAATCACACACTATGTAAAAACTGCACTAAATAATAATAAACATCAACCAATTCTGCTTTATTTTAATATGACCTTGAATTTCAGAAAATCTCAATGTTGCATGATACCCAAAGACAAATCGTTCCAACTTTTGATTTTTCTCCATTTCTCAATTAGTATTATCATAATAAAAATCTCCACTGCAAAATGATATTCCAAGGGAACCAAAAAAATGAAAGCTTTACTCTCTATTCCCTCATCTGATGACTGATCACTAAGAAGTATCTGAAGCAGTATCACCCTTAGACCAGGATGAGAAATGTCCCTGACCCTGGTCCCCAAACTTTTGAGGACCCTACCCTTGCCTTCCTTTGGCCTTGTCCCTGGCCATGGAGTGAGATGTCTGTGTTGCTAAGGGGAATTGCCTACTCAGAGCCTGTGTGTCCTCTATCAGACCACATGTGGGGTAACCTGGACAGAGGAATTCCAAGGTCACCTGGTCCAAGCAACTTCCATGGCTTCTTTCCCACCTTTACCCTCCCAAGGATGGATAAGTCACAGGCCAGAGGGTGGGTGGGGTTCAGCTCTCCTCCTCCTTCCTGTTATTATCTGCTATGGAACTCTGAAGAGTCTGAGAAATCTAAATTCAAACCTAATCTTTTAGGTTGTTATGAAGATGTCAAGATAGGAGGATTTAAATATTTAACAATTTGCTAGCTTGATTTATCACTTTAAAGTATTTAGATATAGTGGCTGTTAACCCCAATGTGTACTTTTAACCTCGACCCCCTCAAATGTTAGGAGGCGGGCCTCATTTGAAGATAATGTCATTGTGAAACTCATATAATTAAAAGCCTTTCCATTTGAATTGTTTCTAAAAGTTCTTTGAAATAAAGGTAAAATGAATCTTACTCTTCCAATCACTAGCGTTTTTTTTCTAAATGAGAAACTTCCAATTTCAAATTATTCTGTCCCTCTATCTACCGTTAAAATACTCGGTGAAATAATATCTTCCTAGAGGCAGAACAGAACTTGATTCTGTTAATATTTTTCGAAAATAACAAACTTTCATTATCTTGCTCTTCATTTCAAAGTTTTTTATGAATCTGCCATTCTTCCCTCTCTCCTCTTTTTTTTTCCTACCCATGAATTGTCTTTCTTTCAATCAATGATAAGAGTTTTTCAAAACAGAAAATTTTATTTGAGCCTACCCTCACTTTACAGAAAAAGAAACTGAGGATTTTATGGAGGGGTAACATGATTTTTTAGTTAAAGTGGTTTAGGTGTTTTGGTTCGCATAAGTTTGGCAGGCTCAAATCAGTTTGATTTTTATTTTATACTTATTTTTAAAATGACTTTATAGAGATGCAGAGGGTAGAAAGATTCATCACTTGGGGAAGGGAGTTCTCAGCAATAATCACATTTTACTCAGGAGTCCATCTCACTGCTCATTCACAGAGGGTCCTATAGGCAGGAGTTAACGAAATTAGTTAACTAGGTATTCCATTCACATAGTTAGCGTGTGTGTGTGTATGTGTGTGTATTCTTCTTTCCACCCTGCTCTCCATCCACCCTATTTTTCCTACTCTAGCCCTGACAGATGACCACTGTTATTAGGTATTGTGTGTGCACACATGGTTTCTTTAGACAAATACAAGTGCTTATACAACTGCTCTTTTCACTTTACAACCTTGCAGATCTTTCCTTATCAGTTCAGAAAGAGCTTCCTTTTTCTTTCTTGAATGTTGCATAGAATTATCCCATCACATGGCTATCTTATAATTTATTTTTGTTAATAACTTTCATTTCTTAAGAACAGTTTTATATTTACAAAAATATTGTGAATATAATACAGAGAATTCCCATATACCTGTTTCCCCCTATTATAACATTTTATTTTAGCATGGTACACTTGTTACAATTATTGAGCTAGTATTGATACATTAATATTAACTAAAGTCTATACTTTGTTCAGATTTCCTTAGTTTTACCATTTCTGTTCCAGGAAATCATATTACATTCACTCATCATGTCTCCTTAGGTTCCTCTTGGTCGTGAGAGTTTCTTAGGCTTTCCTTGGTTTTGTTGACCTTGACAGCTTTGAGGAATACCAGTCAGGTATTTTGTAAAATGTCCCTCAATTGAGATCTATATAATTTAGTTTTGTACAAATACGTTTTGTACAAAGCATCTTTTGATGATTGCTTGATTTTTCCCCCAGTTGTCTGCTATTACTAACAATGCTGAAATGAGTAACAGTGCACATCAGCTACTTTACACATTGCTGGTATAAAGCATAAACTTCCAGAATAGGCATTGGCAAGCTAAAGATAAATGCATTTGTAATTTTGCACTATTGCCAAATTACCTTCCATAGGGGCTATGTCACTTTATACTATAAGAGTACCTGTTTTCTGACAGCTATGCCAACAGAGCGTGTTGTAAAACATTTGGGTTTTTGCCTGTCTGATAGGAGAAAATTGGTATCTAAGTGTGTTTTTAAAGTTCTAGTAACGTTTATAATGAATGAAGAATTTTATATATATTATGGCTTATTATAATAGATTCTTTTCTTCCATTATATTTCTTTTTTTTAATATTTTATTTATTTATTTGGTTGCTCCAGGTCTTAGTTGCAGCAGGCAGACTCCTTAGTTGTGGCATGCAAACTCTTAGTTGCAGCATGCATGTGGGATCTAGTTCTCTGACCAGGGATCGAACCCTGGGCCCCCTGCACTGGGAGTGTGGAGTCTTATACACTGCACCACCAGGGAAGTCCCTCCATTATATTCCTTACGTGTTTTCTGTGTGTATGAAAGCTATTGATTTCTGTATAATAATAAGGTAGAGGTAATTTTAGCTCAGTATCTCAGGGATGCTTGCCATGTGCCCCCATGTTAGGTCTTGTACCCATATGTTGAATCTTGTTCTCAAATGAAATAGTTGTTAACAGGTTGATTGCTACCTAGACATAATTATATACTCAAAAGAAACTGCTATTAACCATCTCAAGAGATGTCCAAGGAAGGTTACATTTCTGGCTTCTAGTAATAATATTGTTCTGAGACTTCCCTGGTGGTCCAGTGGGTAGGACTCTGCGCTCCCAATGCAGGGGGCCCAGGTTCCAGTCCTGGTCAGGGAACTAGATCCCACATGCATGCTGCAACTAAGAAGTCCACATGCTGCAACTAAAGATCCCACATGCCACACTATAAAGATCCCACATGCTGCAATGAAGACACGGTGCAGCCAAAAATAAATAAATTAATAAATATATTTTTTAAAATTAGCTTTCTTAAAAAAAAAAAAAAAGAATGTCGCTCTGTAGTGTGTTTCCTTTGCCATCGTGTACCGTGTTAACCTAACATCAGCTAGGACCGGCCCTCATCCTTTCTGTGGAGAGCAGAGATCATCACCCAGGTACAGAGAAGTGACCTCAGCATTGACCTCACTTTATAAGCAAGCCACAAAAATACAGCAGTAACGTCTACAATGGAGGCATCCATCCATGTTTTAGCAAATATTCTGCAAAGGAAGAGTGGTATATTATAATTGCTTGAGGAAGCAAATTAATTCTGAGAGCTTCTGAAGGAAAGGATTGCTATTTACTTTTCATCTTCATGGAGAACCCTCATGTGTGTTTGGGAAGATTTTATAAAGGATCTGAATAATAATAAGCTTTTCAGACACAGGTGAGGACAAAATCATGGCTTCAAGGATGGCAGAAAATCACACAGTTCTTTTCTCCCCCTCTAATTTCTGTTAATTTTCTTAATTTAATAATTCAAAAGTTTGTTGTGGGCCTACCATTTTGTTAGATACTGGTAAAAGCTCTGGAGATATAAATATGCTATTACACACTCCCTGATGCCCTACATAATTATAATTTAAGTGAAGGACACAGAATTGGAGAAAAATAATGATGAATTTATATTTTAAGTGCTATTAAAGAGGTATGCACTAAGGAGTGTTACAAGAAGTAAAAATAATTCTATAGGGGTTAGAGAGAGAAATGAGAGGTAATCAAGAGGAGGGAGAAGATTACAGAAGAGAAGAGATGACATCTAAGGCATGAGGATGATCAAGACAGACTGAGCTGTCTAATCTCACATGAGCCCTCACTCGATTGGTCCCTTTAGAATAGAGCCACCTTCCACAAAGAATGGTCCCTTACCTTGGGCATTTGTGTGCTGATTTTAGGTGGCAAACTGATACAACTTTAAATAAAATCTATTTACTCAGAAAATTATTCTCTTTGTCATTCTAATTGAAACCTTCTGATTAAATCAAGGAGGAGAAATTCTGTTTGTAACTGGTATCCTTTTTTTATATCTTCTAACACTTGCATTACTTTTTTTTCTCCTTGCATTACTTTTATTTTTTAAATTATTATTTTTATTTATTTATTTTTGGCTGCGTTGGGTCTTCGTTGCCTCGTGCGGGCTTTCTCTAGTTGCAGTGACTGGGGACTACTCTTCGTTGAGGTGCACAGGCTTCTCAACATGGTGGCTTCTTTTTGTTGCAGAGCTCAGGCTCTAGGCGCACGGGCTCAGTAGTTGTGCCTCGCGGGCGCTAGAGCGCAGGCTCAGTAGTTGTGGCACACAGGCTTAGCTGCTCTGCAGCATGTGGGATCTTCCTGGACCAGGGCTCAAACCTGTGACCCCTGCATTGTCAGGCGGATTCTTAACCACTGCGCCACCAAGGAAGTCTCTCATCATATTTATTTTGAAGATTACTTTCTATTCTGGAAAATGATTCTGGCTTTCCATTTACAGTTATGATATAAAGTTTTTAATTCATTCATTCAATTAATGTTTATTGAGTACTACCTTCAACGTGCCAGGCAGTATTCAATGAACTTGTGGTACGCCAGTAAGGAGAACAAAAATTCCTGTCCGGAGGACCTTATAATATAGTTTAATTGCTGTTTTTTAAGTTTAAAATAAACTGGCTCAACTTTAAAGAAGCTAGTAAGTAAAGAATGATATAGATGGATCGCAGTATTGGGTACAGGAGGGAGGCAGTCTAGAGGACAAGTTAACACAGACTGAGTCAAACTGCCTAAAGTTGAATCCTGGTTCGGTTACCTGTTAGTTCTGTGATGTTGAGTCACTTACTTCATTGTGCCTCAATTTCCTCCCCTGTAAAACAGTGCAAGAAATCAGTAAATGTTTGGTAGACTGGTAAAAATCCTGAAATTTGTATTCAGATGACTGAGTTCGGAGAAACATTGGAATAGATCATTTAAACAATTACTTAAACAATGCAAGATCAGGGTTTATGTTTTGTTATTTTGAAATAATTTGACTTATAGAAAAGTTACATAGAACAGGAGAGTTCCTGTGTACACTTGGTGTTCCTTCCCCTAACATTTAACAATTTACATGACCCACAGTATAATGATCAAAACTAAGAAATTAACATTGCTATAATACCTAATAATAGAGAATAACAATAATTAATCTACAGACTTTCTTTGGGTTACCCTGTTTTCCCTGTCATCCTTTTCCATGATCCTATCCAGGATCTCACATGTAGTTGTCAGCTCTGCTTAGTCTCCAACAATGTGAACCATTCCTCAGTCTCTCCTTGTCTTTCATGACTTTGACACTTTTGAAGAATATTAGTTAGGTTTTCAATAGAATTTGCTATTTTCTCATGATTAAATTGGGTTTTATGCATTTTTTATCAGAATTCACGGAAGTGATGTGTCCTTCTTAGGACATCATAATCCAGGAGTTCATGATATTGGTATCTTACACCAGTGATGTTAACTCCCATCACTTGGTTAAGGTGCTATTTGCCAGGTTTCTCCACTATTTTTACCTTTATAATTAATAAATATTTGGGGGAGACACTTTGAGATTATGAAAATATCCTGTTTCTATTCCACTGATTTTAGTATCCACTGATGGATCTTGCCTGCAACAAATATTACTGTGGTGTTCTGTGTTCAGTCTTCTATTTTCCTCATTTCTTCCACATTTATTAACTGGAATTTTTATGTAAGATAGACTGTCTCTTCACTCCCATTTATTTTAAAATTTATTAATATCAATAAGATTCATGGATATTTATTTTATTCTATGGATTATAATCCAATCCTATTGTTATTTATTTCTTGCTCAAATTGTTTCATCTTTGGTCACTGAAAGTCCTTTCTAGTTGGCCCCTATGTCTTTTTGATATGCTGCCATTTTTTTTTTTTTTTTTTTGCGGTATGCAGGCCTCTCACTGTTGTGGCCTCTCCCGTTGCAGAGCACAGGCTCCGGACACGCAGGCTCAGCAGCCATGGCTCACGGGCCTAGCCGCTCTGTGGCATGTGGGATCTTCCCAGAATGGGGCACGAACCCGTGTCTCCAGCATCGGCAGGCAGACTCTCAACCACTGTGCCACCAGGGAAGCCCCTGCCATTGGTTTTTGAGTACTTTCTTGCTTTTCTTGGCATCACAAGATGCTCCAGAATCACCTTTTATCTTCCCTGCCCCACCCCCGGAGTTAACAACTTCTCCAAAAAAAGAACTTAAATCAAATCAAATCAAATCTTACAGTATAAATACTATACATAGAAAAACATTAAAAACATAAAAAATTAATTTTCATTAAAAACTTTAATTTTTTTAAATTAAAAAATAAGACAAGGTGGCAACATTTTTTTTTTTTTCCTCCAGTACGTGGGCCTCTCACTGCTGCGGCCTCTCCCGTTGTGGAGCACAGGCTCCGGAGGCACAGGCCCAGCAGCCATGGCCCACGGGCCCAGCCGCTCTGCGGCATGCGGGATCCTCCCGGACCGGGTCATGAACCCGCGTCCCCCGCATCAGCAGGCAGACTCTCAACCACTGCACCACCAGGGAAGCCCAAGGTGGCATCATTTTTTTAAAAATATTTATTTATTTATTTATGGCTGCATTGTTGCTGCGCTAGGGCTTTCTCTAGTTGTGATGAGCAGGGGCTACTCTTTGTTGCAGTGCATGGGCGGTGTGCGGGCTTCTCATTGCTGTGACTTCTCTTGTTGTGCAGCACGGGCTCTAGGTGCACGGGCTTTAGTAGTTGTGGCACACACGCTCAGTAGCTGTGGCTCGCAGGCTTAGTTGCTGCATGGCATGTGGGATCTTCCCAGACCGGGGATCTAACCTGTGTCCCCTGCATTGGTAGGCAGATTCTTAACCACTGCGCCACCAGGGAAGCCCCATGGCATCATTTTTTGTCCCTTAGAATTTGGCTGCTACTTGAATTACAGTTTTCCTCTCAGGCATAGGTTAAGAGTATTCATCAGATGAGCACAATATTATACCATGGAGCAGTGGAGGGGTATTATATTCAGGGTGAATAATACTAAAATTCACAGCATAAAGATTAAGAGCATACACTCTAGAGTCAGATTGGCTGTGCTCAAATTCTAACTCAACTCCTTACTAGTCATATGACATTAGGCTCGTTACTTAACTTCTGTGTGTCTTAGTTTCTTCATGTGTAAAAATGAGGTTAATAATGGTACTTAAAGTGTTTAGAAGAGTTCTTGGCACATAATAAGCATAAAATTTTACCACCAATTTACAGTGCTCTTTACATCTTACAAAGGACTTTCAATTATATTAGCTTATTTTTATCACCAATAGCACTAGGTGTATTCCTATTTCAAACTTACAGATAAAGAAGCTGAGGCTTAGATTTTGCAGGATCATCAGCTTGAAAGTGATAAAAACAAGACTCAAACTTCAGTCATCCAGCTGCAAACTCTAGGTAGGAATGTAAGCACCAACTGTGGAAAGTAGAACATTAAAAAAACTAACAGGACAAAATTCTGTATTAACAAATTACCTGAGCTCGTAGTGCTAAAGTCAGACTTCAGTGAGGTCTTTTCCTGAGTTTATCTGGATTTCTTTTCTTTCTTTCTTTCTCTCTTTAAAAAAAAAAAAAAAAGAAATATATATATTATATATATATATTTATTTATTTATTTAGACTGCGTCGGGTCTTAGTTGTGTGGGATCTTCGTTGTGGCATGTGGGATCTTTAGTTGCAGCATGCGGGATCTTTTTTTTTAGTTGCAGCATATGGACTTTAGTTGTGGCATGCATGTGAGATCTGGTTCCCTGACCAGGGATCGAACCTGGGCCCCTTACATTGGGAGCACAGAGTCTTACCCACTGAACCACCAAGAAAGTCCTTATCTGGATTTCTTAACCTGGTCTATGACATCAGCTTTAAAAAAAAATTTTAAATCCTGATATATTTATGCAAATTTGTGTATATGTGTATTTTTTTTTCTGGGAAAAGTTTTCATATGTTTCATCAAATCCTCTCAGGAATTTGTAAACCCCAAAAGGTTAAGAACTTTGCCTGGACCGCCTGAATTTTCTGACAACCTACTTAACGTGGAGTGGTTATTACGTATTTGGATGTTTACTTGATGTCATATTGGGGCAACTCACATCCTAATGGGAAGATAGCTAAAATTTTTTCTTATCTCTTTTTACACTTTTTATCATGGTAATTTTCAAACATTCACAGAAGTGAAATTTCTATATACCCATCACTCAGCTTCAAAAATGTTTAACATAGGGCTTCCCTGCTGGCACAGTGGTTGAGAGTCCGCCTGCCGATGCAGGAGATGCGGGTTTGTGCCCCGGTCTGGGAAGATCCCACGTGCCGCGGAGCGACTAGGCCCGTGAGCCATGGCCACTGAGCCTGCGCATCCGGAGCCTGTGCTCCGCAACGGGAGAGCCCGCGTACCACACACACACACACACAAAAAATGTTTAACATGGAGTCAATCTTGTTTTACTAATAATCCTCAAACACACACATTCCCCTCTTGATTATTTTAACAAAACCCCACTTCATTTCATTTCATCTGAAAATATTCTAGGTTGTCATATAACTAAATCTCAATATAATCTCAGTATACCATAGAGAACCAATTATAAAGTCTATTATTTATTCAATTATTTATTCACTCAACAGAATTTTATGAAGTACCTAATATTGTACATTGCAAGGTACTAGAGAAGAAAGGTATCACATCACATGTTACTTTTTGAAGTTCTAAGATTTGGGCCTTTCGATGCCCTCGAAAAATAGCTCAGGGCCAAAATAGCTCAAGGCCAATTCATCCTTGATTTCTAACCGACTCTCTGCAACCCCTCCTCCCTATCAATCCATTTGTAAGTTCAATCAGCTGCATTTCCAAAATGTATACCAAATTTCTCCACGTCTATTCATCTCAGTTGCTTTATCTTAGCCCTAGCCACCGCTGGCTTTCTGCTGCACTCTGAAGAGTCTTCTAACTGGTTTTCACGTTTCTGCTCTTGTCTCTCTATATTCCATTACCTGCTCAGGGAGATATGAACAGAAGCATTGAAGACAACATAAATGTCCATCAACCAAAGAATGGATAAATTACGGTATTTTAATATAAAAGAATACTGAACAGTTGTTTAAAATAAATGAATCAGAACTCTATAAGAATGAATAAATCTCAAAAAAATACAACAGAGGGGAAAAAGAGCAAGTTGCAGAATAGGTACAGTATGGTACCATTCATATAAAGTTTAAAAACATGCAATATCAATTATACCTTAATTAAAAAAAGCAAGGCAGTGTTATACATATTGTTTATGGATATGTATGCGTGTGTGTGAGTGTCAGTGTGTGTGTGTGTGTGGTAAAAGCACAAAAACATGAATGAATATTATAAACACAAAATTCAGAATAGGAGTTACCTTTAAAGAGGGAGGGAAGGGACTTCCCTGGTGGTCCAGTGGTAAAAAATCCGCCTTACACTGCAGGGGACGCAGGTTTGATCCCTGGTCAGGGAACTAAGATCCCACATGCTGCAGGGCAACTAAGCCTGTATGCCTCAACTACTGAGCTGGTGTGCCTCAACTAGAGCCTGCGTGCCGCAAACTACAGAGCCGACGCACTCAGGAGCCTGCACACCACAACTAGAAAAGAGAAAAAACCCACATGCCACAACTAGGGAGAAGCCCACACGTGGTAAAGAAAGATCCACATGCCTCAACGAAGACCCTGCATGCCACAACTAGGACCCCACTCAGCCAAAAATAAATAAAATGAATAAATAAATAATAAATAAATCTTAAAAAAAAAAAGAGGGAGGGGAATAGGACTGAGAAGGGTACCATGGGGATTTCACTGAATCTAATTTCTTGCAGTATCCATATGCTTGTTATCCATACATTTTTGGATACCTGAAATATTTTATAATTAAAAAAACACAAAAATTAAATCAAGGTCACATAAAATTCTCCAATGACTTTTCATTATTCCTTAAAAGAAATCCAAGCCTCTTACCAAGGTACAGCAACAGGTCCTATATGATCTGGCTCCTTATTGACTCCCCAACCTCCTCTCTTCCCCGCTCCCCAACAATCACCATGTTTTGGCCTCACTGAATTTGTTTCTATTCCTTGAAGAAGTCAAGTTTGTTCTGACCTCAAGACCTTTGGCACTAGCTCTTATCTCTACCCTTAGAACATTCTCCTGTATGTTCACCCATTTGGCTTCTCATCATTTAGGTCTCAGCTCAAGCAAGCCTTTGTTTGACCATCCTATTTAAAATGGTCCCCACCTATTCTGTTTTTCTCTACACAACATCCTTTCATTCCCTTAACAGCACTCATTACCCTTCAAGGTCTCTTGTTTATGTATTTACTGAATGATTTCTACTGGAATGTAAGCTCCTTGTCTGTCTTTCCTACTGCTATAGCCCTGGCCATTACAACAGTGCCTCATGCATAGGAAGCACTTGATAAATTTTTGTTGAATGAGCAAATTATTCTTATACTGAATAACCAGAAAAATCTCCTAACCTTCTGTTTGTAAAGGAATAGAGCCTAGAAACTAAAGTACTTTTTTGGGGAGGTTTCTTTTCCAGCTGTTAAAGGTTTTCTTTACTATGATTTGCATCAAAGGGTAATAAATCAAAATCTGTATTTTGATGATAGGCACTGGTATCAGCTCCTTTTCATTGTCTCTAATGTGGACTATAAAATTGGGTGATGTAATAAGTCAATCTGTACTTTGATGTACTGTCATGTATCTATTGCTAAGCCTTGTTGCTTTATCTTACACATTCTCTACAAAGCTAATCTGGAAACATATGTTTAAACCATCAGTTCCTTCCTAGAATGTAAGAGTAAACTCAAGGGCATTTTGTCACGTTTCTATTTGTCATAAGTAGAATTAGGAATAATTATTGACATTGTAAAATGTTCTTAAAACATGCGAGCCTTAGTGAATTCAACTTTGGTCTGGAGTGTCCCCTGATTAGCACTGACTTCTCTAAGGAGAGGCTCTGCCCTTCGGAGCTTGCACTGAGATAACACAGTCTTAGTATGCGTAGCTCACTTAATTAATTTTCCTCTGGAAGTTACTTCAAATTTTCATTTTTAATAAAGGTATTTTTATAAAGGTATTTTTTTTCGCTTTTGAATGTATGCTGCATTGACTTCATCACTTAATTCAACAGCAATTCAAAAAATCTTCCAAGGTTGATAGGTTTAATCTTTGGATTAAAGATAAACATATATGCTTTTCTTCTTTCTGGCTAGGTCTAGCTTTCCAGCTAAGAAACAGAGCATATGTCTTACATTAGAGAATCTTATCAGGCTCAGAAGATGTACTCCCATTTCCTGTTCATACCACGCTTACATGCTGTGGAGCTAAACTATAATCATAGCTGCTATGCTATTTTTAAAATGCACTTACAATTTGAGCTCCTGGCTCCCTTTTGGAACCATGGCCATACTGCCACTTTCTCCTCACAGGTGCTCTTTTATAGTAGTTGTGTGGCTGAAATAAGAAATATCTTTATGCTAATATCCTTCTGGAAACCAATAAACCTTGCTACCTTTATGGGAAGTTTAGTTGGTGAATGAGATGTACAAAAAGTTTCTTTGAAAAGTGAATAAAGGGATTTGATGTCTAAGTTGCATTTATTTGTTTAACAGAGAGAGGTGGGGGAAAAGTTGATCTGACAAGCTAATGAAAAAACAACAACCTTGTTTTAGAACTATACGGCAACCTCGATGTATCCTTTAAACCAAGTAAAAGCAGAGATTTGGCATTTATCTGTTACCTATTTAATCTGGAAAAAAAAAGTACCTTGCAAAGTGGAGTTTGCTTATTTATTGTTGGTGGGAGTTGGTATTGGCCAGTGTTTTTTGGCTTTCTTGAAATATCTGACTTGCTGCTTACAACTAATTAGCTAGATAATTCTGTGCTGGGTAGGTTCAACCATAACCCATTATTGGTTTTCATATGTAAAAGTTTAGGGATAAATAATGTTTAGAAAAGTCCTCCTCCTGGTTTCATAATTCAATTTAGAGATAGAGTGCTCAAAGGGGAGAGAGAGGAGATTGAAGTTAGACCTAGGAAAGAGACTTGCATTTGTTTATTAATATTTTCATTTGACAGAAATTTTTATCACTTGGAGTATAAATGGGCACAGATAAAAGGCTGGGTCAGCAAGCCATAGAATAAGTCTCTTTCAACTGTTTCCCTGGAGAAGAGTTCCTGAAGTAGTTCTTCATATGTTACAACTCTAACGTTCCTCTTCAGAGCCCTAATTTTGGCATCAAGATGTTGGATCATTTGGGTTCAAACATCTGTTGTTTCTGGATGGCTTTAAAATTCCATTGCAAGTTCAAAAATGCTCACATTGCAAAGCATGTCCTTATGAGAAGTATCTACTTGGTGTATGTTTGCCCTTCTCTCTCACGAATCTTCCAGGAACATTGCATTCAGGCCTACAATTTCTGCTCTGTTTCTCTACGTGTAGCAGTAACATGAAGTGTTTCTTGTATTCAGATCCCAGCTTCAAAGATTCAGTTTTGGGCATGAGATGCCTCTCCTTGCTCAGTTTATCCTTTATGTGTTTGGAATGCACTGGAATGTATGTAAATACCAGGACTTACGTTTTTTTCACTCTTGTACTTGCCATTGCCTGACTGCTCCATACCAATTGCTGTTAGAACGTTGCAAGTTCTAGCAAGATCTTTTTGGAGAAAGATAATTGCAATCAGATAACCCTTAAAGGGCAAATGTAGTACAAACAAACTTCTTTTTCTGAGAAATAGTTGCATTATAGTTTTCTTTTTACCATTCCATGAAGCATCCCAACTAAGAGATATGATTGCAAGTGGAAAATGAATTAGAAGAATAAATGTTCTCATATTGAAAAAATAGAGTTTTGGATGAACATATATTGAAGAAGGTCTAGTTCTTACGATTCTCTCACCAAGCTACTGAACTCCCTAGCTCTGTATTCTTCTAAAACTTTTGAGTATGTTTTAAAGTCACAATGGATAGACATTTATGAAAAGTATAATTTTGATGGGGGAGACCACTCCATTGCAATTTGACTGGGATTTAGAATCACTTAAACACTGTTGGAGTTTAGGCAACCCTTTAAAAATGAGTCTTGGCATTGATTTCCTACACTCAATCATGTATCTAAATAAAACAATTTGGGAGATATTTTCTTTTGTATACAAACTTTGTGTTTTCTCCCTCAACCTGATAATGGTCATAAATTAATACAGCGTGTACTATCCTAAGAACTACAGTGTATTAAGTAAACGATTTATAGCAAAACAAAATAAACCAAGGAAAGGTCTCAGCCTTCAAGGGCTCTCCAGTGTTAGTGGTTAATTCTCAAATTCTCAACCTCTGTGCTCTTCCGATGGTAGTAGCCACCCCTCCAGTATTAAGGGTTGACTGCCATGTGGGTCATTAACTCTAATCTTTCCTTGGCCCTTTGACTTCTTTATCTCCAGATGCACATAACAAGTTTTAAACCCACCCTGGCCATTGACTTTATGGACTTTCACCCCCTCAGTCTTAGCTCTGCTTTCCACAGAAGTAATTGTGATGTTTGGAAGGCTGCCCATCTCAGAGAATGCTCTGTGGTTTCCTCTTTTCTCCAAGTTCTTTTTTTTTTTTTTTTAAGAGCGTCACACACAAATTAAAGATTTTCTCTTTTAAAGAAATCATTACTACTCCTTATCCATTGGACAGAGAGGGTAATATTAGGTTGCATTCTGTCCTTTGTTGTTATACTTGTGAACATTTAAAAAATCTTTGCCACTGGATTCCAAGTTCCTTGCTTGGCTGTTTTCATCTCTGTCAAGGATGGCCTAGAGCTTGTCACTGAGAACAGAAGGGTTGAGACATGAAGCCCTGACATGAGGTGCACCTGTATTAGAGAGCTGGCTCTGCCAAGTACCAGTAAGACAATTGGGCTATTGTTTAGCCCCTGTAACACTTGGTTAAATAAGATAATGTATGTAAACCACTTGGCATGTGTTTTGTATACATTCATTACCGAAATGTTAGCTATTAGAAGCATGTATATATGTGTTAAAGCAAAGGAAGATGTGCCACTGCTGCTTGGATGATCTTTTGATCTTCACAATTTCTGGAGCATGCAGAGTGTCTCTACAGGAGAACCCAAGCAAATCTCTGATGCAAATTATTTATATTGATAGCATATGTTCATACAAACTAGTTGATAAACTCTAAGTGGCAGCCATTTCTAAACACTGCTTCTGAAGTTAAAAATTGCTGTTTTCAAGTCCCAGTGACAAAATGCATGGACAGCCCCAGCCCACGCAGAGTCTGTGAGTCTGGGATGTGCTCAGCAGCTGGGCAGTGACCTGAGGCAATGACCTAGTGGCTGGAGTCGCAGATTCCATGCTCAGCCTTTGAATCTGGGCTTGGCAAGGTTCTCTGGCAATGAAACTTCTCTAAATAGTGGACCCCTTGGAGAATGTGAAGAAAGCTATCCATAGATAAACATATGTGGTGAGAGAGAGAGAGAGAGAGAGAGAGAGAGAAAGAATAGAAACAGACAGATACAGAAATTGAGGAAAAAAAAAGAGAAAGAAGAGAAGGAAGAGAGGATTCAAAAAGCTAGAGTACGAGTAAGAACCAGAGAGAGGCAATAAGATGCCAGGTTCTGGATTCAAACAGACTTGGTTTTATTTATTTTTTATTTTTATTTTTTAATTAATTAATTTTATTTATTTATTTTTGGCTGCATTGGGTCTTCGTTGTTGCGAGCGGGCTTTCTCTAGTTGTGGAGATCGGGGGTAACTCTTCATTGCGGTGCGTGGGCTTCTCATTGCAGTGGCTTGTCCTATTGTGGAGCGCGGGTTCTAGGTGCGCGGGCTTCAGTAGTTGTGGCGCATGGGTTTAGTTGCTCCGCGGTATGTGGGATCTTCCCGGACCAGGGCTCAAACCCATGTCCCCTGCATTGGCAGGCGGATTCTTAACCACTGCGCCCCCAGGGAAGCCCCCAGACTTGGTTTTAAATCCTCATTTTCAAGCTGTGTGATTCTGGACAAGTTACGTAACTTCTCTTAGTTTCTGTATTTATAAAAAGGAGCAACAGGGCTTCCCTGGTGGCGCAGTGGTTGAGAGTCCGCCTGCCGATGCAGGGGACATGAGTTCGTGCCCCGGTCCGGGAAGATCCCACATGCCGCGGAGCGGCTGGGCCCGTGAGCCATGGCTGCTGAGCCTGCGCGTCCGGAGACTGTGCTCCATCACGGGAGAGGCCACAACAGTGAGAGGCCCTCGTACCGCAAAAAAAAAAACAAAAACAAAAAAAGGAGCAAAAAAGAACACCCACCTCATAAGGTTTTTGTGAGGATTAAATGAGATAATACATTTAAAAGCATGTAGCCCAGCTTCCCTGGTGGCGCAGTGGTTGGGAGTCCGCCTGCCGATGCAGGGAACACGGGTTCGTGCCCT
The DNA here is from genome assembly GCF_964165515.1 of Mesoplodon bidens. Taxonomy (NCBI): domain Eukaryota; kingdom Metazoa; phylum Chordata; class Mammalia; order Artiodactyla; family Ziphiidae; genus Mesoplodon; species Mesoplodon bidens. The sequence continues at coordinate 64,892,752 of NC_138166.1, read as the reverse complement.
GGTCCGGGAGGATCCCGCATGCCGTGGAGCGGCTGGGTCCGTGAGCCATGGCCGCTGGGCCTGCGTGTCCGGAGCCTGTGCTCCGCAGTGGGAGAGGCCACGGCAGTGAGAGGCCCGCGTACTGCAAAAAAAAAAAAAAAAAAAAAAAAAAAAAAAGCATGTAGCCCAGTGAATGGACTATTTTATAACTTTCTCACTTCGTAACATATTGAAGACTTTTCCTCATATAGGGTATTTGTGTTTATTTGTTTACTTAGATATTTGTTTTATTAGAAAAGGGCACTGGGCTTCCCTGGTGGTGCAGTGGTTGAGAATCCGCCTGCCAATGCAGGGAACACGGGTTCGAGCCCTGGTGTGGGAACACCCCACATGCCGCGGAGCAACTAAGCCCGTGCGTCACAACTACTGAAGCCCGCGTGCCTAGAGCCGGTGCTTCGCAACAAGAGAAGCCACTGCAATGAGAAGCCCGTGCACTGCAATGAAGAGTAGCCCCTGCTCACCACAACTAGAGAAAAGCCGGCGCGCAGCAATAAAGACCCAATGCAGCTGAAAATAAATAAATAAATAAATTTATTAAAAAAAAAAGAAAAGAAAAGGGCATCTCTAGAACCAAATGCATACGGTCCCATGTCAATCTGGAGAGATTCTTATTGCTGTTTTTGCAGGGACAATTACAGATAAATGATGCTGGGGGCTTTTTTTTTTTTCTCTTCTAAAGGGGCATGACTGTACCATTTTAAGAAATATTGATTTAGTGGTTCAAATTCCCAAATGGGAGTCACAAGGCATCCATTCACTTATTCTTTCACTTGACCAGAGTTCACTAGGGCCAAGCCAAATTCCGGGTTACGTGGGCCTTGGGGTGTATGGGGTGGAGGTGGGCACACAGTGGGGAACTAAACAGAGGCTCTGCCCTGAGTCCAAGGATCTTCCTCCTTGCTCTACCCCTCTGATAGTCAGGAGGAAGTTTCTCTTGTTGTACCAGGGTGCAATGCCAGGGCTTGCCAAGTTGTTATACAGTCAGAGGGGAAAGAGAGAGAAAAGGAGCCCCAAAGTAGATTGTAGGCTGCACTTCTGCTCCATCTGTCCCATTTACACATCACTCTATTCTGACTTTGACTCACTGACTCATGCTGCTCTGAGCACCTTACACTTCAGTTCTCACATCTGTAAAATGGAATGATGGTGATTGTTAATTCCCTTCCTTCAGGGACTGTTACAAATTGTAAAGTTAACAAGTTATACTTGGAAAGCATTTTAACCTCTCAACTGAAAAGCAGAGAAGTAGTTCAAGGTATAGTTTACATATTCATTGCATTGAATAATTTCCTTGCAGATTATGTTCTTCAAAATGGGCATGGATGTTTTCAATTTAATAATTCAACCCAACAATATTTATTGAACACCTATTACAAAAAAGATAGAAAAATAATTAAGGCTCCATCTTTGCCCCTCAGTTGGTAAATTGAACTACTTTCCGATTTTACTTGTGTACTCTCAAAGGGACCTATTTATCTAATTGCATATAAATTTAACATTCATATCACTAATTGGATCCTTACCTATTCTCCCATGTACACCCCACAAAGAGGTTAGAAAGAAATTTGATACTTAGCACCTGATGATTTTCGTCTATTAAAGGCTTCTGAAAACAATGTATATCAACAGGAAGGGGGAATCTTCATTTATCCTATTTGCTAGCTAATAAATAGAGTGAAACAGGAGAGGGAGACAGGAATGTGCGTAGAGGTCTGTCGACACTTGGAGAGCTACTGTCATCTGCAACAACTCAGTAATTTCTCACAGTCTTCCTTCTCCTCTCCTATAGGCTTAATTACTCAAGGCTTTGCTGGGATTTGAAGCTTATCCTATTATTTAAAGATCGAAATCAGGATATGAGAAATAAATACAGGGCATCATGTTTACTTTCAGCCTCAGTCTCTAGTAGGGTTTTAACTGTTTAACTAAAGATAGTCTCCAATTTGATTTCACTAGTACACTCCAAAATTTCACTAGTATACTCCAAATCTCCATGTAAGGTTACAGACCTATTTTAGCTGGATCCATTTTCTTCTGGGCAGATAAGCTAAGATTGCAACATCAGAAGCAGTTCAACCAATCATTATGTATAAACCTCAGCCCATTTATATAATGCAATCCTTCTGGTAGTAATGACACAAAAGATGCAAATAAGCAAGATCACAAGCCTGTCAAAGTCCCAAATCATTTGTGGCAACAGGGCCACAAAACCTCTCTCTCCTTGGAAGTAAAATAGTTGCTCTAATGGTAACCAAATGCCCTCCTTCAGGAGAGTATTTCAAGAAGGTAGAATGTACATGTATTATACAAATGTATACAGTCTCTTTAGGAGATAATAATAAATATCATGCTGGGAAGCTGGAACACAAAAAGACTGAGTACTGTCTAGAAGATCATTCTACAAATCTCAGGAAAAGCAGTAAGTGTTCAGGCCTGTGATCCTTTGTCCAGGCCATGAGATAGCACAGCCCATGTGAAAAAAGGACCAGCTAGTTTTACAGCATAACATGGTATTTTATTTCACCATAGTAGACTGCTGGGAAATCTCTGGAGGCCTGGCAGCTGCGTCTTGTCTTTAATATGAAGCCTGGGGATGGGGGGAGAGAAAGAGAGAGACACTCATAATTCACAAGAGGCACAGCCATAAGAAAGCCATTCTGAGCAACTGAATCAGACACAGAGGGGGAGCTGCTATTCCATCCCTAAGTCAAGAATGCTTTTTGTCTTTCCTTCTCTCCTTATCGGCTGTGTCCTCATGAAAAGATCATTTATGGATGGTGGAATGAGTGCATCAGAGCCAGCTTCTGTTCTTTGCTTTTCTTCCCCCATTGCTGCTGTCCTGTAAAACAGCCCCTTTGTTAAAGACTGAAAGAGCAGATGCAGCTCAGATACTATCGTAAATAAATTGCGGAGGGAGTATTTTATCTTGAATTGGTCTAACACCATTTTTGTGTTGAAAGTAGTTCTACTGCTGATCCAAATATTCTAGAAAGTTGAGATACCCATAGCAAAGTAGTATTTTACATGTGTCTCTTTAAAATGATGTAACGTATGGGAAGAATTAATATGTCAATTAAATAATACATAGAAGAAATGGACACAAAATGGCATCATTAGGTGGAGTGAATAGGGGAGGCCTTGTGGAAGAGGTAGGATTAATAGAAAGTGCTGGATAAAGTAAGAGTGAAGGCATAGGGCTAGGCATGGACTTAGTGGGCATGAAAGTAAGAAGACTGTTTATTAGTTTCATAGAATTAGAAGTAGGTAGAAGGAAAAGGTGCACAGGTTCGGTAGCAACTAAAAACTAGGCTTAATGTTTTAGACTGTTTAAATAATCAATTAGTTGCTATCCATGTTCATATTTGTCAAAAATGCTTTAGATATAGATGACAAAAGGAAAATCATTTACAATCCCACTAGTCGTAAAGATGGTGAACATTCTGGTGCATTTTCTTTCACAAACTTTCTTTGCAAATGTATTATCTTAGTTTAGATTCCCCAGAGGCAGATCCTGATACAAGGATTCAAGTACAACTAGTTTATTTAGGAGGTGATTCCAGAAAACACCATTAGGGGAGTGGAAGTAGTAAGACAGGGAAGGAAAAGAAGCCAAAAAAAGGGTCTTGTTCTCAGATGAATCAGTTGGAGCACAGTCATGCTGGGGAACTCAGAGTTGTTTCACTGAGGGATAAGGAAGCTAGAGTATTTATCCACTAACTCCTGTCAGTTGAGAGTTGATATGGGGAGCATTCATTCTCCAAATGAATCTCTCTGGGCCAGAAAAAGAATCCTAAGCAGAGAGTTACAGGTATTTGCAACCAAGAGCACTCAGTATGTAGTGGGGATATGGGTACTACATAAATATACACAAATTATATTTTTATGTATAAAAGCTTTCTGTGCATCAGGTATTATACTACATATTTTACTTGCATTAACTCATATAATTCTCATAGAAGTCCTGCAAGTTAGGTGCTACTCTTATCCCCTGAGGCTTAGATACTGGGATTAGAGGCTGCTAGAAGAAAATATGAGATTCATACTCCCAGAGATTAAATACCTGAAGTCACAAAGAGATTATATACTTTCCAAAAGAGGTTTAATGTCAGCTTTATTCATCTAGCTCCTCCCTCCTACACATTTTCTCCTCTTTCTGTCAATAAAGCATTTTTTCCTTGCAATTGTAAAAGTCTCTGTTTTCAGAGACATTTATTGGAAAACAAAACAAAACCCTGAGACACACAGGATCTGTGACAGATACCTGTCAATTGTGTCTGTTTAGCATCTTCCTCCCCCATTTTCTTCCAGTACAGCATATTATTTCATTTGGGAGAAACGATCCACTCCTTCTTATAGGTTTAATGGGCTGTCAAACCAGTCTTCAGTCTGGTGAGCCTGAGATCCAGACTTGGCCAACCATAGTTTCCATATATTTGCTTGGCCACAGGGATTGGCTAGAAATGTGTTTGTGCATCAAGCTGAGCCAATTAGGGTCTATCCCTGGGGCTTTACTTCAAGCTTTGCAAGAAGGAAGCTGATATCACTAGACTGAGATAATATAATCAGTAATTGTCTGAACCATGCTCTTCTTCCCACAGCAAGGTGGAGCAAGCTCATCTGTAGTAGGAGAGAATGTAAACAGAGCAGAGACGTGAAGTGAGAGGACAGAGAGAGAGAGAGAGAGACAGACAGACAGACAGAAAGAAAGAGATACAGAAACAGGCAGAAAATCTGACTGCATTGCTAAGTCCCTGCAGTCCCCTGAGGTCTACTCCCCCTGGACTTCCTATTGCATGAACCAAAAAAAAAAAAAAAAAACTGATAAATAATAATCTTACTCCTTCCTTCCATCCATCCTTCTTTCTTTCATCCTTGTTTACTTATTTATTTGTTTGCTTATAGCTGATTTGACTTGGGTTTCTGTTTCTTGCAACCAGATTCTTGACTAATTCAGGACCAAGTGCATTCTGACCAGGAAGTATGTTTGTGGCCATTAAGTTATACATTGGTGTAGGAGAGCAGGGGGTGGAGAGAATCAAATTATGATAGGACAGGCATGACCTTTTCCCATCCTTTACAACTTTATTTGCTTCCATGATTCTCAGGTCAATTCCAACTCTCTGAGGCATGAAGGAGGCCCCTACCTTCAGGGAGTATTCAACTGCAATAGCAACATGGAGCACGGTTTCCTATTGACTGCTGCCTTTGCCTGCAGCTATTGATGGCATTCATCAATAGAAAGCTAACCATTGGGACTGTCTAGTTTTTCCTTCCTACTCTTGAAACTCAAGGACACGGAGAACTCTGCTTTTATGGGACACAGACTGACGGTTCTGTGAGTTCTAACCCTGGCTTAAGCAGTCTTTGACTTGTGTGAGTGATCCTCCAAAGAGTCAGCAGATCTAAGATCTCAACATGCTTTTATTAATCTGGAAGCTATGACATGCTTGAAATAATAGCTGCCATTTATTAAGCATTTACTGTATGCAGGCACTGTACACTTGGGCTTTGTGTATGCTATTGTAATGTAATCCTTGTAGAATTCTGCAAAGTAGGGATTATCAGCCCCTTTTACAGATGAAGAAACTGAAATTCAGAGAGGTCAACAGCCAACGGCCCCACAAACCCAGGTCTGTAAGACTGAAAGCTTCCCTTACCCCTCCACATACTCTAGTGCCTAAGCCCTGGAGTAAAGGCCTAATAGCCTTCCTTGCTTATAGAGTTTTAGGTTTAACACCTTCACTTTTAGGATACACAACAAGGCTAGAAATTTAATCCTAAACTTCCAAGCACAACTTTTAGAAAGGCTCTCTGGCCCTTTGCCATTGGTTAATTGTGTGGTCCTTAAACTGGGTTTGGAGACACCTACTGGGTGGATTTGTGTATCAACTCAGCTAAACTGAAACTAGGGCACTCAGTCTCCTCGTGCTTACATAGCCCCAGGTTACTGTGGGCTTCAGGAGACATTCTGCGTGAGCTGGGAAGGCGAAAGTGAAGCAGTGGAGAAGCCTAATTTGTTTTGCACGTGGAAGGCTGGTGCAGGCACAGGTGCTGCTGCAGCTCATTCATGCTGTCACTGACCTGCTGGCTCGTGTTGGGATGGAAGAGCAGCCGGGCCTGCAGCTTCTCCAACCTCTCTGACTCCTGGACCAGATATGTGTTTCGTTCCCTGATGAAGGACCCCAGCTTCTCCTACAGATTACCCCATCGTTAGAACTGGCGGCTCAGAGGCCCTTGCTTCCCACACTGCATGGCCATCTTTCTTTCCCAAATGTTTTCTCTGGGGATTTCAGGCTTCAACACTAGACATAGAAGAAAGAGGCTCACATAAGCTGTGTAACCAGCTCCCCCACTTGTGTAATATCAAATCCCTATAAAAAATCCCGCATTAAATATATATATTTCCTAATGTTCTGCTTCTCTAATTGAACCCTGACTAGTTCCTTATACCTGGGATAGGTGAAGAATTCGAGACTACAGTTTTAAGGGAGTCAACTTCCAAATCTTCAACCTCCTTACTCTTTCATAAATCCGATCTGTTAAGAACAAGCCAGCTTGCTTCTCCAGGAAGAAGATGCTGAGAGTTAGGAGTGCAAATGTTCTACTGGGGAGTAACATCCATGAAAGAAAAAAGGAGAAAGCAGGGTTGGGCATATGGAGTCACCAGACTGTAATAATGATCCCACAACATCTCTGCCAGATCAGTGGGGGAGCTCCAGAGCCGAGACTGCCCCTCAGTAGTTTTCCTGTAGGGTGGAAATAGCCAGGCCCCTGTGCAACAGCCTTGCTCATTGGTGGGGGCCATTCTGAGAGAGTGTGACCTTCGTTGAGAAGCTAAGGAATCTCAGCTAGGAACATTCCTCCTAGCTGGGCAGCAAGTCCTTTCTTGGGGGGATATCTGAGCAGCACATTTCCATATCTGCCACCTTACTCATACTAAATCTTACAATAGGGCATTGCCCTGGGCTATGAAAACATCACTTATGAACCAAATAAGGCAATACACTGAAATATTGATTTAGGAATCCATTGGTATCATGTAAGAGGGATTGTTCTAGATCAGTATTTCTCAACCTTTTTTTTTTTTCATTATTGCTCATCCCCCCACCCCCTGGGGACCTTTATAGACAGTTTTTCCCTAATTGTCCCCCCAACATGAAAATCCAATATTACAGGCACACTCTGTATATGTTTATGTACTATATGTATATCTGTGCTTTGTACATAAAAAGAGTAAGATTTTTTTCATCTCCCAAGAACCAGTTTTCACTCCCTTGGTGACATCATCCCTGTGTAGAATGCATGTTCTAGATTAAAAGAGACTTAAGGGATATATAACAAACAGATGCAATATATGGCCCAGGGTTAAATCCTGGATTGAATAAACCATCCCATAAAGGGCATTTGGGGGACATGTGAGAAATTTTAATATGGACTTGCTATTTTTGTTAGGTGTGACAGTGCTATTTTGGCTGTGTAGGAAAATGTTCTTATTTTTTGTAGATGCATGTAGAAGCAAAACCCAAGAAAGAAATATTGGTTTGGTGATGACACCTTCATTTATCATTAATCAAGTTTCCTTACATGCATGGGGCTTCCCTTCTTTGCCTATCTTACTCATATTTCTGTTATGAGTGAAGTTTGGCATTAGAAGTAGAATAACTGGCCTTTGTGGGGAAGCTCTGGATTTGGAACAGTTAAACAGTATACATTAGTGATGCTGATTCTTTTAAAGTTAACTGGAATGTCTTGCAAGACAAGCAAATTTTTTGCATTCGGATAAAACTGATTTATAAAATTTTTACATGATCTCTTTAAGACTTGAGGTATTTTATTCGTTGGGAAGTTAAAGCCTATTTTATCAAATAGTGTCATGAAATATTTATCCCAATTGCAATCTATCATCATCTTATCCTCTGATGAAAAATTTTAGATGACAACTTAAAATATGTGAGGAGTTACATAGTTTAAAAAAATTCTTTTGGGGGTTATGTAAGCAACATATTTAAAAATTTAAGAAAATACATTTCAAGGAAAGGAAGACCTCTCTTTTTGCATCCCTTTAGTCTCTTTCCTTTCCAGGAGCCAGTGACTAATTATAGGCATATAAGACACCTGATTAGGATTCCAGACAAAATGGCAGCCCTTTGCTTTTGTGCATGAGAACCAAGTTTATTTCAATAATGTTTCATTTTCCTTTTTCTCAGTGGTAGATTCCACTGTCACATAGCCACAAGCATATCAGCGGGACTCAAGAACCTTATATAGGGGCTTCCCTGATGGCGCAGTGGTTGGGAATCTGCCTGCCAATGCAGGGGACTCGGGTTCGAGCCCTGGTCTGGGAAGATCCCACATACCACAGAGCAACTAAGCCCGTGTGCCACAACTACTGAGCCTGTGCTCTAGAGCCTGTGAGCCACAACTATGAAGCCCGTGCACCTAGAGCCCGTGCTCTGCAACAAGAGAAGCCACTGCAATGAGAAGCCCACGCACCGCAACGAAAACCCAATGCCTCCAATAAATAGATAAATAAATACATAAATTTATTTAAAAAAAAAAAAAAAAGAACCTTATATAAAGCTGCAACTGCCTCCTGCAACTTTTCTCCCCAAACTTTACAAACCCCACTGTTCGGTTTTCAGAGACCTCCTTCCTGCTTGTTGGTGGGTGAATGAGAAATTACTCCAAATGGCAAAGAGATCACTTTTGTTATTTCCAATCAGTGTGAGATTGAAAAGTCAAATGTGAGGGGTTGTATGTTTTTTCAGACAGGATGAATCACTGGCATGTTGCTTTTTGAAGGGTATCTAAATCATTTCACAGAGCACACTTTTAAACAAAAGCCCTCCCATAAGGCTGAAGCATCTGGCATGATGTATGTTCTTCCAGATTTCTCAAGAGTCTGAGCTTCCCAAGGCACGTTGTGCCCCACCTTTCAGGGTTTTTTCCTACTTAATTTTCTGGCATGTCTCCCTGTCAGGTCCTGCGTATCATTCTCATTTCTGCTGACTTCGATTCTCTAGTCTTGGCCTAAGTTTGGAAAATTCCAAAGAGGAATGTTCTACCAGTTTTCAGGCTAGAAGTAAAATTCTAACAAGATCTGTTTGTTGCTCGCAAACAGTCTTCGACTCTTGGAAGATGATTGCAATCAGCTCTTGGGTTTTGGATGGGCTACACCCCTCAAATCTCAAGCCTTCACCTCTCAACTCCAGGCCTGTATTTCTGACTGTTCCTTGAGCATGTTCTTTTTGAAAACCCACCGTGATGTTAAACTCATATTGTCTATGATGGAACGGCTATCCTTTCCCTTTAATATTTCCTGCATGGGTTGCTCTACCAGATTAAGCTTCCTGTAGTGATGTTCGGATCTTGTCACACCCTCTAGGATAAAAGGCTCCAGTAGTTCACCATTGTCTATAAGATAAAATACAAATTCTTTTCTTGGTATTCAAGGTCCTGATACTCCAGTTGGACTGGTTCATTTTATATTGCCCAAACAGGCCTTCTACTTAAGTCTATCAGGTTTTTGGTCAAATGTTCTCACATTCTGGAATGCTCTACTTTTTTCTATTTATTTTTCCTACAAATATTTATGTTGCTCTTCAAATTTAACCGAGATATCTGCATGGCATTTCCCTTATTTCCTTGAAGACTCTGCTCAAATGTCACGAACTGAGTAAGGCTTTTCTTTCTTTCTTTTTTTTTTTTTAAATAGAGCATTTAATAGGAACCAGAAAATATAAACGCTTATCAGTTTTAGAACACTGCAACCTTAAATAAAGATGACAATAACACATTCTGTTAAATATTCACAGTAGAATATTATAGATGCACTTAATCGTTTTGAATGCTTCTTTACCTCAGGAGGAATCTAGGAGAAGTAGCACTAACCATGGACATGCAGACTATAAAATAACTCTGTAGCTCCAGCTGAGTTGATGGCCACACATTTATATATGCCAGCATCTGTGATCTGGGTGCTTTCAATATTGATGATCTGTCCTCTGTTCAAGAAAGTCACGCTACTGGAACATAACAGTGGACGATTATCTTTGTATCATGTAATAGCAGGCAAGGGATTTCCAGTTGCCTTACACTCCAGCTGTATGGGGTTGTTCACTACCACTGTCTCATTCAGCATCTTCCCTGCATCCTCCAGACTGGGTGATTCTGCTAGTGTTGGAGGGTCTCCTGCAGAGGTGGGGGGGGGCAGCTGTGACTCACCATGGGGACAAGGACAATGGTCAGTAAGGCTTTTCTTTAACACTCATATTAATATTAATATTACAACAAGTCAACCCTGGCCACCCCCTATCCTATCTGCTTTATTTATTTTTCTCCATAGTACTTATCACCATACATTATTTGTTCATGTACTGTCCATCTGCCTCCAAGGGGGTAGGGATTTTCATTAGTTCCATTCATTGGTGGAGCGTCAGCAATTAGAAAAGAGCCTGGCACATAACAGGCACACAATAAATATTTATGGATTAAATAAATGAATGAATAAACTCTGAAAATACTTAAGGGCATTTAGAATGAGCCTGGCACTCTCTTGGGTTCTGGAGAGGTGGATATCAACCAGGTGGGGTTCTTTTAGAAACCCATAATCATGTGAAGAAAAATGTGAAGTACAAAAACGGAAGTGTTTACCAAGATCAAGTGTAGCATGGTGTAGGAAAGAGAAAGGAATTAATATTACTGAGCTCCTACTATGTGTCAGATACATTCACATATCTGGTCTTGTTTAAGTTTCACAGTGATGCAATCCAGTAGGTTTTATCATTCCCAATTGTGTAGGTGAGAAAACTGAAGCTAAGTAATTTATCCCAAAGTTTTTTGCTAATAGGTGGTTAAAATCAGAAGGGATTTAAAACCAGGTCTTCTCATGCAAAAATCAGTACACTTTGCACTATACTAGGTTGCCTCTCAAGTCATTAGGGAGTGAATATATTTAGCTTAAGGCATCGTGGAGTAAGTGCTATTTGAGTGATTAATGAGAGGCTCATCAAAGCAGAGAAAAAATGGCAGGATAGTCACCCTCTGTATAAACTTCCAGCCCACCTCTGTCCATGGGCTCTTTCCCTTCTGTCCTCTCACTCCCTTCTGTAATATTAATTCATTCAATAAATCTTTGAATATCTGCTATGTGCCAAGTAATGTTCTATACTCTGGTGCTATAGTAGTGAATAAAACAAAATTCCTGTTTCCATGGAGATTTCATTCTCTAAATATTTTGTGTAATACTGGGAGAAAGCAGGACTTTTCAAATTTAGAGAGTTCGGATTAGTGTTATGGCTTCATCACAGTCTAGCTGAGGACCTTGGAGAGGTCATTTAAACTCTCTGAATCTCAATGTCTATATTTGGAATAGGAATAACTACCCATCTCACCAAAATATATGTTGCGAGGCTCAGATAGGATGAAAATACTTTGAACCATGAAGCACTGAACAACTGTGTTTTATTAAATGTAACATGCCACTGCTTTTAAGAAACACTATTATTTATGTACCATTAAGAAAGAAAAAAATCCACCAATTATGACATGCCACTGATTGTAAGAGCCATGACAATTTCAGAGATGTCAAAATGTGGGAAAAAATTATGCATCTTAGAATTGTTGAAGTATGGAATAAGAAAGCTAGTATTGTCATTCTAGTATGTAGCTACATATGCTCTAGTATGTAGCGTATGGTTCAGAGAGGAATGGATTCAGCAAGATACACTGGAGTACATTAATAAGGTAAGTGATAGAATATTTCTTAGAGATTTTCAAGAATCTATCTTTGTACTCAATTTTTTTCTTGGATAAGATAATTGCAGACTTTTTCTATGTTGTAGAATTTTGGAGCTCCAATCACCTATTTTCCCTTGAACAATGCAGCCATACTGGCCCAGAGCACTACCTGTAGACTATTATATGAGAGACGAATGAAGTTTTTGCTTGTTTGAGAAGTAAAGTCTCAGGACTTCCCTGGTGGTGCAGTGGTTAAGAATCCACCTGCCAATGCAGGGGACAAGGGTTCAAGCTCTGGTCTGGGAAGACCCCACATGCCACGGAGCAACTGAGCCCATGCGCCACAACTACTGAGCCTGCGCTCTAGAGCCCTTGAGCCACAACTACTGAAGCCCACGTGCCACAATTGCTGAAGCCCGCATGGCTAGAGCCCGTGCTCTGCAACAAGAGAAGCCACTGCAATGAGAAGCCTGCGCACCGCTACGAAGAGTAGCCCCCACTCGCCGCAACTAGAGAAAGCCCGCGCATAGCAATGAAGACCCAACACAGCCAAAAATAAATAAAAATAAATGAAGTTCAAAACTCAATTAAAAAAAAAATAAAGTCTCTGTTCCAAGTCCTTATGCTAATTAATAGAACCACATGTACACATTGCACAGTGCCTTCTTCAAGAAAACTTGTCTGTATCAGGAAAATGGTGCTTTACTAGAACAATTTTTTTCAATCATATCGGCATTGCTAATTATGTAACTGAGATCTCTCTCTCTTCTCCTCCTTCCCTTATGACTCTTCCTCTTCCTCTGCTGCACATCACCTCCTCTCCCCTTTTGCTTTGGCTCTTAGGAAACTCTAAGATAGATATGTACTTCTTTATAAGGTTCTAACTTCAGTTTCATCTTTTTTGCTGACCTTTATTTTTCTTTTCTCCTAATTCTAACTTATTTTTTCCAACATTTCTTTTTTTTTGAATATCTAGAAAAGATGAAAGAATTTTATGGTTAACACCCATATACCCACCATCTGGATCCATGATTAACCTTTTACTGTACTTGCTTTATCACATGTCTTTCCGTATATCCATTCCCCTTTTCAATTACTCTTTGATGTGTTTCAAAGTAAATTACAAACATCTATACACTTTACCTCTATACATTTTAGTATGCATAGCATTAACCAAAGTTCAATATTTGGTTATAGTTTTTTGGGTTTTTTTTCAGTGAGGTAAAATTTACATACAACAAAGTGCACATACCTCAAGTATACCATTCAGTGGTTTTTGACAAGTGGATACATTTGTGTAACACAAATCCTGATCAAGATACAGAATATTCCCATCAGTCCAGCAAATTCCCTCATGTTTCTTCTTTCATCCTCACAACTTCAGAGGCAAATGCTGTTCTGATTTTTTTTTCCACCGTAGATTAGTTTTACCTGTTTTAGAAATTCATATAAATGGAATAACACAGTAAGTACTCTTACATAAATCTTTTTTTCACTCAGCATAATGTTTAAAGGTTCATCCACATTATTATGAGTTCCAGAATTTGTTTCTTTATACTGCTGATTTGTATTCCATTGTATGAATACACCTCAGTTTGCTTAACAATTATAGCTGCTGTGAATGTTTTTAAGTCTCTTTGGGGAAATGCTTTCACAATTGTTGGCTACATACCTAGGAGTGGAATTGCTGGGTCATAGGGTAGATGCATGTTTAATTTCATAGGAAACTGTCAGTCCTTCTCCCAAAGTGATTATACCAACACCACTGTATGAGAGTTCAGGTTGTTCTATGTTCTCCCAACATTTAGTATTGTCAGTCTGCTTTTTTCAAATTATTATTTATTTTAGCTATTCATGCAAGTAGTAATATCTCACTGTGGCTTTAACTTGTATTTCCCTGATAATTAATGATACTGAGTATCTTTTAAATGGCTTATAGGCCATTAATGTATCTTCCATTGTGACGTGTCTATTTAAGTCAATCCAAATTGAGTTGTTCGGTTTTTCAAATTTTTGAGGTGTAGGAGTTCTTTACATATTTTAGATACTAATTCTTTGTCAGATATATGTCTTGCAAATATTTTATATTAGTCTATGATATATTTCTTTTGCATTTCATTAACACTTTTTATGAACAAAAGTTCAAAATCTTGGTATAATTTAATTTATCAATTTTTAAATGGTTATTGCTTATCCTGTCTAAGAAAACTTTGCTATTCCAAGTTGTGAAGATATTCTCCTCTTTTTCCAGAAGCTTTAGAGTTTTCACTTTTACATTTAGGTCTGTGACTCCCTCTTGAATTAACTGTGTATCAGGTGAGGTAGGGGGTCAAGGTCCATTGTTTTTCCATTTGGGTACCTACTTCCAGTATCCAATCTATTTTTAAAAAAATCTTGTACTTTATGTTTTTGTAAGATCCCTCAAATATTTTTGAAACAAGCAATAACTGGATTCTGCCTAAAGGCCAGAGAATGCCCTCATGAGTCTCCTTGCAGTGCTGTGATGGGTAATATTCTCCCAACATAGACATATTAAAATATAATTCCCCTCCCCCACAATAAAAGGTGCTCTGTGTTTCCTTTAGCCTTGGCCTTAAGTTATTCACTTTCCTGCCTCTCCAGGAGCGGTGAAATGCTGCTGTGCATTCACTTGACCAGGATGGTTGGTTAGCTTGTTCCTACCGGGTCTTGTGGAGATGAAGCAGCAAAATGCTTAGGAGGATTGTCTTTTGGGTCTGAGTAGCCTAACGGGTTTTTACAGGCCTCCAGGGCTTATCTTCAGCACTTTGGGAGACCGTTTGTTCTACAGAACTTTTTAAAGGTAGAGAAGTTAGACTCTGATAAGATCTAGAGACAGAGCAAATCTGTGCTCTGGTTCTTTTGGTAAATTTGATTCTGGGTTCTCAGTTCTGAGTGCCAGTTGTTAAGTGGAGACTTTCATTTACCCTCTTTTAAACTGTTTTTCCTACCTTTCCCCTTTTTGCTCAGCAAAGAGAATCAGACCCTGTATGCATTTATATAGTACGTGTGTGTATATATATGTGTGTGTGTGTGTATGTGTATATATATATATATATACACACACACACACACACATACACTTATGAAAGTATATGTACTGGTTACGAAAATAATAAATAATATAAGCTCATTGTTGAAAACTTTGATAATACAAACAATGTGCAAAGAAGAAAGTTCAAATCAGCTATAATCTAACACCCAGAGATAAGCCGTGGTGTCATTTTTTGGTCAACTTTGACTTTGAATCTTGGCCCTGCCTCTTACTAGCTTGGCACCTCTTTTTTTTTTCCAGCTTGGCACCACTTTGACTCTAACCTCCCATCTGGGAAATGGGGATAACTTCCTTCATGGACAAGCTGTAAAAGTGAAAGATGATGTATGTAAAATCTTTGACAAATAATAGATACTAAATAAATATAAGTTCACCTATTGCAGGGTATAGAAAGTGAGTGGGTGTAGGGAAAAAAATGTCTCAGTTCCCTTTTCCTCCCCATTTTAAGTTCTGTTATTAAACTCCTTTAAAGCAGGTACAACTAGAGGGACAGAACACAGGATAGTGGTTGCTAGGAGCTAAGGGTGAAGCAGCAGTCGATTAAAAAGGGGAAACGGTTCTATATCTTGATTGTGATGGTAACTACACAACTGTACGTGATGTTTAAAACTCACAGAACTATACGCTAAGAGGGTGAATTTTATTGTATACAAATTATACTTCAATAAACCTGGCTTTAAAAAATACTCCTTTAAAACAAAGTCCTAAATTTCTTCATTGATTTAAATTGGTCCTTCCAGGTCCTCTCAGCATTTCCCCTCCAGTTTATCTCTTTTCTAGACACTTGAGGCTTTTTACCTTCCAGATGGTGTTCTGAATGTTGGTTTAGCTCTCCTGTTAATTGTTACACTGGATTCTTTGTTCCCTGCCTCCCTGCTTTGCTGCATATTTTATTTCCCTCTTTTGAATTGACATTTTGTTGAGCTAGCTTCAGCTGTGCTTAGCAAACCAAATGTATCGCTGTTTCACTTGCTTTTTTCGTGTGTGCGTGTGACAGAAATGTTCTGATCAGGGCAACTAATTAATTATAGTGAGCAAGGTAAGAGAAAAGCAGATCCTGAGTCCTTGTGTTAATGGTTAAACAGACATCCTTTAAAATCTTCTAGATTGTTCCTTCTACTATGAACAAAGGACTTGGAACAATTTTTATGCTGAAAAATAAGTAAAACACAGGCTCACAGTAGAACTTGTTATAGCTACTTGTTGTAGCTCAGTTAAAACAGATGCAGCTATTTGAGGTATATCTGATCACATAATACATCCTGAAATTTCCAGGACAGTCTGGATATCAAATATTCCATGCCAAGTTTTCTCTAAGACACTCATATTGTGTAGACCAGACAAATGTATCTTGATTTTCGTTCATAAGATATTGGTGCCAGACTCATAAGTTAAATTTATTAATTCTTTCTTTATTTTTCCATTCTGCAAGTATTTACTGAGCATCTACTACTGAGTGCTAGGCTCTCTAGTAGGCTCTGGAGAAACAGATAAATAAAATCTTTCTTGGGGCTTCCCTGGTGGCGCAGTGATTGAGAGTCCGGCTGCCGATGCAGGGGACACGGGTTCGTGCCCTGGTCCGGGAAGATCCCACATGCCGTGGAGCGGCTGGGCCCATGAGCCATGGCCGCTGAGTCTGTGCGTCCGGAGCCTGTGCTCCGCAACGGAAGAGGCCACAACAGTGAGAGGCCCGCGTACCACAAAAAAAAAAAAAAAAATCTTTCTTGAGAAGCTAATGTTGTTCAGTCTGGGGTATGGACAGGCTAACAAATGAGTTCAGTTTCTCTAGAAAACAACTGCATACAGGAAAAGACCAGAGATAAGTCAATTCATATACGATATAATTTACTGAGAAGCTTTTAAACTTTACTGTATAGACATATATTTTAACTGCATAAGTAATATAGACTTGTTTTAACACACCAGTATTAGGAAGATTTTATTAGGCAGCCCTCTATTAAAAATGTAGTATTTAAGTAAATGTATAATATTGCATATATTTATATATTTTCAACAGGAGAGATTGTAATCTATTCCCAGGGCTTTCACTAGTATAACTTTTGGTTAGAAATCTTCCTCTGACTAGCTTGACCATCTTGCAGTTACTTCTAATAACAGCTGGTATGTCCTGAGTTCTGCCAAATGCCAGGTAATTTGTAGATACTTTTTCTATTACTCATGCAACTTGGTGGAGTAGGCATTGTTCTTCCACTTTATAGACTAGGTGGAGAGTGGGTTTCAGACAGGGTGAGTGACTTGTCCAGTGCCACCAGCCGACTGGAGGTGGAGGGGAGATCTAATGTGCCTGACTGAAGGCAGTGTACTCTTCTCCTGGCTACACAGCCCTTCATTGTTGGGGAGCTTTTAACTGCGTATCAGGCATGCATTTATTTAAATCTCCGCTGCTACCGGAAAGGAAAGTGAGAAAGGGGGACGTAATTAAGATGCAGCTACTGCCAAAGCATCCCTCGTAATCCAATATTCTCGCTGCAGCCAGAGAGATCCTTGTAAGTGCCAATTGGGCCATGTCTCTCCATTCCTCAGAATCTTCTGTTTAATTTTTAAAAATTAATTTAATTAATTAAAACATTTTTTTATTTTGTTTTGGCTGCATTGGGTCTTCATTGCTGTGTGCAGGCTTTCTCTAGTTGCAGCGAGCGGGGGCTACTCTTCGTTGTGGTGCACAGGCTTCTCACTGCGGTGGCTTCTGTTGTTGCTGAGCACAGGCTCTAGGCGCTCAGGCTTCAGTAGCTGTGGCTCACGGGCTCCAGAGTGCAGGCTCAGTAGTTGTGGTGCACGGGCTTAGTTGCTCCGCGGCATGTGGGACCTTCCCGGACCAGGGCTCGACCCCGTGTCCCCTGCATTGGCAGGCGGATTGTTAGCCACTGCGCCATCAGGGAAGCCCCCTCTTCTGATCAATTTATTAATTCATTATTTATTTCTAAGGTTAAAAAAAATTTTTATTGAGGTAACATTGGTTTATATCATTATATAAGTTTCACATGTACAACATTATTTTTCTACTTCTGTATACACCACAGTGTGCTCACCACTGAAGATTTAGTTTCCATCTGTCACCATACATTGATCCCCTTTAACTATTTCATCTTCCCTCACCCTTTCCCCTCTTCCCTTCTGCTCTGTTCTCTGTATCTACATGTTTGTTTTTGTTTGGTTTTATTTGTTTATTTATTTTGTTGTTGGCTCCCAGCTGTGTTAGGCACATGGGTCTGTTCCTGTCTTTCCAGCCACATGTAGGCATACTCTCTCCTGCCCTCCCCTGGAGGTGCCCTAGCCATGCTGGCCTCTTTTGTCCTTTTCTTTCCCTATGTCCTCCTGTCCCTGGGCCTTTTCTCCTGCACTTCCTTTTGCCTAGAAGACTGTCCTTAAGCCCTTCCACCTTCTCACCCATCAGTTAACTCTGCCTCTGGTTCTCAGTGCACTGTGGCCCCTTCAAAAAGCCTGTCCTACTGCACCAACCCTCAGCGCACATGCCCACATATTCACCTGCATCACCCCTTCATGGAGGCCATCATCAGGTGGTCATTTACAGATAGATGCAATCTGATTCTGTAAAAATGCCTCCTCCAGGAGAGAGCTCTAGGGGGGCAGGGATGCCGCAGTTTTTGCTCACCATTATCCTGGACCCTAGCACTGTGTGTGCAAAGAGTAGGCACTGGAAAATAACTGTTGAAAGAAGGAATCCTTCAGTCTTTCCTGTCACCTCCACTAGATGAGGCTTCCTCAACCTACACTCTCAGTAGGACCCTGAACGTTTCCTCTTTAGTCCTGTAATTAGAGACTTGGATGATTATTTGATTATTTGTCTCTTCCCCTGAGGGCCTCATAAAGGCAGGGGCCTCATGTTTACTTTCCTCATCATGGTGAGCTTAGCACAGCGCCTGCACAGAGGATGCCCTCTATAAATTTTTGTTGAATGGGCAAGCTAGGGGCCTGTAGACAAAAAGGGAGTGATTCAGAGGTCTGAGTATAAAGGCTACATAAAGTGGCTCATTATCTACTAATTCAAATTTGAATTAATTTAATAAATATCTAGTAGTGTTTTAGCAACTCTCAAGCTGAATAAAACATTACTGCTACAAACAACACCCAAGGAAATCGTTCACACTGGTCTGAAGCCCCTTCCTATGGTCAGCTCTCTGGCCAGTGAAGGTAAGTTTCTTCTGTTCTAGGCTGAGGCAGATTTTCCACGAGAAGCTGAAGCTTTGGGAGTGTCACTTGTGGCACACCTTCCAGGGCCCTGGGAGGATCCTTAGCAACATGTGCACAGGGTCATATGTTTTTATAAAATTAGCAAAAATAAGATATTTTAAATCACAATTAAAGGCCCTGTCTCTATCCACTCTGACTTTCCTTCTGTCACCTTATCGGGGGGATTAGAGTAGCCATGGGCATCCTGAGGCTCTGACTAAGAGGAAGTTGAGCTGGGGACACATTGAGCTTGGCTTTAGTGGGATATGTAATTTTCAGACAATTCTATGTATAGTTAAGTAAAGGCTATTAGTCCTACCATCGAAATGGCTTCTGGGAAAACCCCTCCTGCCCACGGTGACGACCTACCTAGTATTGTGACACCAAGTTGGTGGCTAGTATCAATGAAGTTCCTTCTGAGAATCACTTGCTTTGGTGCTGAAGGCTATGAGGTTATTGGTGGTGGTTTCTCTAGAATCCCCTACTTCCTGATTTCCTAAAAATGGCCTTTTGATCTTTGCGCTCTTGGTCTATCCAATGGTGGTGTCAGCCTCTAACTCCCTGAATTATCGGCATTTTAGGAGTTACCTAAAACACTCAGAAGCTTCTTTTTTCCTGGCTGAACTCTGACCAGGCAACAAAAGCTCTGCCTGTGGCACTGGTATAACCTTCATGGCAGAGCTGTCTCTTTGGGCACCTTAAGTGCCTATCACCTCATCTTTGTTCCCTTATCCTTCTCATGTGCCCCATGGAACCCACAGGCCAAGAGGCACACTGCTCTCTCCCCAAGACCCAGAACAATGCCCCCCAAATTGTGCCCTGGAAAAACAGACCATTCATAAGCGTGAAAAAAGGCAGACAGCAGAGTGAGGAGGAGGGAGAGAGAGAAGACAAGGGGAAGAAGCCTGAGAGCAGAATGATTAAGGAAGATGATGATGAGGGCACTAGGGACTGGCTGAGAAAGATGCAGAAAAGAGGACAAAGCGGAGCTCTTCCCTTGCCAGATGTGTGTGTGTGGAATCATATCCTTATCCAGAGTTGGTTGGGGTCAGGCGCCAAGGTGAGGATGGAGCATGCTCATCTGCCTCCTGGCTCACTGCAAGAGTTTCCTAGCTGGTTTCCCAGCTTCCACCCCTGCCCTCCTAAGTCCTTCTCACCCCAGTAGCCCAGTGATCCTCTTCAAATATGAGTCAGCACATGCCACTCCTCTGCTCTCGTACTTTCTGACCTCACTTCCGTCCTCTGTCCCCACCCTCAGTTGGTTCCAGCCGGACTCACTGCTCCTCAAATATGCTAGGCCTCCAATAAAAATGTTAAAAAAAAAAAAAATGCTAGGCCTGCTCCGGCCTCAGGGCCTCTGCTCAGCTGTTCCCTTTGGCTGGAAGGCTGCCCCTCAAATGTCCACCTGCTGCTCTCCTGCATCCACCGAGTCCCCTCCCCACTCAGGCTCTTCTGGTCACTCCATCAAAGACGACAACCCTCCCAATGCCCCTTTCCTTTCTAACATAATATATAATCTATTTATTTATTTGTGTTGGCTGTCTTCTTCCACTAGAGTGTAAGCTCTAGGGCAGGGATTTTTGTTTGTTCACTGCTGAATCTCCCTCTTCAAGCATAGTGCCTGGCACAGAGTAGGAGCATATTAAATATTTGTTGAAAGAATGACCTCATGAGGCAGGTGCTATTTTTAAGCACATTTTATAGAAGATAAAACTTGGGCTTGCCAGTGTAAAGTAACCTGCCCAAGATCACATGGTGAAGTGAAAGAGCAGGTGTTGAACCCAGCCATGTCTGTTTCAAAAGCCTGTGCTTATAAATGCTTCACTGTAACACAGTCTTCCTACAGCTGTGAACTGCTAAGAGCTGCTAATCGCCTCTCACATCAGTCTTTCTTTCTGGTTAACCAGACCACTGGGCCTTCAGATGGCCTTCCTGAGTTGCAAGTGCGTATTTAATGACAGAAAGGGATGAAGAACTAAATCATAACGCATGTGCTATGTGAGGAATTGAACGAACAGCTTTATGTCCACTTGGTTGAGAACAGAGATGTGGACTTGCTGACGCCAGCCTCACCTGGGCTGTCTCGGAGCGGAAGAGGGCTGCCTCCGCAGGCAGGATCTCCCGCAGGCAGGCCAGACCCATGTTTGGGCACCAGCAAGGCAGAGGTACCAAAATAGTGAAAAAAATCTTTTATGGTAGTAAGTGGCTATTAGATATTTTCAGAAACGTATAAAAGGTGTTACTGGGGCTTCCCTGGTGGCGCAGTGGTTGAGAGTCCGCCTGCCGATGCAGGGGACACGGGTTCGTGCCCCGGTTTGGGAAGATCCCACATGCCGCGGAGCGGCTGGGTCCGTGCGCCATGGCCGCTGAGCCTGCGCATCTGGAGCCTGTGCTCCGCAACGGGAGAGGCCACAGCAGTGAGAAGCCCGCGTACCACAAAAAAAAAAAAAAAAAAAAAAGGTGTTACTGTAGGAAAAGTCAGAACTTTGCTGGACTTCCTTACAGGCATTTGACTGAAGGCGTTGTTGGATATTCAGTTACATGTGGGCAGCAGCATCAACTGTTTGGCGCAGAGTCTCTGGAGGTCAGCCTAACCCTGCTGGTCCTGGCTGATGGTGCCAGTGGAGTCATTTTATCTATCAGTTACTTTCATCAATGGTATATGAATGTGTATGGCTTCCATTACGGAACGAGAGGTCAGTGGGGGCAAGAACCGTTGCTCTTGAGTCCTTGAGGAATAACAGTGGTGTTTCAGGGAAGGCTGACTTCCTGCTGTCATTTTAAAGCTGGAGTTGGAGGTCTGAAGCGCTCCTATGTTTGCTTCTACACCGTCTCCGATGTCACCTTTGTGAAGCCTTCTCTGTCTACCTCCCTGGGCTCCCCTCTCTCAGCAATTATTCACTTCCTCTTCTGTGCTACAGATATTATTATATTTATCAGATCATATCATAATCATTTTTATCCACTTCTGATTCCCTAGGAGACTTAGAACTCCTAGAAGTATATGGCTTATTCATTATTGCATCTAGATTCATCTATCTAGCCCAGGGCCTGGAACAGACTGAAAGTTCCAAAATTTTGCCCAAAGCAATTAAAACCAGACTTTGGAGGCTAGAGGAGTTTCTAAGGAAAAGATCTTTTTTTTTTTTTGGTGAATTCCTTCATAAGACATGCTAGGTGCCTAGCATTGTTTACAAAGCAGGTCATACTGGAGCAATTGCTTCTGCGGCCCCCTTGTTTTTCGTCAGACCTTCTCTGCTGGGCTGCTCAGTGACTCACAGCAGGAAGAGGAGGCATGGGTGCTAAACTGTCCCTCAACACCTCCCCCATCATGCCCCAAAACCCCCAAAAGGACAAAAAATAGGCCTGTGGTCCTTTGGGCTGCTTGGGCCTATCACTTCACTTCTCTGCTTTTCAGTTCCTTATTTTGTAGCGGTTATGAGTTGAGATGGGAGACCTAAGTTCCCTTCGGGCTGTGAAATCTGAGTCTTTGAGCCTACTCGTGGGCAATAAGCAGCCCATAATCCTGCCCTCTTCCCACTCTCTGAAGAGCAGGTCAGACCTGGTTACCTCGGAACAAGACCCACACCCACACCTGTCCTTGGAGCTGCTGTTTTGTGACAGGTCTTTCCTTTAGCTGGGAGTGCATTTCTCCTGTAACATGTCTGCTTTCTGCTGCTTACCTCTGTGCACTACTGCTGTATCCTTGATTTTGTGGACCAAGCCTGCTCTCAATATTCATTTTATCCAGGTTTTATCCCTATAAAAATGATGTGATAAATTTAGAACACTGCATATACCATCATGCTATTTATGTATTTTATTTTAAGCTATGCATGCTGGTCTTTTGTCTGTTTGCTCTCAGATCTATTTTCTACCATCCTCAATCTTGGGTTTTGCATCCCTGGGAGCTACTTGTCCCAGGCTCCCTTACAGACCTCGCCAAACAGAGCCAGTGATGGAACAGTGGAAAATGAGAGGAGGGGAGAAGCCGGGTTATTTCCTCCCCTTCCCTCTGTTTTAGATGGTGTCTGGCAGCATCTTGCCCATGTCTCCAGAGCCTGCTGTACAACCCTCTCTCCATGGTTCCTGATTTATCCTGGAAGTGCTGCCACGGTTTCAGATTCCCCCAAGAGGCCTCAGAATCAGGGCTCCAGTAACATGCCTTCTCCCTTCATCCCTCTAGTTCCAGGGTTGATAGTGGCTTCCTGCTGTTCTCTGGCCTCTCAACTCTTCCATCACCTGATTAAATTCCCTCTGCAATAGCTACCATGGCTCCTGAAGAGTATTTTCAACTCTGACTAAAATGCTCTAGATGTATGTATACATCATACATATATACATTAAAATATGAATATATATATGAATATATGTGTATGAAACTACACATATGTATGAAGAAACATGTATGTATGAAAACACACAGAAAAAGATATGGAAGTTTACACATGAAACTGTGAACAGTGATTTTATGACTGGGAAAAGGAATGGGGCTGGGTTGGTATGGAATTGTGAAGGAGAATGATAGCTTTTTAAAAATAGCTTTACTGTGGCATAATTTACATATATAAGACCATAACATTCATATGTATGTATATGTGTTATTTAGCTTTTTTTTTTACAATGAGCATGTATTCACATATTGCTTATCTAATATTAAAAATAAATAATTAGGACTCCCCTGGTGGCGCAGTGGTTGAGAATCTGCCTGCCAATGCAGGGGACGCGGGTTTGATCCCTGGTCCGGGAAGATCCCACATGCTGCAGAGCAACTAAGCCCGTGCGCCACAACTACTGAAGCCCGTGCACCGCAACTACTGAAGCCTGCGCACCACAACTACTGAAGCCTGCATGCCCTAGAGCCTTTGCGCTGCAACTACTTAGCCCCCATGCCACAACTACTGAAGCCCATGTGCTCTAGGGCCCAAGTGCCACAACTACTGAGCCCACGTGCTGCAACTACTGAAGCCCGTGCACCTACAGCCCATGCTCCACAACAAGAGAAGCCACCGCAATGAGAAGCCCGCGCACCGCATCGCAGAGTAGCCCCCACTCACCGCAACTAAAGAAAAGCCCGCGCGCAGCAACGAAGACCCAACGCAGCCAAAAATAAAATAAATAAATAACATAAATAACATAAATAGCAGGAGTGGGGCAGCCTTAAGCCATGTAGGGAAAGCCTTGCAGGTGACACTAACATTCATTCACGCAACAACTATTTTTTATTTACTATGTGCCAGGCACTGAGGGTCCATCAGTGAACATGATCCCTGCTCATGTTATCTGCAGTAATTAAATACACAATTATGTCAGTACTAATTAATTATGAAGAAGAGGGCAACAAAAGTCCTAACCTAGTCAGGGAGGGCTTCTCTAAGGAAGTGACTTACTAGCTAAGAGCTGAAGGATAAGCAGTTAAAGCTTAGTTGCTGGAGGGAAATATGAGACAATATGAGATGGTGAAGCGGGGCTGCCACTGAGTGCTTCCCTGGTTCCTGTTCTCAGGGAAGCTGTTCTAACAACAGAGTTTGCTAGAAGGTGCTCCTCGTTGGAACCCATAATGGGATGCCAGTCAACGGGAGGTGTGGGGAGGTTCTGTGGGACCAGACTTCTACTGCTGTAGCCATGCCTCCCACAGCACTGGATCCATCGTCTGCACTCCAGGTGGCTCCCACCTGGAGGAGAGGAAGCCAATGCCATGTGTCCTGTAGTAGTTGACAAGGCTGGTTTGGAAGTGGCTCAAAAGCTAAGGATGCCCTGGGGTCAGCAGCAGTAACAAAGGTACCCATGTCCATCAACCCCTCATCCTTTAATGGGAACAACTGACACTTTCTCAATCTTAAGTAGAGTGGCATGCAAATGCCCAAGACAAGTGCTCAGTCCAGCTTCCATCCATATTTCTACTTCTGAGGTCTTCTTGAAATGAAATGCTGGAACTTGTGGTAAAAAGCTATTCATGAAGCAAGTCTCATTCTTTCTAAGCTCTGTATTTTTCTCTTTTTGCTTAACCTAATTCAGATTTTTTGCCTGTGTCTCAGTCTTTCCAATTTATAAACATTTTGGAAATGACTATAATCTCCTTGTTTTATTGTAAGTCACCAATCTCATTTTAGTGTAAGCCACCAATTATTCTGTGAAATTAAGTCACTTATAAAGTAGTCCATTGATTATAGTTACAGTTTAGTTACAGCTTGTCCAGGTCTCCCAAACTATGTAAAATCAGGTTATGTTTCCTTTGATGTCCAAACTACAAAGGTAACAACAGGATCTTAGCTTGACCTCAGTGTCCTGCAGCTATTTCTGGGCATCCCCAACAGGATGTGTCTTTCATGCTTACAAATCGGCTGCTGTAACCACATAGGTCCACCTGGTCCTTTCTCTTCTGCACTGGCTCCACCAGGTCTGCTTCCTGCAGGACCACTTGGAAAGCATCAGTGCTGTCACTGCCCATCATGAAAGCAGCACTGATGGTGCCAAGTCCACAGTCTCTCCCAGTGCTGCCAAGCCAGCCAGCCTTTGGGTTGTCAGAGCAGAGTGAGATTTCATGAGAAGCAGGGAAAATGGCCTCTTCCCTCCAGCTCTGTGCTCCACTTTGGCACCTGGGATCTGATTCTATGGTGCTTTGGACTGAGAATCATAAACGTTTTTTGTGAATAGTTTTCCCAATTTCTGGCCTTCATCTATCTAACCCCTGGGGCTCAAAACCAAGTTCAAGGTTTTAAGGAGGAGACAATCTGTACCATCCCTCAAACCTTCATGGTTCTTAGCTGTCCCGGCAGCTACACTTGGGTCTGCTCTCCAAGTCACAAAACAAAAGTTCCCAACCATATTAATAGAAGCAAACAGATGCTATAGTGTCTGTGGGGGTGATAATTGTGCTGATGGGTATCCATACTAACAATCTAAAATTAGGCTCAGCTGGCCAAAATATATTTTAGTAGTGCTTAATAGTTTTAATTCACTCTAATAACTGAAATAACTAGTTTCAAGTAGATTCTGAAAATAAATACCCCACATCACAATGTCTTTTCCAAAAAAGACTGAACACATGTGCACATTTATGTCAAAAAAGTCCCAAGAGTTACACAGGTGAGAACCTGTTTACCATGGAAACCAAGCAAGAGCTCCTCCTCAATTCTCACCTGAGGCTGAGGTGCGCGGCTGCTATTTAAGAGCAAGGCCTGTGGTCTAGCAACGCTCTTGCCTGTGTAAGACCCTGCTTTACCTCAGTGGGAGGCTTCCATCATTTCCTGGTGAAACTAGTAATACTGAGTATGGTCTTCGTGGGACATGAAGCTCTCAAGACATTTATCATTCCTTCATTTAACATTCACTGTGTCCCCTCCTGCTAGGGGCTTTGGGGAATTAAAAAAAAGGTATAAGACATTCTTTTTAGAAGTTTACAATGTAAAAGAAGTTCATTTTTTGAGGTCATTGTACTAAGTGAAATAAGTCAGACAAAGACAAATACTGTATGATTTCACTTATATGTAGAATAAAAAAAAATACCAAACTCATAGAAACAGAGTAGATTGGTGGTGGAGGAGAAATGGAAGAAGGTGGTCAAAGGGTACAAACTTCCATTTATAAGATGAATACATCCTGGGGATGTAATGTACAGCATGGTGATTATAGTTAACAATACTTTATTGTATACTTGAAAGTTGCTAAGAGAGTAGATTTTTAAAGTTCTTACCACACACACACACACACACAATTGTAACCATGTGAGGCGGTGGATGTGTCAACTAACCTTGTGGTAAACATTTTGCAATATATACATATATCAAATCGTGTTGTACACAGTAAACTTATACAATGTTATATGTCCATTATATCTCAATAACGTGGGGAAAATTGACTTTTTAGTGAGCCAGACACTATTTAATTTACATTTATGGATTCTCTCACTTAATCCTCATGTAAGGTAAAAGCTACTATTAGCTTCATTTTACAAATGAGGAAGGTGAAACTGAGTGACTTGCTCAAGGACACAGCGGAGTCGGGATTCTATTAGAATCTTTGTTTTTATCCAACGCATTGTGTTTCTCCTTCCCAACTTCCATTAAAAATCCTAGGACTGTTGCCAATCAGATAACCAGATTCCCCTCAATATATATTTGATTTGAACATAGCAAATTCTGTAAGTTGGTACAAAACAGTTTCTTCACTGACTGGTAAGAATTGTCAGAGTAGTCTCACCACATTACAACGCTCCAGTTTCCTGTGCAGAAATCTGGATTAAAGAGCTTTAAGTTCTTAAAAAGTAATAGTGCCTTTTGAGACTTCCCTGGTGGCACAGTGGTTAAGAATCCGCCTGCCAATGCAGGGACACGGGTTTGAGCCCTGGTCTGGGAAGATCCCACATGCTGCGGAGCAACTGAGTCCGTGTGCCATAATTACTGAGCCTGCGCTCTAGAGCCTGCAAGCCACAACTACTGAGCCCAAGAGCCTAGAGCCCGTGCTCTACAACAAGAAAAGCCACTGCAATGAGAAGCCCGCACACTGCAATGAAGAGTAGCCCCCGCTCACTGCAACTAGAGAGAGCCTGCGCAGAGCAACGAAGACCCAACGCAGCCATAAATAAATTAAAAAAAAAAGTAATAGTGCTTTTTAAATATTACTACTGGTTATTTTTATAACCATTAGGGTATAAGTATAGACAAAGGAAGTTTTCACAAGATGTTTCACTAAGATGTATAAGCATTTTAAAGAACCAGATTGTAGTAACTACATGTTATTTCTCTAAATTTGATAATACAGAAATCTATTTCTAATAAAATAATGACAATAGTGAGTGATTGTTTCCCTTCAGGGAAACTTTTTAAAAAGGCATGGCAAAGCTCTGGTCACTACAGGACAGGTTTAAAGTTCTACTAGGGGTTGGGGTTGTTAGATGTTGATGATGTTGATGGGTTGTTAGGTGTTATATTAAGACTCATGCTAGGTGATGAGAGACAGCACAGCACAGTGGTTAAGAGCATGATGCTGAAGTTCAGATCCTAGTATTACCTTTTACTACCTTTGTGACCTTGGGCACATTACTCAACCTGTCTGAACCTGTTTGCTAATCTGAAAAATGGGGAGAACATTACCTACTATTATGGATTGCATGTTTGTGTTCCCCCCCAATTCACATATTGAAGTCCTAACCCCCAGAGTGGTTGTATTTAGACATGGGGCCTCTAAGGACGTAATTAAGGTTAAATGAAGTCCTAAGGGTGGGGCCCTGATTGGAGGGGATTAGTGTCTTTTAAGAAAAGGCACCAGAAAGCTTGCTCACTTTCCCTCTCTGCACAGGCACAGAGGAAAGGCCATGTGAGCACAGTGAGAAGGTGGCTGTCTGCCACCTAAGGGGAGAGCTCCCACCAGACACCAACCTTGCTGCTGGCACCTTGATCTTTGGACTTCCAGTCTCTAGAACTGTGAAAAAGGAAATGTCTGTTGTTTAAGCCAGTCTATGGTATTTTGTTATGGCAGCCAGAGCAGACTAAGACACTTACCTTGTAAGGTTGTTGAAGGATTAAATGAGTTGATACACTTAAAGAGCTTCCCACAGTGTCTAGCATGTGGGAAGTCCTGTGTGAGGGTTAACTAGAATTGCTGGCCTCAGATTTGTGGGTTTGGGTTTTGAGAATGGTGATGTTGTGCACAAATGTGGCATACATAATTGTACATGGGCACACTGAGTTCTGAAAAACAAATTTGAGAAATTAATTTTAAATTAATTAAGTGGGAAGACATTTACATTCTAAAGTGAACTTAAGCAAAATTAAATGTGCCAGCCTAGGTTAGGGCCAATATCTCATGCCTTCCTCCACCTCTCCTCAAAAGTTTAGATTCATGTTAGTTTAAAAAGCCTTCTTGTCCCTCTCCCTCCCCAATAAAACCTCAAACTAACTATAAGTAAATTGTTATGAGTCTCTGGGGAAAAAGAAAACGGAACAGGAAATATCTGGATAGATAAGGGAAGCCTGTAAAACATAGATGATGGTTGTAATTTTAGGAATTCCAATATGAATGGCATCAAGTCAAATTCTCATTTAAAAATAATAGAGGCCAGAATGCTTAAATGTTAGTCTTTAAATATATTTTTCCTTTTAATGTACTAAATTCACATATATATGAACCTTTAGTCTTCAGGTAATTATTATGAAAGTCAACTTAGAAGAATCATTTTCTATGAAGGATCAGAAAACACTATGAAAAAGAAACAACTGCTTTCAATAAACATTAAAATATACTTTCAGTTCCAAAGTATCATTCTTTACAAGGGAGGAGGAAGAAGAGTTGGGAAAGCAGGAGAAAAAGAGGGAGGGACAAAAAGAAATAGAGAGGAAGGGAAAGGGAGAGAAGAAATGGAAAAACAAGAGAAAGGAGGAAAAGGAGCAAAGAGAAGGAGAGGAATGAAGAGGACTGTAAAAAAATTGGTTATGAAAAAAATTTGGTTCTGTAGCTTTGAGGGGGCTGTTTGTTAAGGTCCTTTGTAAAGTTCCGGGGTGGGGTGGGGTGGGCTGGGGAGGTGGAGAGGAACAACATTCTCTTCCAACCTTTTAAAATTTAGATGAGCTCATTAATCAGTTCTCTCAGCTTCCACTGCCCAGAGCCTGGGAAGAACAACCTTTGGCCTGTGGACACCAGGCTCTCCAGGCTTGGACTCAGGTCTAATTTTAGCAGTAAGATTTAGACCAGTGAATAATAGTTGTACCCTCCAACCCCAGCCCCTCCACACTCATCCAAGCTTAAGGATGAAGAAGGCCTTTCCTGAGCTGGGTGGTACAATCTTGACCACCATTTGCGGCCCTGGGACTGGAGTTCTGTGAGCTACTGTCTCCATAGGGCTTAGGTCCTGATAGAGGACCACACAGGTGGAGAGTATGACAGACAGAAAGAATGAGAGTGATATCTTCAGCTTCCTTCCTTTCTTCTTGAGGCTATGGTCCAGCAAGAATATACCCTTCTAGGTTTTTATAATTTGGGAGTAGAGACAGAAAATTTTAATTTACATGTACAAAGTGTTAAGCATTAGGGATACAGATAGGCATGGGAGAAGACGTCAGAGTTCCTGCCTCCTTAGGTTGATATTACAGTGGGGGAGGCAGTTAAAGCCCCTCCTCTGCACCACATTTTGTACCCCTCCACCCTAACCAGATATGTTCACACCTTCCAATACACACTCTGACTCTTGCTCCCTCCTGGACTCTCCCTCTCCTGGCACCAGGGCAAGAGGCTTTCCTTGTCCCTGGTCTGGTCTTCAAATCCCTAAATCGTAATTGTAGATTCATATGCAGTTGGAAGGTGGATCCTTTCGTGCTCATCACATGTCATGCAACAGGATTTGTGATGAATTCCATGAAATCTCATAGGCTTTAATGGAAAAATTTACAAAGCAAGAATGAACAAGAAAAGAGAAAAGATGGGCCAAGGTTCTCTGCTGGACACACCATGGGTGGACATTTCAGGGAAGAGAACTTGCCCCCTTGCTGTTCTCCTTATAGAGCAAGAGTGAGAAAGTCTTAGTCAGCAGGGAGATAATCCGACTTCTTGTGTTATCATCCAATCTGTGGTTAGATACCAGCTCTTAACTGGAGTCACCTAGCAAAGCCGACTGTCCACCACCTGAGGACCTTGAGTTCTATGGAGGGGAGAAACTGGCCCCTCGAGAGGTTTGGGGGCAACCCCTCCTGCAGGGAAGAGGTGAAGAGCCCAGGTCCCAGCTGGCTTGTTGTTCAGACAACCCAGAATAACCAACCTAGGTCAATTTTGGCCAATCCTGACTATGGCACCACGAATCTTTTTCATCTTTATACCTCTAGCACTTAGCATACAGCCCGGCATATGAAAGGTACATGAGCAATGCCTGATGATTTAATAAGTAAATGTGCTTTTGTGCCAGCTGAAAACAAGTGATTTTGTTCTTGCTGATGAAATGATAGGAAGACTAATAATACACATCGGTGCTTACATTTCTTGAATCTGTGGAAGTCTATGTGCATGCTCTGACTCTGTTTCAGTGAAATGTCTTTGAAGGATCCACAACTGTATGAGAAGTCTCCCTGGCTTAAGCAAGAACTACTTTTACTGAATTTCTACCATTTCCTTGCAGCTCTGGCAAATAAGGCAGTATCTGGGCTCTGAGACACTCAGTAAAGGAAGTCTCTGCAGGTGGCAGCTGCTCTGGAATTTCCCACAGCCAGTCCTCTAACAATCCTCTAAAATCTTTAGTACCTTGATTGAATTAGATGCAGAGTATAATGGGAAGTTAGCTACTGTTTGCAATTTTTTAATGAAAACAATTTGAAAAATTACATCCCTTAAACAATTTTCACAGGGACAGTGATTCCTAATCTCTTCCTCTCGGAAAACCCCTTTAAAATGATTTCCCCTACAAAAATCTCTGTTTTGAAAGAATTTGTTTATAAGCAAACACATTTGTTAAATAATAACGAATTTATCTTCCCAAGAGGAAACCAGGAGTCAAGTTTTGGGGTTTTTTTCCTAGCTAAAAGTCATCCTTGAGGCTTGATTTTGAGTAAACAATTACTTTAAGCTTCCTGACAAACTGAAAATAGCTAAAGAAATTCTCCCCTGCCCCCTTAGACAGTGGTTATTATTTTCCTAAACTGGTAGGATTCTAGGTTTGAAACTAGGTTCCAGAGGGCACCAAGAAAATATCACCCATTTAACAAAGGCCTGTGACTTCTCCTAGGTCTTTTGCTATTGATTTACCCTCCTTACTGGTAATAAATGCTCTACTGCGGCAGCTATTCCTGCCTAAGTCTAGGTGTCCTGATGAGTGATGAGATTTTTGTCTGCCAAGCAGGTAGAGGCCAGACTTTAGTCCCAGCCTTGTTTTTTTTTTTTTTTTTTTTTTAGCCTCCATGTGTTTGTGTTTTTTACGTTTTTTTCCCTGTAATTCATTTCTAATCTCATAGCGTTGTGGTCAGAAAAGATGCTTGATATGATTTCAATTTTCTTAAATTTACTGAGGCTTGATTTTTGACCCAAGATGTGATCTATCCTGGAGAATGTTCCATGTGCACTTGAGAAGAAAGTGTAATCTGCTGTTTTTGGATGGAATGTCCTATAAATATCAATTAAACCTATCTGGTCTATTGTGTCATTTAAAGCTTGTGTTTCCTTAGTAATTTTCTGTTTGGATGATCTGTCCATTGGTGTAAGTGAGGTGTTAAAGTCCCCCACTATTATTGTGTTACTGTCAATTTCCTCTTTTATAGCTGTTAGCAGTTGCCTTATGTACTGAGGTGCTCCTTTGTTGGGTGCATATATATTTATAATTGTTATATCTTCTTCTTGGATTGATCCCTTGATCATTATGTAGTGCCCTTCCTTGTCTCTTGTAACATTCTTTATTTTAAAGTCTATTTTATCTGATATGAGTATTGCTACTCCAGATTTCTTTTGATTTCCATTTGCATGGCATATCTTTTTCCATCCCCTCACTTTCAGTCTGTATGTGTCCCTAGGTCTGAAGTGGGTCTCTTGTAGACAGCATATATATGAGTCTTGTTTTTGTATCCATTCATCAAGCCTCTGTCTTTTGGTTGGAGCATTTAATCCATTCACGTTTAAGGTAATTATCAATTTGTATGTTCCTATGACAATTTTCTTAATTGTTTTGGGTTTGTTTTTGTAGGTCCTTTTCTTCTCTTCTGTTTCCCACTTAGAGAAGTTCCTTTACCATTTTTTGTAGAGCTGGTTTGGTGGTGCTGAATTCTCTCAGCTTTTGCTTGTCTGTAAAGCTTTTGATTTCTCTATAGAATCTGAATGAGATCCTTGCAGGGTAGAGTAATCTTGGTTGTAGGTTCTTCCCTTTCATCGCTTTAAGTATATCATGCCACTCCCTTCTGGCTTGTAGAGTTTCTGCTGTGAAATCAGCTGTTCACCTCATGGGAGTTCCCTTGTATGTTATTTGTCATTTTTCCCTTGCTGCTTTGAATAATTTTTCTTTCTCTTTAATTTTTGCCAATTTGATTACTCTGTGTTTTGGCATGTTTCTCCTTGGGTTTATCCTATATTGGAGTCTCTGCACTTCCTGGACTTGGGTGGCTATTTCCTTTCCCATATTAGGGAAGTTTTTGGCTATAATCTCTTCAAATATTTTCTTGGGTCCTTCCTCTCTCTCTTCTCCTTCTGGGACCCCTATAATGCAAATGTTGTTGCGTTCAATGTTGTCCCAGAGGTCTCTTAGGCTGTCTTCGTTTATTTTCATTCTTTTTTCTTTATTCTGTTCCACAGCAGTGAATTCCACCATTCTGTCTTCCAGGTCACTTATCCGTTCTTCTGCCTCAGTTATTCTGCTATTGATTCCTTCTAGTGAGTTTTCATTTCAGTTATTGTATTGTTCATCTCTGTTTGTTTGTTCTTTAATTCTTCTATGTCTTTGTTAAATATTTATTGCATCTTCCCGATCTTTGCCTCCATTCTTTTTCTGAGGCCCTGGATCATCTTCACTATAATTATTCTGAATTCTTTTTCTGGAAGGTTGCCTATCTCCACTTCATTTAGTTGTTTTTCTGGGGTTTTATCTTGGTCCTTCATCTGGTACATAGCCCTCTGCCTTTTCATCTTGCCTCTCTTTCTGTGAATGCGGTTTTTGTTCCACAGGCTGCAGGATTGTAGTTCTTGCTTCTGCTGTCTGCCCTCTGGTGGATGAGGTTATCCAGTCCCAGCCTTCTGTTAACAAGACAGCACTGGATGGTCAACAAGCAAGCTGGTCTATCCAGAGCCCTAACCTAGCCCTCACTGTCCCTCTGAGTTGTAGAAAAAGTCACATGTCTTCCTTGAACCTCTCCACCAGGGTTTTGCTTGATTTGTGGTATGAAGCTGTTACTTCAGGATGGGGAAAAAATTCTCAAGCAAGAGCATAATACAATAGTAAGTAACACTATTTTCTAAAAGGAAAAAAGAGCATTTTTATTACTTTCATAAATTGCAATAGCACTTTTTTGGGGAAAGATTAGAATAAATAGGAGCTTGGAAATCTGACCTTGGCTGGTGCAAGAATAGAGAGAATCTGGTACTTCTTAATTTCCCATTCAGGTTCTCAGTGTTCCAGGAAGCAGTGTGTTCAAGTTTCTTTTCTCCATTTAGTTCTCCTGAATGCCCAGCTTCAGTGCCCGGGCATTGCTGCCAAAGATCCTGCTGGCACATTCAGCTGCCATTCAAGGAAACAGCCCTCCACACCGCCTCGCACTTGGAAGTCTGTCTTACAGCATAAAACAGGTGGAAGGACATTGTGCGTTTAGAGTTCTACTGGCATGTCTGGCTACTGCTACTGCCCAATGCCAAGAATGACAAAAATCTTTTGTGTATGTTTGGGGGTGGGAAAGACCAGATATTACTGTGAATAGCAGTTAACTTGTTATTTGGACAAGATTCCCCGGGGCAGCTGTTGTAACTCAGGCAGCAATAACTCTAACACTTGGCTCTGTTGCTAGGATGGATTGACAGAAACTTTGGACAAACCATTTAAAAAATTATGCTCCCATGACACAGTTGAATATACAACAGATCAACTTAAAGACTGAATATTTGCTAGTATCATAATAAGGAAGTACAATGAGCATATTACTCAACTAGGGTTATATTTACACTTCCATTTTCATTCTAATTACCTTCTGCTTTCAGTAAAGTCATTAGTATCTGTTGACAAAAATGTGAACTGACACAAGATTTGCACTCTATAGCTACAATTGAGACAGGATTACCTTTCTTATACGCTGACAATCTTATTTACACTAACAAGTTAGTCAACTTCACAATGGAATTATAAATTCTAACTTGTGAATTTGCCAATTATTTGTTCTTAGCCGAAGACTTGAACCCATGTTTAATTTTCAGTCTTGACACATACATGTACACATACATAAATAATTTTTTATGTCTTGTATAAAGAAAAAGATTATATTAGTATTGATATTTAAATGGTAGTTATTTTCATTAAATTAAATTTATACTTCAGTGGAAGATTAAAATGACCGGTTGAAATAAATTATTCCTAGAAAATGAATTTGCAACATAAAGTTACATAGATCTCAACATTGTCAGTTAGATTTCCTCAAGATTCCCTAGACCTTATTCATGTGCATCAGTTTTTAAAAAATAGTTGCATGGTTTTGCCTTCATCCTTTCCTTTTTTGTTGAACATATCCAGACCAATAATAAAGGATACGATTGCCCCCATTTCAAAATGGGTTTAGCATGGGCATTATTGATACAGTTAATGATCCTGTATTAGCAGCAAAGCATAGAATCAAAATTGACCTTGGCTTAAATGGACTTATTTTAATTTGGTTATTTGATCGCAGCTGGAAAGTTGGACACACAGTAAGAGCCATCTGGCCTGCCCTGTCTCTGTTCATCCTGACCACTCACTACTTTGGCTTACCTACTGCCTCTCTTCTACTTTCTCATAAGTGTCCCATCCTCCCTGAGTCAAAGCCCACATGGCCTCAGCTATGGTACTGGCCAATCTGGTCTGTCATGCCCGGCAGCTGCCAGCCTCTCTGTCATTCCTGGTGCCTGATCAGGCCCAGCAGTCTCTGCCAGTTTTGTTGTCTACTTCCTAACCCATGCCTCAACAACTCCGGTGGTGTCTTCTTCTGCCATCGTATTTTCTCCAGCACTCTTGCTTTCTGCCTCTCTTGGCATCTATCGGCTTAGCTGATGGCACTTGCATACACCCACATACCGATAAAGCCGAACCACAAGATAAACTCTTGACCCTACCGCACTGACTTTGGTCCTTCTTCTTTGGACATACCGCTGGAATTTGATCTTCCTGGGATTTCAATCTTGGCTTTCTACTTTTTCTTTGAGAATTCTTTCCCCCTTGATGCCCAAGGAGGAGCACCCTCCTCGTTCCTGCTCTAGGAACTTACAGTAAAGGTGATGTCTCCTGCTTCACGTTGCCTTCTCGTTACTGCCTCTGGGCTGTGCCAGCTCAGTAGGTCCCCAGGCTTGGCCCAGATTCACTTGGATGCTCTTGTTACCACCTGCTTATCTACCCTCCACAACTGCTGTGTTCTTGGACAGGTTGACAGTGTTGCCTCTGTTCATCTGTCTAGGGTTTAATGCAAAATACATCTACAGATCAGAGCAGATGTGACTAAATGTAAGTGGGAAAAATGAAACTTACTGTGAGGAAAGAGTTATGGGAAAGGAGGTGGGATGAGAGGATCTAAGTGGAGTTACTAGTAGGAGCAAGTAAGAACAAATAGCAGTGAAATGAAAGACTCTGGGGGTGGGGAATATGAGAACAAGATCGTGAGTATTAAGAAAGCTATACTTGATCATGAAATCCTACCTACTCAGAGAACTGACATTTGACTAGTAACATGCCTTACACACTTAATGGACATAGTTTAACAGCCCATCCTATTTAATGAATAAATTTCCTAGAAGAATTAATGAGAATAAAATTAAGAAAGGAAGTTCCCTAATTCCTTAAATATAATTTGCAAAGCCTGTGGAGATAAGGCTGTTATACAGAGTATTAATGGAAGTTTATAGCTTTAATGTGAGTTTTTAACATAATTTTATCATATCCCCAAGAGATGATATAATTGGTGCTTACGAGTTCAAAAATCTTGAGAAAAAATGGACTAAAAGGTTACAGGATGAGGATGGTTTTCCACAAAAGCAGATTTTTTTTTTCTGAAATAAGGCAAAATAGTGCAATTCCCCATAGCAATAAATTAGGGGAAAACAGGCTGTTCAAAGGCAAATCATCATCATAATTCATTATTCATGTAAATTTATATTTTTTAAGCAGAGTATTGACAAAAAAGCTACTAGATACTTGGGCAATCATCAAAATTTACTTTCACAGCTTTTAGCACCTATACTGTTTGTATTCCTGATCACACTTTTAAGTTTACTTCAAGCTAAATGACGGTTTAAAAGGATTTTCTATTGCCTCCTTTGAATTGTGGACAGGAGTTAGTAGGAGAAGGAGGAGGAGGGAGGTAGAAGGGCAGCATCTCTGGTTACTACAAAGCTTCCAATGTTATAAGGAAGATTATATTTTTGATTACACTCAGCCATTTTCCAAACCGATAGTTATTTATATCTGCAATTAGGAATTTAGAAATCCTCTAAAATGAATGATTTTATTTTTCTGATAAAAAATCGAGGGAGGATTCTGCAGATTGCAGCTTTAATAAAAGAGCCCTATTCTTGTATTGGAAGGGCCCAGGAATACTAAACAAAACTGCCAAATAATCTGAGGGTGATTCTAACACCATATGCTCACATCCATAGTTCTTATAATTTGCCTACGTAGAGAGTCCCTACAATGTGCTCCTGAATCCACATGATGAAATGGATCATGGAAGTGGATCCTATTTCCCCATAAGAGCAATGTCATAATTGGGGTAGGGGCTATCACCAAGGACTCAGAAGTAAATAGATTATAGAGGTGAACAAAATGTGTTATGAAGGCAAAATTATAACTATATACATATATATGAATTTAAATAGTTAAATATAGTCCATGTCCTTAAAGAATGGGTATTCATACATTATGTACTTTCCTTATCAAAGTATTGTAATAAAAATTTATTTCATACAGAAAATGAAATTCTAGTGAAGCATATGACTTAAATTTTAAGGCTTTATAATTTTTATTTAAATATTCCATAGATCATTGAAAATTAGCACCAAGATGCCCTGGTCCAACTGATTCATTTTATACATGAGGAAAACTAGAGTCCAGAGAAGTTAAATAAATTGCCAAAGATACCAGAGTCAGGACTAGACTGTAGGACCACTCACTAACTCCTAGGATGAGATCTCTCCACCTTATCCAAGTCAAACAGCTCAGTGATATGTTTATTGGTCTTCATAGCAAATAGAAGAACTGTTGGGAAATTACTTGAATAGCTCAGGTCATCTTTAAAAACTACATGAGAAAGTGTGAAAATATACATTTTTTTCTTAGTCAGTTTCTCCATGGTAAAGAGATGGGATTAAAATCATGGCTATGTTTCAAAAAAATTGTCTGTTTCAAAAAATTCTTCACTCTTTCCACTAGACGGT
Source organism: Mesoplodon bidens (assembly GCF_964165515.1). NCBI lineage: Eukaryota > Metazoa > Chordata > Mammalia > Artiodactyla > Ziphiidae > Mesoplodon > Mesoplodon bidens. The sequence goes on along the minus strand of NC_138166.1, from coordinate 64,854,627 downwards.
AAATTTCTGTATGGACAAACTGTCCAACAATTTAAGCAAAAGCAGAGAAAACTGAGCTACGGGTCTAAATTAAAACAAGTAAAGATTGATGGTGAATGTACCAAAATGGATAAATCTTAAAAATATGAGATTAAGTAAAAAAAAGCAAATTGTAGAAGGCACACACAGTGTGGTGTTAATTTTATAAAAGGTTAAAACATTCATTTATCTATATATTTTTTGTTTGTTTTTGTTTAGGAATACATACTTACATTGCAAAATATAAGAACATACATGGGATGATAAACACCAAATTCATGGTAGTGGTTACTTTTAGGGCGGGATGATGGGGAGTGGGGTCGGGAGAGATGTTACAAGGGATTTCATTTGTACCTGAAATATTTTAAATGTTTTTTAAAAAAATTCTAGGTAAAGAGATCAGGCAAATAAGGAAAATGTTAAAATTTGACATGGCTGGGCTTCCCTGGTAGCACAATGGTTGAGAATCCGCCTGCCAATGCAGGGGACACAGGTTCGAGCCCTGGTCCAGGAAGATCCCACATGCCACAGAGCAACTAAGTCCGTGCACCACAACTACTGAGCCCAGGTGCCACAACTACTGAAGCCTGCATGCCTAGAGCCTGTGCTCCGCAACAAGAGAAGCCACAACAATGAGAAGCCCATGCACCGCAACGAAGAGTAGCCCCTGCTCAAGGGAACTAGAGAAAGTCTGTGCACAGCAACAAAGACCCAGCGCAGCCAAAAATAAATAAATATATAAAACGTCTTAAAAGAAATGTTAAAGAAAAAAAAATTAACTTGGCTGGATACTGGGTACCTGGAAGTTCATTATATGATTCTTTATAGTTTTCTGTATTTTGGAAACACCTCATTATTAAAATAAAAAGAAGGAAGAAATGATGGACTCAAATTTCAGAAAGAGGGGATAACATATCTCTACCAATACATTAGACATTTAGGAATATTTAAATAAGTTTTTAATCTAAATCTTTACACAAGGCTAGTTATAGATGAAGAATATTAAGATTTAGCCCCGTTCAAGAGTTATGTAACTCAAATATAAACTGGTGTTCCATGGAGCTCAGCCACTGCAGAGCCTGATTCAACAAAACCTAAGTCTAATCCCAGAAGCCTTGGGAGATTATGAAGCCTCTGGGGTGGAAGTGGCTGCTGTTGTTTGGCTCCCACACTCTGTAAATACTCTTTTTTTCAACAGGAGATATAGTGCAATTGATGTACGTGATAGCCAGAAAAGGGCTTTGACCCATGACTGGGCTTGTAGGGTTTTGTGTGGATTTGTCTTACAGTAGGAGGATAGCTGAGATTCATCCTCTCTCCCCGATCAGCAGTCAGATTCTTTACTCCTCTCCCCTTCTGCAGAGAACTCTGAATTCCATGATTTTAATTCTCTAACTTAGGATCCAAGACCCTACCTTACTTCTTTCTCATTTATTTGAACATATTTAATTTTATTATTATTTAAGAAATATATTTATTTATTTATTTGGCTATGCCAGGTCTTAGTTGCAGCATGTGGTATCTTCGCTGCAGTTTGTGGAATTTTTACTTGCGGCACGCGGGATCTTTAGTTGCTTGCAGCATGTGGGATCTAGTTCCCTGACCAGGGATCGAACCCGGGCCTCCTGCATTGGGAGCATAGAGTCTCAGCCACTGGACCACCAGGGAAGTTCCCTATTAGAATATATTCTAAATGATGTATTCTCTAACTCATGACTGTATTTTTTCCTGATAAGGTGAATTTGATACTTAAATTCTACTTTCCCACTTGGAGTTCTGTAATCTACACCAAGTTCTGTTTTTAGTTACTCTATTTATAGTTTAGAATCAAAAACATGTTCTCTCTCTAATTCACTGTTGTTTGAATTCAAATGTTTTTCATCTGATTCCACCATTCATTAGTTTTCCCCAAGGACATAAGGAAATTAGTTATACAGCTAATTTATTAAAAAACAGTGATTACTAGCTCAAGTATTTAATTGTATTCACATTTAGGGGCACCTCAATCTCTCAAACATTTGTTGGATTTCTGGAATTTCTTTCCTCTGATGGAATGATTCAGGGCTAAAGTAGAATTTTTAAAACAATGACTGTCATTCAGAAATTATGTGTTCAACCTAGCAAATGAAAAGGGACAGGAAAAAAAAAAAAAGATAAAAATAGGGATAGGAGATTGCAAAAGGAACCCAAAACACAGAAGTAATAGGTTTAGGGTAGAAAAATTAGAATAAAAGAAGTCAGGATGGGGCTTCCCTGGTGGCGCAGTGGTTGAGAGTCCGCCTGCCGATGCAGGGGACACGGGTTCGTGCCCCGGTTCGGGAAGATCCCACATGCTGTGGAGCGGCTGGGCCCGTGAGCCATGGCCGCTGAGCCTGGCGTCCGGAGCCTGTGCTCCACAAGGGGAGAGGCCACAACAGTGAGAGGCCCACATACAGCCAAAAAAAAAAAAAAAAAAAAAGAAGTCAGGATGGAGAAGAAGTTTATCATAAATGCACAAAATGCAAATGTAATAGCATCTAGAAATATAAATTGAGGTCAAGTTTCTAAATTGTGATCAGGCCCAAGGTGTAGAAATGTGACCCCAGGGAGAGTTAGCTTTAGAGATCCCTTATCCAGAGTCCAATTCTATATCTTTGTGGGTTATTTTTATCTCTTTCTTCTATTCACCAGCCCTTACCAGAATACGATGACATCTCTTAAAGATAGAAGCTACCAGCAATGTAGCTTTCTACATTTCCTAAAGGCAAACATACGATATTCCTGTCTAGTGGTAATTTCTTGTTTTTCCTCGAGACATTTTATTATAGGACTCTGAAAATAATAGCTATCAAAATAGACAAGATGTCATAAATGAAGAATTTTTGGTTCTGATTAAAAAATTAGAATAGGAAATGATGTGATATAAAGGAAAAAAATACAGCTTTGCCTTCCCCTCCCTGGCAAGTCAAATGCCCAGTTATCAAAGAACACAAGAAAATATTCCATACATGAGCAGAACTGTTTCTAAATAAAATGTCTAGAATGTAAATGCTGCATCAGTTCCCAATTAAGCATTCTGTAAATAAAGCCTCCTTCATCTCCTGTTTTCATTGGAAACTTCCATCACCAGATAGTGAATGGAGTGAAAAGGTGGAGCCACCCAGTGGCTAACGTGGTTAACCGCAGCAATACTGCATTTCACGGAGCATTTTGTCCGTTTCCTGTTTTACAAATGAGTGTATTTCCTCTTGAAAATATGACACTAAGTATCTCTAAGAAAATTTAATAATGTAATAGTAAAGATGAAGTTCATAACTTGAATATCACTCCTAAATTAGGTCTTTGTCTAAAAGATTGAAGAATCTGTGAACAAGCAATTTTAAAAAATAGACTAAAAGAAAAATATCACCCAATCCTGCCAAAATTTTTTTTTAAACTATAGTTTTTAAAAACATCAAGTAGGTTTCTTTTTTTCAGTATCAATTTTCATTTCAGAAAGCAGTCTTTAAAGAGATTAAAACTTAAAACATGAAATTACCTTAACACTTGAAAATGTCTAATTCCACCCCAATGGTCAATAAACAAAATACATAAATATTTCAAAATATAAGGGCTTGTGAAAAGAACTGATCATCCTTGTAAAATGTACATTTTATTAAAAAAATAAAAAAAGATCAAAACTGAGAATAATGCCAACAGGGATTTCTGCTGACTCAAAGGATGAGATTTTAAAACTTAAAAATAATTTTTTCATATCAAAATACTAAAGTAAGTTCATTTAGAAAAATTAGAAAATATAAGCAAAAAGAAATAAAACTCTCACCACAATTCCAATTCCACTATTTTTTAATTTTTATTTATTTTTTTATACAGCAGGTTCTTATTAGTCATCCATTTTATACATATTAGGTTATACATGTCAATCTCAATCTCCCAATTCATCACAGCACCACCACCACCACCACCACCCCCCGCCACTTTCCCCCCTTGGTGTCCGTACGTTTGTTCTCTACATCTGTGTCTCTATTTGTGTCCTGCACACCGGTTCATCTATACCATTTTTCTAGGTTCCTCACATATGCATTAATATATGATATTTTTCTCTTTCTGATTTACATCACTCTGTATGACAGTCTCTGGATCCATCCATGTTTCTACAAATGACCCAATTTCGTTCCTTTTTATGGATGAGTAATATTCCATTGTACATATGTACCACAACTTCTTTATCCATTTGTCTGTCGATGGGCATTAGATTGCTTCCATGACCTGGCTATTGTAAATAGTGCTGCAATGAACATTGGGGTGCATGTGTCTTTTTGAATTATGGTTTTCTCTGGGTATATGCCCAGTAGTGGGATTGCTGGGTCATATGGCAATTCCAGTTTTAGTATTTTAAGGAACCTCCATACTATTCTCCATAGTGGCTGTATCAGTTTACATTCCCACCAACAGTGCAAGAGGGTTCCCTTTTCTCCACACCCTCTCCAGCATTTGTTGTTTGTAGATTTTCTGATGATGTCCATTCTAACTGGTGGGAGGTGATACCTCATTGTAGCTATGATTTGTATTTCTCTAATAATTAGTGAGGTTGAGCAGCTTTTCCTGTGCTTCTTGGCCATCTGTATGTTTTCTTTGGAGAAATGTCTATTTAGGTCTTCTGCCCATTTTTGGATTGGGTTGTTTGTTTGTTTAATATTGAGCTGCATGAGCTGTTTATATATTTTGGAGATTAATCCTTTGTCTGTTGATTCGTTTGCAAATATTTTCTCCCATTCTGAGGGTTGTCTTTTTGTCTTGTTTGTAGTTTCCTTTGCTTTGCAAAAGCTTTGAAGTTTCATTAGGTCCCATTTGTTTATTTTTGTTTTTATTTCCATTTCTGTAGGAGGTGGATCAAAAAAGATCTTGCTGTGATTTATGTCAAAGAGTGTTCTTCCTATGTTTTCCCGTAAGAGTTTTAGAGTGTCCGGTCTTACATTTAGGTCTCGTATCCATTTTGAGTATATTTTTGTGTATGGTGTTAGGAAGTGTTCTAATTTCATTCTTTTACATGTAGCTGTCCAGTTTTCCCAGCACCACTTATTGAAGAGACTGTCTTTTCTCCATTGTATATCCTTGCCTCCTTTGTCATAGATTAGTTGACCATAGGTGCATGGGTTTATCTCTGAGCTTTCTATCCTGTTCCATTGATCTGTATTTCTGTTTTTGTGCCAGTACCATACTGTCTTGATTACAGTAGCTTTGTATTATACTCTGAAGTCAGGGAGACTGATTCCTCCAGCTCTGTTTTTTCCCCTGAAGACTGCTTTAGCTATTCGGGGTCTTTTGTGTCTCCATACAAATTTTAAGATATTTTATACTAGTTCTGTAAAAAATGCCATTCGTAATTTGATAGGGGTTGCATTGAATCTGTAGATTGCTTTTGGTAGTATAGTCATTTTCATAATGTTGATTCTTCCAATCCAAGAACATGGTATATCTCTCCATCTGTCTGTATCATCTTTAACTTCTTTCATCAGTGTCTTATAGTTTCCTGCATACAGGTCTTTTGTCTCCCTAGGTAGGTTTATTGCTAGATATTTTATTGTTTTTGTTGCAATGGTAAATGGGAGTGTTTCCATAATTTCTCTTTCAGATTTTTTATCATTAGTGTATAGGAGTGCAAGATATTTCTGTGCATTAATTTTGTATCCTGCAACTTTACCAAATTCATTGATAAGCTCTAGTAGTTTTCTGGTGGTATCCTTAGGAATCTCTATGTATAGTATCATGTCATCTGCAAACAGTGACAGTTTAACTTCTTCTTTTCCAATTTATATTTCTTTTAGTTCTTTTTCTTCTCTGATTGTCGTGGCTAGGACTTCCAAAACTATGTTGAATAATAGTGGCGAAAGTGGACATCCTTTTCTTGTTCCTGATCTTAGAGGAAATGCTTTATGTTTTTCACCATTGAGAATGATGTTGGCTGTGGGTTGGTCATACATGGCCTTTATTATGTTGAGGTAGGTTCCCTCTATGACCACTTTCTGGAGAGTTTTTATCATAAATGGGTGTTGAATTTTGTCAAAAGCTTTTTCTGCATCTATTGAGATGATCATATAGTTTTTCTTCTTCAATTTGTTAATATGGTGTATCACATTGATTGATTTGCATATACTGAAGAATCCTTGCATCCCTGGGATAAATCCCACTTGATCATTGTGTATGATCCTTTTAATGTGTTTTTGGATTCTGTTTGCTAGTATTTTGTTGAGGATTTTTGTATCTATATCCATCAGTGATATTGGTCTGTAATTTTCTTTTTTTGTAGTATCTCTGTCTGGTTTTGGTATCAGGGTGATAATGGCCTCATAAAATGTGTTTGAGAGTGTTCCTTCCTCTGCAAATTTTTGGAGGAGTTTGAGAAGGATGGGTGTTACGTCTTCTCTAAATGTTTGATAGAATTCACCTGTGAAGCCATCTGGTCCTAGACTTTTGTTTGTTGGAAGATTTTTTTTTTTTTTTTTTTGCGGTATGCGGGCCTCTCACTGTTGTGGCCTCTCCCGTTGCGGAGCACAGGCTCCGGACGCGCAGGCCCAGTGGCCACGGCTCACGGGCCCAGCCGCTCCGCGGCACGCGGGATCCTCCCGGACCGGGGCACGAACCCGTGTCCCCTGCATTGGCAGGTGGACTCCCAACCACTTCGCCACCAGGGAAGCCCTGTTGGAAGATTTTTTTTTTTTTTTTTTTTTTTTTTTTTTTTTTGCGGTACGCGGGCCTCTCACTGCTGTGGCCTCTCCCGTTGCGGGGCACAGGCTCCGGACGCGCAGGCTCAGCGGCCATGGCCCACGGGCCCAGCCGCTCCGCGGCATACGGGATCCTCCCAGACCGGGGCACGAACCCGCATCCCCTGCATCGGCAGGCGGACTCCCAACCACTGCGCCACCAGGGAGGCCCATGTTGGAAGATTTTTAATCACAGTTTCAATTTCATTACTTGTGATTGGTTTGTTCATATTTTCTATTTCTTCCTGGTTCAGTCTTGGAAGGTTATACCTTTCTAAGAATTTGTCCATTTCTTCCAGGTTGTCCATTTTATTGGCATAGAGTTGCTTGTAGCAGTGTCTTAGGATGCTTTGTATTTCTGCGCTGTCTGTTGTAACTTCTCCTTTTTCATTCTAATTTTATTGATTTGAGTCCTCTCTCTCTTTTTCTTGATGAGTGTGTCTAATGGTTTACCAATTTTTTTAATCTTCTCAAAGAACCAGCTTCTAGTTTTATTGATCTTTGCTATTGTTTTCTTTGTTTCTATTTCATTTATTTCTGCTCTGATCTTTATGATTTCTTTCCTTCTACTAACTTTGGGTTTTGTTTGTTCTTCTTTCTCTAGTCCCTTTAGGTGTAAGGTTAGATTGTTTGAGATTTTTCTTGTTTCTTGACGTAGGCTTGTACTGCTATAAACTTCCCTCTTAGAACTGCTTATGCTGCATCCCATAGGTTTTGGATCATCGTGTTTTCATTGTCATTTGTCTCTAGGTATTTTTTGATTTCCTCTTTGATTTCTTCAGTGATCTCTTGGTTATTTAGTAATGTATTGTTTAGCCTTCATGTGTTTGTGTTTTTTTACGGTTTTCCCCTGTAATTCATTGCTAATCTCATAGCATTGTGGTCAGAAAAGATGCTTGATATGATTTCAATTTTCTTAAATTTACTGAGGCTTGATTTGTGACCCAATATGTGATCTCTCCTGGAGAATGTTTTGTGCGCACTTGAGAAGAAAGTGTAATCTGCTGTTTTTGGATGGAATGTCCTATAAATAACAATTAAATCTAAGTGGTCTATTGTGTCATTTAAAGCTTGTGTTTCCTTAGTAATTTTCTGTTTGGATGATCTGTCCATTGTTGTGAGTGAGGTGTTAAAGTCCCCCACTATTATTGTGTTACTGTCGATTTCCTCTTTTATAGCTGTTAGTATTTGCCTTATATACTGAGGTGCTCTTATGTTGGGAGCATATATATTTATAATTGTTATATCTTCTTCTTGGATTGATCCCTTGATCACTATGTAGTGTCCTTCCTTGTCTCTTGTGACATTTTTTATTTTAAAGTCTATTTTATCTGATATGTGTATTGCTACTCCGGTTTTCTTTTGATTTCCATTTGCATGGAATATCTTTTTCCAGCCCCTCACTTTCAGTTTGTATGTGTCCCTAGGTCTGAAGTAGGTCTCTTGTAGACAGCATAAATATGGGTCCTGTTTTTGTATCCATTTAGCGAGTCTGTGTCTTTTAGTTGGAGCATTTAATCCACTCATATTTAAGGTAATTATCAATATGTATGTTCCTGTTACCATTTTCTCAATTGTTATGAGTTTGTTTTTATAGGTCCTCTTCTTCTCTTGTGTTTCCCACTTAGAGAAGTTCCTTTAGCTTTTGCTGTAGAGCTGGTTTGCTGGTGCTGAGTTCTCTTAGCTTTTGCTTGTCTATAAGGCTTTTGATTTCTCCATCGAATCTGAATGAGATCCTTGCCGAGTAGAGTAATCTTGGTTGTAGGTTCTTACCTTTCATCACTTTAAATATGTCATGCCACTCCCTTCTGGCTTGTAGAGTTTCTGCTGAGAAATCAGCTGTTAATCTTATGGGAGTTCCCTTGTATGTTATTTTTCATTTTTCCCTTGCTGCTTTCAATAATTTTTCTTTGTGTTTAATTTTTGCCAATTTGATTACTATGGCAAACATAGTAATAGATAAACCAAGGAGAAACATGCCAAATATTTAAATTTATTTTCAGTTGATTTAAAAATATAATGGACAATGTATATCAAGAGCTCAGATCCTTTGACTTAGTAATGATTCTTCTGGGAATATATTTCAAGTATAAGGGCTAAGCAAACCAAGATGTTTATAGAAGCATTATTTTAAAAAATGAAAAACTGAACTCACATATCTAAGACTTGAGAAATGGTTAAATAAAATTATGGCATGTTGATATAGTATTTCATTTTGAAACTTCAGCACTTATAAATACGACTATGTAGAAATAAAAAATAACCAAATAGAAATAAAAAGAATTTATAAAAACACTTTTACGTGAAAAAAGGAATTTCTAAAATTGTGTGTGCATACTACTACAACGTTATAAAACTATATACATATGAATTTCATTATAAATATGCATACAGATATATTGAAAATCAGAAGAAATAAAAAATAATGATAGTTGCTAATTTAGGATGGTTAGGCTATACAAATTAGACTAGAATTTCTTATGAAGTTAAAAAATGCTTTAAATAAAAGAAAATCATAGCTGATAAAAAAATCCTATGAAATAATAAGAAAAATGGTTTCTATTGATAATAAGTCAAAATGAGACCCCCTATCCAAAATGGGGGTTTCTAAGTGAATTTTGAAAAAAAAAACCCAAAAAACAAACAAAAAAACCCCCTGGAGAACCAATACATAAATGGTGGGGAGCAAAGAAGACCGTCTCTCACATGAATCTGAGAAAAAGTATTAATTTATGCTGAGCTTTCTTTTCCTTCTTTAAGCTTATTTTCTTTCATAGGTTTCTTGGCATCCTCACAAACGCAGGTGGTTATAAGGAGAGTGCCTCAAATATTTCCCTTCCTGAAGTGTTACTCTATAAGCTGCAATTTGGGGTGAGAGTGAATAAAAATGGTTGTGTTAACAAAGAATAACTTTCATAAACACAAAATAAAAAGCTGCAAGTGTATAATAATTATAGGAGATTCTAGTCATATGTGCAATAAAATATAATAGATTAAAATACTGAGTTTGGCAGAGGAATTAGCAGGAAAATGCCTGTGGTATAGCTAATCATTAAATGTCAGAGGAAAGTATATAAGAGATAAGACTTAGGTACAATGCTGAAATTCCTGTGGTTTTTTTTCTCTGCTTTTCTGCGTAGTTAACGAGCAAGTTTATAGTTAATCAGGGATGCTGCTTTTGGCTACCTGAGATTCCTAGCAGATGTCTGAAGAGTGATGACCCACCATCACTTCTGAACTTTGTCCCCGTGACGCTTTTGCTGACCTCATGGTACATCTCCTCAATTTGGCCCAGATTTCTGTCCTGTAGTTTTCCCAGACACTCTACTGTCTGCTATTGCATACATGAAAGAGGACATAGATGGTTACCCCAAATCCTACAGATATGGAAGTTAGAAGTGGTGTTAAACACAAACAAATAGGAAATGCCATAAAATTCAGAGGCTTTCGTATCAACAGCTCTATCAATTATTAACTGAGTCACCTTGGGCAAATTACTTATCTCATTTACCTTCTCTGTAAAATGAGTATTATCATTTAGTCAATAATATTCATTGTTATTAAGAAAAAGGGATTGTCCTGGGCAATAGTGATAAAAAATTTGTTTAAGGTATAATATCTAGCCTCAGGGAGCTCACAGACTTATCAAGAGATAATTATCACATGGTAAATGAAATAGATTTCACATAGAAGCACAGACAAAACATCTAAGGATGGGGCAGGGAAAGTTTGCAAGTGAGGGCTCAGGGTTTATCTTGAAGGGAATCAAAGAGATCACTACATAAACACACCTAGCACGCTCCACATTTGTAATAAACACTCTATTAATGTTAAGTTGCTTTGTATTCGTTCTGGAATGATCTTAGTTACAAATTCTTGCAACAAAGCTGAGCATTTTGCACTGGGCAACATCAAAGTTGTGAAACATATATTCCTTCAGGGAGATAAAATCCTGCATTCTTTAAGAATGAGTGTTACAAAGACTATACTCAAGAAGCTGTCCTATTACTCTCTGAAGCCTGGAATTTAACAAATTTTCTTAGTCAAAGCTAGTTTGCTGTTTCAAAGACTCAGCCTAGTTTACAAACCTTAGGGAGTCATGACACAAAGAAAGAAACTAAGAAGACAAGATTTTTCTCAAGAACTTTGGCCTTTTCTATTGACCAGTTATGAAACGACTTAATTGTTATGCATGTTTTTGGCAATATTTTCAAGATAAGATAAAAAGTACAAAACCTTTGAAATGTGAAATACTTTGAGTGAATGAATGAAGTGGGTTTCTAGTGCATAGTATTTGAAGTACTTGACTTAGTTGTCATTCCCTTTCCTTACCCATGTCAGTTAAATCCATCAATTATCCCGCTGATCCCAGATCTGTCCTCAGAATCTTAACACAACTAATTAGGAAGCCACTACCAACATAAAGAAATTGCTGCAGTTACTGGAAGTGAAATGGGAGGGATGGTGGAGAGTGTAATGAAAAAGGATGAGGCTGTCCTTAACAATGGCACAGTGAAAAATAGGCCTTAAGAAGGGGGAGGTAGACATGCATGCCTGGTAGTGTGAGGTCCATCTTACCTCCTGTGGCATAGCTAGACCTCTCTGAACTTACAGTGTCAGCTGGGCTTGTGGAAAGGCAGTGGATTGGTTTTAATGAGCATATAATCTGGGGGAAATGTGAGAAAAAGTTGGAAAAAGCTGAGGAAAGGAAGAGTCAAGTCAAATTACTGTTTGCCTTTTGCAAATTGCCCCCAGCCCACTTTGATACAGCAGATCCCTCACTTTCCTCTTCTGCTTTTGGCTGAGACATAAACTGGCTGGGCTGCAGAGGGGCCTGGGATACTGCCCTTACGCTATTTTGTCTTACAGTCATATGTGGGATTGTCTTATTTTCTCCTAAGTTGTAAACCCCTTGAAGGCAAGCACATCTTACTATTGTTTGTGTCCTCTATTATAGTGAGTAGCACAAATATTATTATTGTAAATGGTGAACATTAAGTATTGTTGCAGTTGAGCTAAGAATTGACATTCCTCTGCATATAATGGTCTCTGATCCAAAGGATATACTGCATCCTATGAAACAGATTCTCATCCTTTCAGGGTGCCGTCTTCCAAATGGCACTATAACTAGGGAGTTTATCTCAGTGGCAGCATCCCCTTCAGTCATGCCTGGTCTACAAATGAGAGCAACACAGAGCTTTACAAGGATGTGGGTGCTCCCCTCACTCATGTATTTCTCAATGCCTTAGTGAAGTGAGTGTCTTCTGGGCCTTCTCATGGAACGTTGAAGGGGACAGGTGGGTGTGCAGGTAACACGCAATACATTTAACATACCTATTTCCCTAGGCCCTTGGATTCCTTTATCTACATGATGTAGATAGCTTTGGTATCTCAGCTATATTAAATGTAGGCCATGGTTGAGTCCAAGTTTCAGTCGACCAATCAATCAATTGTGAGAGCTACCTTCAGCTTCATGAACGAACACATCAAGCCTGGAATCTACTAAGTGCACTATATCCATTAATTTGGCTCAATCTAGTGTTGTATTTCACCCTCCGAGGTCTAACACTCTTAGAATATGCTTCCTATTTCTGCTGATATAGATTAGTAAAGTCTTGCAATTATCTTGGTGTGTAAGCTATTTCTTCCTGGGTCACTGTGTGTACCTGTCGCCATGGAGAATGCTGAGATTTAACCCTAGTTTTAGGTCTAGAGGCAATAGTGGGTGGTTATAGTGTGTCTTGTGGAGAATAAATATTCCGTTTTAAGGCATCTTCCCCGGTGAGGTTATCACAGAGTTTTTAAGCAAAGGAAGGCTAGTCTCCAGAGGGCAAACTTCCTTCTTTAATAGAGGTAGCTTAGAGTGACTTGTAGTTTCAAGATGATTAGCTTCATCTGTGTTCAAGCAGCTGTCCCCATTCCAATTTTCAGGGTCTCATTCTTTCTCATTCAATGCTTTAACTTTTATGTAAAAAATGAAAAAAAATTTAGCCATTTTATTTTAGTAATAATGATGATGATGATGATAATGTTAAAAATGCAGGCTGCATCCTACTTTGGGTTTCCCTTTTTCTTTCTTGGAACACTTTTTCTTCTTGCCTAGTACACTTTGTTTTTTTCTGTAACCCTGGTCCTTCTTCTCTGCCCATTCTTTTCTGTTTTTTCCTTTTAAAAATGTTTATACAATTTTTAAAGGTTACACTCCATTTACAGTTATTACAAAATATTGGTTACATTCCCCATGTTGCATAATACATCCTTGTAGCCAATCTTACACCCAATAGTTTGTACCTCTCACTGCCCAACCTGTATACCACCCGCCCCCGCCACTGATAACCGCTAGTTTGTCGTGTGAAAAATTTGATGGAACTGTGAATACAACTATTGCTACAATTCAGCAATCCATATAATAAAATTTTGTGCTTGATTTTTGACAAGATCACCCCTATGTCTGAAAGAACTAAAAGATTCTTTTATAGTTATCATGGAAGCTTTCTGGTCTTAGACTATGACTTGAGCTGAGAGTTGAAAGAAACGAGCTTGTGATTTTCTTTCTATAAGTGCTAAAGGACACTCAGAAGACTCTATGCCATACCATTGTCCTTAGAGACATCTTAACTGCCATAATGGTCAAGTGCAGCATCCAGCTGGGCAATCTCTTGCTTCAGCTGACATGTCATCACGATCAACCACAGATGACAGTTTGATTACTTTAATGCCCTCATCTCACTTCTCAATGGGGAGGAACCCAGCCAAAGGGCATGACCAAGGCAATCCTCAAATTCTTTGTGTGTTTCTCTCCTGGGATCACTACTGATACCAATTCTGTATCAGTTAGGGTCCAATCAAGAGACAGAAATAAAACAATATTTTGAACATGGAAGGTTAAATATAAAGAATTACCATTTATAACAAGGAATTGGAGTGATAAGGAGATGGATAGTAAAGAACTAAGAAAATGCTAAAGAATATAGGAAAATCAGATATAGTGATCATCTACTGCCCTAAGGGCTGAGATAGATCCTCCTTGAAGAAGTCCAGTGACTGTGGCTCATTTGATGTCAGAGAAGTTTGCTGAGGGAGAAAAGCTGCCTAAGGGGTGTGAGGGGAAGCTATTCATGAACAGTGTTGTACTGGTGGTACTGCATGTGAAGCCATTTGATGGGGTTCCAGGGAAAGATGCTCATGGGTGTTGCCTGCAAAGTTGCCTGTTCACGGGACGTGCTACACACTGCTGGCCACTGGGCACTGCTGGAACTGAGAGCTGCAGAAGCCACACGTGCTGTAAGGGCCTGCCTAAAGGAGCACACTACACTACACAGGTAGAGAATTCTATTCTTCCTCTAGTGTCCCTCCAGTGCTCTTTACTGACAAAGCTTAATATCATGAGAGTGGGAAAAGGAGAAGTATTGATACTTACAGGATTTATTTCTATTATCACAAAGCAGGCAGTGAACAGTGTTTTGGGGCCCTTGAGGCAGTAACTTAGTAAATGGCTCAATAACCCATTTCCTTTAACTGGAAAAACTTTACAATGAGGACTAAATTTTGTTGCTGCTCTGAAAGGCATTACAAATGGCCCCTTCATGAAGCTGATAAAGGGCTTCCCTGGTGGTGCAGTGGTTAAGAACCCGCCTGCCAATGCAGAGGACACGGGTTCGAGCCCTGGTCTGGAAAGATCCCACATGTCGTGGAGCCACTAAGCCCGTGCGCCACAACTACTGAGCCTGCGCTCTAGAGCCCATGAGCCACAACTACTGTAGCCCGTGCACCTAGAGCCCATGCTCCGCAACAAGAGAAGCCACCGCAATGAGAAGTCTGTGCACCGCAACGAAGGGTAGCCCCCGCTCGCTGCAACTAGAGAAAGCCCACGCACAGCAACGAAGACCCAGCACAGCCTAAATAAATAAATAAATAAATAAATAAATAAATAAATAAATAAATAAAAGCTGATAAAAACCATGAACTCTCCCTCCAGATAAATGCACATGTGGACATATGTACACAGTCCTATAGATAATTCAGGGTATGTCTCTGGACCCTGATTAAGAAGCCCTGAGTTAGGCCCATGACTACTCTCCATGTTCAATTTAGTGATTATTCTTACCTTTATTTGAATGTAGTGTAGCAAATTTAATATTCCCAAACTCAGCTAAACTATATTTACTTTTAGCAAAAAAGATAAACAGTTATAAACATTTGAGAAATATAGCCAATAGAGTTAGATAGTTCTAATTTTGGGGGGAGGAAATTGGTGAAACATCTCTGGGAAGAGAGAGGCTAAATGCCAGAGGAAGGGCATGCGGTTGTGAACCAACTGCAAGGTTACTATTGGGATTTGGACTTGGATAGCTGCATACAGAAGGAACAGGGTATCCATTATGACCTGCTATGCTTTGGTAAGGTACATTATGGTAACTGGCCTCCAATATGACAGGAGGTCCTTACCTCCTGGTATTCATGCTCATACTACTCTCCTCCTACAATGACTCAGGGCTAGCCTTTGTGACCAGATAGTGCACCATGTAGGTGACAATGTAAGATTTCAGAAACTAACTCATGAAAGGCATTGCTGCTTCAGCCTTGGTCTCTAGGATTCCCTCATTCTGGGGGAATCCAGCTGTCTGGTTGTAAGGACATTCAAAAGCAGTCCTGTGAAGGGACCCACATGGGGAGGAACAGAGACTTCACACCAACAACCAGCCCAACTTGCCAGCCTTAGGAGTGAGCCATCTTGGAAGTAGATCCTCCAGTTCCAATCAAGCCTTCCGATAACCAAATGCCAGCTGAAATCCTGACTGCAATTTCACGAGAGACTCAAAACCAGAACCAACAGCAAAGACGCTCCCAAAATTCTGACCCAGTTTTAGGGGCAATTTGTTTTGCAGCAATAAATAACTAGTACATACATTTAGGTCAAAATTCTTTAGAGGGTGAAAAATATAAGGGATTTCCCCTTCCCCCCTTCCTCTGATCACCTAAAGAAGGTCAGTGAGATGCTATTTGCTACAATTTTCTCCAAGTGTTATGATAAATAAGTCAGTGGATTAACTCATCAGAGAAATTAGACTTCTGTCTTACCCAAATTGTCACTCTAAGAACTGACTAGACATATAGTTTCTGAAAAGCAGGAAATCCAACTGCTAAACTACCTTATGAAGATTTATATTAATACAGAAATAGAAATATACATGTGTCCTTATGAAGACTATTCTAGGGAAATCATGTGTCGAAATGCTCATTATGGTCACCATAATTGAGGAGGGCTATGCAAACTAGTGTGTTCAAAGGTGAGTCAATGTTTTGAGTGATCTGGAAACTATTCTTAAGGATGGTTGAAGAATCCGGGGATGTTTAGTTTGGATAAGATGTAGACAGCATTTAACCATTTGAAGGGCAGACGTGGAATAAAAGTTAACATATTTTGAATTAATCAAGAGGAGAAAAGTGGCCTAATGACAAATTATAGCAATGCAGATTTTAATTCACTTATAATAACCATGGCTGTTTAACAATAGGTCATGCTGTAGTGAAAACTATGGTGCTCCCTTTCCCTGGAAGGGTTTAAGCCAAAGTTGGCTGATTGCCTTTCAGAGATGTAGTAAGAGTGATTCCGGCAGTACTTGGAAAGCTGATCTAGATGACCTCTAAGATGTTGTTCCTGAAAGCCTTTTCCTCCTGAATGTGTCTTGTTATGCATGAATATCTTTAAGACAGTTCAGTGTAGTGGAAAGAGTGTGTATTACAGAGGAATCAGAATTTTATTTGGAAGTTACTAGCTGTGTGACTTGGGGCAAGACATTTAGCCTTTCTGAGCTTCACTGACCTCACTACCTCTCAGGGCTGTTCTGAAAATTCATTAAATGACACATCACTTAAATCATCCACTTGGCATTCAATGCATGTGTGGTTTTCTTCCTTCCATTTTCTACAATATGGTTTATAATCAAACATCTGGGGCCAATTAAGATTTTGAAAGTGCAGTGTTGAAATGAGCTAATTTTCCTAGGCTTGAAATGTAGGATTTCACTTGTTTTTAAACAATAAATTTGATTGAGATTTGATTAGATGCTTTGTGGCACAGCATCTTAAAAAAAAAAGACAAGTTTGGTGTAAATAGAAATAGAAGGAATCAGAAGCCAGATGGCTATCATCATCTTTGAAATTTGCAACTGCAAGATCATCACTTGACTAAAGTCTTCCCAAGAGAGTTATCATAAAAACAAAAACAAAAAACCCAAAACACTGAAAACTATATTATTCAACATCATAAAGTATTTTACCTTCCTGGAAGGTATTCCAAATTTTAGTAAGAAAAGCTCAGTAATAAGCAGTTGATTTTCTTTAAAATTTTAAAAGAAACTGGAATCTCACAGAAGGAGTTGATATAAGCTTTTCTAGCTGTCCTCCTTCCCAATTAAAAGAATTAGAAGTAAATATCCCACAAATACTGGAAATCAGTTTTATTATTTACAAATAATTTTCTTTAAGTGTTTTACTTTGTCAACAAAGAAAGTTACTCCATGGGCAGAAATAACCCTGAATTACTGAACTAGCTACTAAAATTATGTGTATTGAGTAGTTAATATTGTTAAAGTAGATTTGGCCTTAACAATCACAAATCCTTTATTATCTATTAGCATCCTACCCTTAAGCATTCTCATTAGAGGCTGTCTTTAAGTAGCAAATGGTAACTGAGATGTGTAGTTGTTCTTTCACATTTCCCCTTCTTATGTGCAACATGGACAAAGAACAAACAGCTCACAGCAGCCTCTAAGTAACTGCTATCTTGCATCCCCTCCATGCTGTTTTTCCTACTCCAAATTCCAAGTTAAACACTATCAATAGTCTAGGGACTACCCTTTCATACATTTTTCTATACACACATACACGTAATTCAACAAAAATGGGATCATACTTACATACTGCTTTTATTGTGGGCAAGTTCAACAGCATCAAAAGCATTTTTAGGTTGTTAATTCAGGTGGCTGTTAAGCAAAAAAAAAAATCATTTCTGTCAGATACTCTATCATCTTTATACTCATACATTTCAAATTCTTGAATGTTCATTACACTTTAAAATGATTTTGTCCATGTTAGTGAACCTTTGATGAACTCTACTTTAGTGTCTATCAGTGAAATGCACATTCTGTCAATATTAATATTTATTAATATATATCTCATTAATAATGTACATTTCAGAGTGCCAAGGGGGATGGCCACATTACTCTAAGGGGTTCCTGGAAGTGTGAGTCACAGGTATTAAGTGACAGGAGCCACAGGCTTGGGTGGTGGTGCTTGTGGCAGTTGCGGTTGGGGAGACTTCCTGCCTTAAACAGGAATTGGACATAAAAGAATTCTTAGAGCAGGCAGCTTGGGACTTATATGGTGGCACACTTATGCCATAAAGGATTCAGCCTCTTTCAGTTGTTCTGCTCTGCCATCCTTGTAATACGGGCCTTTGTTCTCCTGTTTGTTGCTTCAGGACTGTGGTTGCCCCACCGCCGGCATCACATTCCTCCAGGAAGAAAGACAGGTGTAGGGCAAGGATGAGCTCTGGTCTGCAGAACATGTTCATCTGAAAGCTCCCCTGGAAGCCCCAGTAGCAACTTCACCTTTCATCTTATGGGCTACAGCTGTGCCGAATGGCTGCTGCTAGATGTAAGGGAGCTAGAAAAAGTACTTGGAGCTAGAATTAAGTTAAGGTTCTATTAAGATGACTAGATACTAGGTAGAAAAAGGGTCTGCTACAGGAAATCCAAGTCATAGTAAACTGTTCGCATTCCATGACAAGAAATAAAGGAAACTTCACTCTTATTTTAGAAGAGCATTGAGAGGGTGTGGCTAGGATATAGTAGGTGTCCTATCACAAAGAAAGAGGTGAAGGAGGAGAGGGTGTAAGGGATCCTGGGGCACTAGCTGTTGAGAGGAAGAATTTCCTCTTGGTCTCTAACTTTCACTAACTGCTCTGCAGCTGAGAGGGGAAGAGACCAGGTCCCCAAAGTCCCCTACATTATCTGCTTGTATTCACCTATAAGTGGAAGCCTGGACCTGTGCAAATGCACATCTCAACTTACTGCACTGACTCCTAAACCTGTGCAGAAAATGGAGAGTAAGTCGGCTTTGGGCAATAGCCTGACACTTCGCATTCCCACGTGTAAACCATAAACCAGAAAAATAACACTGCCAACTGTCTTCATCTCCCACTGTGCTGAACACACAGTAGGTGTTTAGTAAACGAACACTTGCCAACTTCTGAGAAGACGGAGAGGAAATACATGGAAATTAATATTTAGTTGAGAGACTGATATATGCCAGAACTGTACCAGACGGCTTACCTACATAGCTCATTTAATCAACAGCACACAGTCAGGTAGTTATTACCGTCCCCATTTAGATAAGTAAACTGAGGCTCAGGAAGGTTAGCCAGGGTCACACGGAAAGTAGAGGTAGACTTCAGGTTTAACTGAAAGCCTTCTCCTTATGCAATGTACCCACAGTCTCTCCTTCCCCAAAGCTCCAGGTACCGTGCTATGCAGACAGTCGACACAAGAAATTATGGGCAGAAGTCTGAATGAGCATCAGGAAGGACACTAACTTTTGCAGAGACAGCTCTAAGGATGAGGAACACTTCCCAAGTCTTCCGGGTGTGGTCAAAACAGAATGTGCTAACGCCAGCGAAGCTAGTGGAGGCCCGAGTGCCGCTGGGGAGGCAAGGCGGAGCGAATGGCCTGGCCGGGCGGGCTCGACACGCCCGATTGGCTTCGAGGCGTCACAAAACTCGGCACGGGCCGCCCTGGGCCGCCCGGGGAGGTCGGCGGCGGGACCTGGAGAGCAGAGCGCCGGGGCGAGCCGCCCCTGACGCACTTCCGCCCTGCGTTTTCCGGCTTAAAGGGGACCCGGACCTTCTTCACAACAACAACAAAACAGGCGCGCTCGCGGCCGGCGCCCCTATTCTAGTCCCCGCCCTCCTGCCACCTGTCGCCGCCTCGGCCGCGCCCGGCCTTGCGCTCCAGCTGCCCTGCCGGAGGGGTCAGGCGGACAGCCCTTTGGCCAACTTCTCCCGCTGCCGCCGCGCCGCCTCGCGAGATCCAGGGCCGGGCCGTGGGCGCAGCTGAGCAGTAGGAAGGGAGCGGCCGCCGCGAAGGACGCTCGGCCGGACTGTGCGATCGGTGGCCGTGCCCGGGGGCGGAGGGCGGCGGTGGCGGCCCCCGCAGCCATCTCTCAGGTAGCCCTGCCTGCCGCGGCGTCCCCTTCTCCAGCCCGCGTGGCGGGGCCGTCGCGTTGGGGCCTTGTTGCGTTTCAGTTTAAGGGTCGCGGCGGGGGCGGGGCGGTGGCTCGGGCTGTCGCGTCCTCACCCCTCCCTACCTTCTCACCGCTTTCTCTCTCCCCTTGGCCTCCCTCTGCAGTCCGGAGCCCGGCGGAGCCCGAACCTGGCGGGGAAAACTGCACCCCCGGCCGGGCCCCCAGACCCCGCCGCCGCCGCCTCCGCCACTGGCCGTCATCCTCGGCACCGGCAATGGCCTTTGTATCACCCGATACACTTGTGACTGACTTGGACAAGGAATATTAAGAACCCATTCGCTTCCGTCCCCATCCCAGCCGCGCCGGCAGTAACCACCTCGGCTCATTTGGGCTTAACTGCTGCTCCTCTTGACTCTGTTCGCCCTTGGAGGCACCATGGACCAAAATGGGATGGAGATTCCTGTGACCCTCATCATTAAAGCACCGAATCAGAAATACAGTGACCAGACTATTAGCTGCTTCTTGAACTGGACCGTGGGGAAACTAAAAACGCATCTGTCTAACGTGTACCCTAGCAAACCAGTAAGTGTCTAAAAGCTGGGCGCAGCTGCTCTGGCCGGCAGATTTTCGTGTCGTATACTCCCTTACTCCCTGCTTATCCCCACCCCTCTTGAGTCAAATAGGTCTCTTTGACTGCAAAGTATTTTGACCGCGAAGTATTTTGCGTTCCGAGGTTATGCGACTCTCTTGAGTGTCTGAACCATCATTAATATCTTCCTGATGAGGTCCAGTTAATTAGTAAGTGTAATTAGTAAGTGAAATATCAAGGCACATGAGAATTGGCAGGCATACAATAGGACCGTTTTCCTTGGACTCAAAGTCATCAACCTAAAATGGGAATGACAGGTGCATCCTTTAAAAAAAAAGATAAGCACTGCAATCCATATTCAAGCTTTTATTGCTTATTAGACTAAAATTCCTTTTTACTTTCAACATCTGGCCCAGAAATTTGCTCACTGCTGAAGAGCGAATTTTGAAATAAGTATGTGACCTCATTAAAGTTACACTTTACACACTAGTATATATGTTTCAAGAAGCAAAGAGTTATACGTTTTAGATTCGCTTTCTTCTGCCCCTCCCTCTCTCATTTTTCTCCTGTAGAGGACACAAATTTTCTTCATTTAGAAGAGAACAGTCCTTCCACACCCCCACCATTTGGTGCATCATTTTATTCCTTTCATATAGCCATTTGTAAATCACTGCGGCAGTTTTTCATTCTGAATCACATGTGTGCTGGATATTGCAAAGATAATAAATAAAATAGACAATACGGCTCCATCTGTCCCCAAAGTTAGATTTGAAAGTTATCAATACAGTTGATAACTAAGTCTTGGAATAATTTAGAAAAGTATAATGTTGTGTAGTGTGTATCAAAGTTAGGCTTTCATGTTCTCCATTGTGTAAAAATTTCATTCCTGAATAAGTAGTTTTCAGTGATTACTAAATCTTTTTTTTTTTTTATGCGGTATGCGGGCCTCTCACTGTTGTGGCCTCTCCCGTTGCGGAGCACAGGCTCCGGACGCGCAGGCTCAGCGGCCATGGCTCACGGGCCCAGCCACTCCGCGGCATGTGGGATCCTCCCGGAGTGGGGCACGAACCCATGTCCCCTACATCGGCAGGCGAACTCTCAACCACTGCGCCACCAGGGAAGCCCCCTTTTTTTTTAATTAATGAAGAAGCTTGGATTTTTAGGGTGGGAAATATTTTTGGCATCTGGCAAATTTAAGCCAGCAACAAGGATGTGTTGGAAGGCAACTGTGCTTTCTAGGTTTTACTTAACACTTGTTCTATGCAAATAAGTAAGGAAGGCACTTGATCTATATTAAGGCAACTGTGCTTTCTAGGTTTTACTTAACACTTGTTTTATGCAAATAAGTAAGGAAGGCATTTGATCTATATTAAGATGTTAATGAATTAGGACTGTTTCAGTGTTACAGTATTAAGTTTAGTTAGGCATTTAGGCTTCTAGAATAGCTATAGAAATAGGGTGGTTATTGCAAAAACAGGTGGTTTAGAAAAACAACTTAGTTGGCATTAGCTATGTTTGTCAGTACTTTTTGATTACAAATATTTTTAGTAGGAGAAATAAAAACCCTGAAGTATTTAAGTACTTGGAACAAAATAGCTGGAACTCTCATTTATTCAGATCTTTTCTTGAAACTTTTATCACTTTTCTGAAACTGTTTCTTTTTTAAAAAGTATCTAAGAGAGGAGTGTGAGCCCTATTTGTCTTACCTGCTCTTGGGATAAGCCTGTTTTTGGCAGGAGTTCTGCCATCTTAGCACTTACCTCAGTGGAGTGCTATCAGTGCCCATGTGGATCAGTCAGCTGCTGGAGGACAGATCAGTTGCAAACTTCTCTACACCCCGCCCTCCTAAGCCGCTTGCTTCTAGTAAACACTGGAGGCACTTTTGGAAGGTATACCAAATAATATGCAGCTTATTAATTACCTAACCTTGGGGCAAACCTTTTTTCCTTTTCCAGCAAAAAGTTTTCTCCAAGTGAATTGTAATATCTGAAGTTTATTTCTAGGTTAATGAGGGTGGGGATGGTGTACATGTGTTTCTTTTCTTTTCTTTTTTTTTAAAAAATAAATTTATTTATTTATTTTTAAAATTTCTGGCTGCATTGGGTCTTCGTTGCTGTGCGCGGGCTTTCTCTAGTTGCGGCGAGCGGGGGCTACTCTTTGTTGCGGCGCGCGGGCTTCTCATTGCGGTGCCTTCTCTTGTTGCGGAGCACCGGCTCTAGGCACACAGGCTTCAGTAGTTGTGGCTCGCGGGCTCTAGAGTGCGGGCTCAGTAGTTGTGGCACACGGGCTTAGTTGCTCCGTGGCATGTGGGATCTTCCCAGGCTAGGGATCAAACCCATGTCCCCTGCATTGGCAGGCGGGTTCTTAACCACTGCGCCACCAGGGAAGCGCACATGTGTTTATTTTCATAGAACTTCACTGAAAACTTTGTAAGGTTATTGACACACTCACATTCTAACTTTTTTATCACTTAGAACTGATTTGAAGTATCACAGTTGTTTAACAGACCAACTGTTTACTGATACTCCAAAGCCATAGGTAGTCCTCAGCATAGGAATTGGAGTCCTTAAAGTTTACTTGTAAAGTTGTTATTTAGAACGGAGAAATTTAACAATATAAGCAATATTGTTGATTTAATATAAAGTAAGCTTAGATTCTTATGACCACCCACAATGACTACTTAACATTGATTCTGTTTTTAAGTGTCTCAAGTGCTGTTTGGTGTTTAACAGATCATTTCTTATGCCTGATTCCTTGTGCATAAGAAAGGTGGAGGTGGGTGGACTTGGAAGCAGAGAAGGGTTTAGTGCCTGGTAGAAGCAAGTGTTCCCCAGTGTGAAGTAGAACAGTTCGTAGACACTGCTCTTATTGGATCTGATGGGTCAGGGGAGGTAGAGGGCCTTGATCCCTGTGGACAGTGGCTTCTAGGAAAATGAATGAGAGCTGCTGGAGGGAGAGGAATGGAGATTTGAAGTTGTTCTTTTAGGACCTCTACAAGGATAGGTCACATGCCTACATGCTGTTAATGGAATTCTGGCTAAACTCTGCAACAGTGTGTAAAATCTTAAGATTTTAGCTTTATGGTCAGATATTGACTTCATTTAATCACAGATAATCTCCATTCACATGGATATTTTAAATTCAACCTCCCCTCCCCTCAGTAAACCCGCAACAAATATACCCCTCCTTCCAAAGCACACTTTCTTGGGCTTCATTTATTTATTTAGTTAGGAATTTATTGACCTGGCATTTGAAGGTCTAGGTATATACTAAGCAAAAAGGTGGTAAGAGTCCTTTGCTCTTAAGAAGCTCAGGTCTAGTGGGGGATACAGACATATAAGTAAATAACTACAATGTTATGAACTAGTGTTATATAAGAGGGATGTACTTCCAGTGTAGGAGCACTGGAAGGGAATGGTCCACTCTGGAGTGAGGGTAAGGGAATGTGTAGCTGTTTTAAGAAAAGATTCACAGGGACATTTTACTTAAAGAATTGATAAGTTTTAATCAGATAAGATCATAGTTTCTTTTTCTTTTTTTTAACTGTTCTTTCAGAGCTATTGTTGCATTGATAATTCTAAATGCTGTATATTATTATAGTACTTAGTAGTATAGTACTATGTTAAAGGATTATAGTTCCATAATGGGCTAAAAGGGGAAACTCTTTTCTAGTTAGGAAACAAGGCAATTGCCACATTTATACAGAAGTTTACAAAGTCATTATTAAAAACCTCAGGTGTGAAACTGAGCTCTGGTGGAGTTTTGTTTAACTTTGAATGGTATTGATAATTGGTTTGGTACTTGGTTTAAGAACTGGGGAGTGCACCAGTTCATGTTGATAGTGTATATAATTGTGAATCATATTCTAATATGACATTTGTCATCACTTCATGACTTTAGGTTTTCAGTTCCTAAAATTGGCCTGTAGTGTGAAATAATTATTCTGAAATTTAGGTAATTACTGCTAGTGTGTAAAGATAACCTATCAAGAGGGCCACTTTTACTTGAGTAGTTTCAGACTTTGGTCTAGTTTAGACTTATTTACTAGGTATGTAAAAATCAAAATGATTGAACTTAATGTTATCCAGTAGAATGGACTATCCTGGAGAAAACTTTAAAAATAAGAAATAAAATAAAAAATAAGAATCTCTAAATCCAGTTAGGCACCTTTTTCATTATCTTGTTTCTTACTATTTGTTCTTATACACAAACAATAACTATGATGGACCTGACTCACCCTGAATTCAATTTTGAAGGCAAACCTTTCTGGGGCTTGTATCCTTTTGCTTCCCATTTTTGTCTTGAGGTCAAAATGCCTGTTGAACATGTCCCTTAGTTCTGGATAGACCTCCTCTCTCTTGGCACCTTTTCAAATTGTTCCTTTGCTCTGAGATTTGTTAGAATTAAAGAAATAGGAATAGAACCAGTTGCATAGATTCTGTTCTGAGAATATAACATTCTATAACCAAATTGCCTACAGTTCAGATGGAAGTCTTACTTTCATTGTCAGTGGAAGTAGCTTTTATAATATAATTTGAGGTTTATATCTGTCTTATTTTTGTAATTCTCTATTACCTTACTTAGGAAGGTCATTTTTTAAAAAATTGTAAAATATTGGCTATATTCCCTGTGTTGTACAATATACCCCTTATAACTTATTTTATACCTAATAGTTTGTACCTCTTAATCTTCTACCTGTTTATTACTCCTCCCCCCTTCTGTCTCTTCATTAATAACCACTAGTTTGTTTTCTATATCTGTGAGCCTGCTTCTTTTTTGTTATATTCACTAGTTTGTTTTATTTTTTAGATTCCACATATAAGTGATATCATACAGCATTTATCTCTGTCTGACTTACTTCACTTAGCATAAGTAAGCAGGTCATTTTTAAAATTTGCTTGCTTAACCACCTCAGAACTGTTGATTTAAAGGGGCTATAGGGCTTCCCTGGTGGCGCAGTGGTTGAGAGTCCGCCTGCCGATGCAGGGGACACGGGTTCGTGCCCCGGTCCCGGAAGATCCCACATTTCTGCAGAGCAGCTGGGCCCGTGAGCCATGGCTGCTGAGCCTGCGTGTCCAGAGCCTGTGCTCCGCAACGGGAGAGGCCACGACAGTGAGAGGCCCGCGTACCGCCAAAAAAAAAAAAAAAAAAAACATAAAGGGGCTATAATCCACACACACAAATAATTTTTGTTTTATAAGACTTGTCAAAGGTTGATGGAAAGTTAAAAGTTTTGAATGAGTGCTGACTGAAATTTGTTTTGTTTAACTCCTTGCCTTTTTCTAATGTCTTTTTTGGAAAAATAACAGTACTGTGAAGGTAATGTTTTGTTTAATCATGCATCAGTGCTTTTAAAAATAGGATTTTTCTAGAACTTTAAGTTTCTCTCCTTTACATAATAATTTTTTTTTTGGCTGCGCTGCGCTGCTTGTGGGAACTTAGTTCCCCCACCAGGGATTGAACTCGGGTCCTCAACGGTGAGAGCATGGAGTCCTAACCACTGGACCACCAGGGAGTTCCCACACATAATAAATATTGATTTGATGGTCTTAAATGCTTTTTTTTAAATGCTTTTTAAAAAAATATTTATTTATTTTTGGCTGTGTTGGGTCTTTGTTGCTGTGCACAGGCTTTCTCTAGTTGTGGCGAGCGGGGGGCTACTCTTCATTGCGGTGCGCGGGCTCCTCATTGCAGTGGCTTCTCTTGTTGCGGAGCACGGGCTCTAGGCGCACGGGCTTCAGTAGTTGTGGCTCGCGGGCTCTAGAGCACAGGCTCAGTAGTTGTGGTGCATGGACTTAGTTGCTCCGTGACAAGTGGGATCTTCCTGGACCAGGACTCAAACCCGTGTTCCCTGCATTGGCAGGAGGATTCTCAACCACTCCGCCACCAGGGAAGCCCCTAAATGCTTTTATTTAACTGTCATATTTGGTGCTGTGATTTTAAACTGCCGTTTACTAAGAGGTTGCTATGTATACCAGGCATTCTGGTAAGCACTTTATATGTTTATCATACTTACTCTTCATAAACAGCTTACACTGTGAGTTCTGTTATCAGCTCTGTTTTATAGATGAGGAAACTGAGGCTTGGTGATTTTTTTGCCCAAGGTCATAGAACTTTAAAAGTCATAGAATCAGAATTTGTACCCAGGTTGGTCTGACTTGGCAAGCCTCAGGTCTTAACCATATGATGGTTATATATAATAAGATGAAGAAAGGCATTTAGGGATTTGGCCAGCTCAGTTATATACTTGCAAATTAAAAAGAAGTAAGTGGACTGTAAAAAGGCATGTGTGTTTAGATGGTTTGTCATCTAAAGGCTACAGATGAATGGGTAACACAGTCTTAATATCGTTCTAATGTATGTCAGCTTAGTGTGTGGTTATTTTTGTTTATTTTGATAAATTATAGGAAAGGTATGGGAACATAGTATCTTAAGACTTCCAAGTACATTGCTTTGCCCTATCTTTTCACATTTCCTGCTTGTTTGTATGAACCATAGCAGTCATGTATTTTGGCATCTCTGTTGTATGTATACCTGATTTGGCCTGTCAGTAGAAACAGCTAAGCAGGGAATGTCTCTTTGGAGTTCCAGAGGAAATTGTTGTGTAAATTCTGTAAGCTGGTTTTGTTTACTGTTGTTGCAAGGGGATAAGAGGTAGAGGCAGTTTGGGTAAGCTCTGCTTGCATTTACAGTGTTTCTGAATTTCCCGAGGTTTTAGATTGGGTGGATTTAGTGGGAATGGGAGGGAGATATGTTCAGTACAAATTCACTGGATTCATTTCCCACAGAAACGATATTTTGTGCAGAGAACCAGCTCTTTAAAGCTGTTTGACACTTATGGCTGAACTGTATATAAGAGCTGAAATGTTAATAATTACCACTTTCAAAGAAATTGGGCTGTAGTTGTTTTTACTAATATATAAGTTAACCGTTGCTTTTACTGCGCTATTTGATTATGTTGAAGTTGGATATACTAAGGACATGATTTTTTAAGCCATTCATAATTACGAAAGACCCATTTAGTCCTTCACGTAAAAAATCTAATCTTTTGATACCAACTAAGGTGACTTTCCAGAAATATAAAAGTGTTGTTCGTGTTGTAAACTCATCTGTTAGACTCTTGTGAATATTTTAAGTGCATTAGGGATACATGGTATTTTATCTGTTTTTGCTATCTAGTTAAATAAACATTAAAAAGTCAGACAGTTTAGATAAAATATATGTAAACCTTTTAGAAAGAAAACATCTTTTCCCAGTTTAGGATTTATTTTTGCATATTATACTAGAAGGTGAGCTTTCCTCACCTTGGTTTTTAGCAACCTCTGTTAAGTGGGTAGCAGAGTTTTGGGGCCAGCTGGTTAAGCAGCTGTTTATTTGGAGTGGTATAGTTTTGTCTCTGGGCTACTCAGAGTGCCAACAGGATGTTTCCAACTTGGTAATTTAGCTGCCTCTGCTCTACCATATATCACCAGGCTTCGTCTAGGGTGGAGCAGGGGAGATGGTAAAGTACTGTACCTATTAAGATTTGCTGACTGTTGGATGTAGGATGTGAGCAACAGGAAGAATGGTGGTGTTAACAGAGGTAGTCAAGTATATTTATATGTTAATCTGTGTAGCCAGTATCTTAACAGAAGAAAATTTTCATTGACAATTTAATTAGTACTTCATTTTAGATTTTCCAATCCTGAGTCTTCTGAATTCTTATATTTAAAGGATACCATGTAACATTTTTTATTGAGAGAATAATGAACTTTTATTGTGTTAAGCTACTGAGATCTTGAGGTTCGTTATAGCAGCTAGCATTACTACCCTAACTAATACAAAAATAGATTTTTCATCAAGGTAAAAAATACTGTTAGTAGGTCTGGATAAATAAAATTGTGTCACTTTTACAAGTTAAACTGAATTTGAATTTACATCTCAAAATCTGTTATTTTCCTAATACTGTAGATTATAATCCAAACCAATTGAAAATTCAGTTGATTACTGTGTGGTTTGTTATCATGTCTAACCACTGGTTTTCCAGATATTTAAATTAAATTAACTGATATTTAAACTGAATTCTTTCACTGTTTTTTTTAGTAGAAAAAATTTCAAATCTTCTTACTTAATTTATGCACATGAAAACTTTTTCTGTTTTCACCCGAAGTAAAATTAAAGAATTCTTTTTCCTTCTGCTTATCTGAAGGTATTTGAATATTCAATTTAAAGCAACAATTAAAAAAATTAAGATATAATTCACATACTATAAAGTTTGCCCCTTAATGTGTACAACTCAGTGGTTTTTAGTAGTTCACAAATTTGTACAATCATCGCCACTGTCTAATTCCAGAACATTTTTATCACCCCATACTCATTAGCAGTCACTCCCCATTCTCTGTCCGCCAGTCCTTGGTCACCAGTAATCTACTTTTTGTCTATATGTATTCACCTATTCTGAAAATTTCACATAAATGTAACTGTAATATATATGGCCTTTTATGTCTGGCTTCTTTCACTTAGCATAATGTTTACAAGGTTCATTCATGTTATAACATGTATCAGTTCTTTATTACATTTTATGGCCAAATAATATTCCATTATATGTAAATGTCACATTTTGTTTATCCATTCATCAAAGCATTTGAGTTGTTTTGACTTTTTGGCTATTATGAATAATGCTGCTGTGTACATTCCTTTACAGGTTTTTGTGTGGATGTGTTGTTTTCAGTTCTCTTTGGTATATACCTAGGAATGGAATTGGATGTATATTGAGTCATATGGTGGCTTTCTGAGGAACTGCCAAGCTTTTCCAGAGGCTGTTCCACTTTACATTCCCACCAGCAATGTATGAGGGTTCTACTTTCTTTATCCTCATCCACACTTGTTTTTGCGTCATGTATTTTCGGAAAGTACCATGTAATTTTGTTATATTCTGCTTTTTTGAAAATTGATGTTCCCTTGCTGTGAAAAGATGTAAGTTTACTGGAAGTTGACTATTAATTTAGAGTAAAGTTAATACTATGATACTAACATATGATTGCTCCTTCAATAGTATAATAATATGCTAATATCAGTACCATTTGCAGAAATGAACCAAATGAATTTAGCACCAGCAAGTGTTTTAAACTAGTATTGTGATTCACAGACTAAATACTTCATTTCCATTCTAAATGATTACATGTAAAATAACTGATATTATGAACTTCAAATAAGTTGTGTCTTCCAAATCTGTGTAAACCCTTTTGGACTCATAACACTTCATTTAATAAATTGGCATTTAGCATCTGCTCTGCAGGACACAGTGCTAGGCTCTGGGAGTAAAGGGATGAGCTAGACAGACATGGACCCTCGTTTATTCTTAGCACTTACATTCCACTTAGGGAAATAAACGTGCAGATAATTACAGATTATGGCTTGTGTTATGAAGGAAATAAACCGGGTGTGTGAAAGGAAATACTCTACTTTAAATTTGTAAATCAGATAAGACCTTTCTGAGGAGGTCACTTTAAAGCTAAGACCCAAAAGGTGATTAAGAGCTAGCCCTGCGAGAGCTGGGAGAGACTGTTGCAGGTAGGATGTCTGAGTTGGGGAGGAGCTTGGCACATTTGGGGATCTAAGTGAATGCCACTTTGGCTAGTGAGTGAGGAGGAAAGATTATGATCAGAGGAGGTTGGAAAGAGAGAGAAACCAGATCTGCTGGGACCATCTGGTTATGGTGTGGAATTAGAATTCAATACAGACTGGTAGGAATCCATTAGAGAGTCACAGGAGTGATTCACATTTTTAAAAGATCACTCTGTTTACTGACTGTAGAACACAGTGTGAAGACCAGTTAAGAAGCTATTACAGAAGTTCAGGCAAGAGGTGATGGTTTTAGGTTAGGGTAATGGCAATAGAGATGGAAAGAAATGGACTGAGAGGGACTTCTGGAGATAGAGTCCGTAAGATTTGCTGATGGTTAGATATGTTAGACAAGGTGAGAGAAAAATTGAGGATAATGCCCAGATTTTTGGCTTAAACAACTCGTGGCAAGTTGTTATGGAATAGGGAACAAGCAAGAGGAAAGATCTGGGGAACCAGGAATTGAGAACATACTGTAGATGTTTTTATTTTGAGTTGCCTATTAAGATATCTGAAGGTGGAGATTCCCTGGTGGTCCAGTGGTTAAGACTACGTGCTTCCACTGCAGGGGGCACGGGTTTGATCCCTGGTCCAAGAACTAAGATCCTGCATGCTGCCTGGCATGGCCAAAAAAAAAAAAAAAAAAAAAAAAGGTATTTGAAAGTGTCAGATGTCTAACAAGCAGTTGGATATCTGGATCTGGGTCTGAGAGGGACAGAGAGGCCTTGGATAGAAAAGCAAATTTGCATCTTAGCTGAAGAAGCTTCCTTAACTTTTAGAATTGGATGGAAAAGTTAGCCAAAGATGCTGGAGAGGGACAGTGGCCAAAGATATGAATGAAATGTACAAATGCCTCTTAATACATTTTCTAAACCTTGATTGCTCTTCCAGAGGTGCAAATGGTGAATGCTGTGGTCTTTTCTTCTTGCAAACCTTTTGCAGGGTGCTGTTGGTCATGCTGTTTCCTCATCCTGCTGAGGGACTTGCTTAGCCATTGCTCAGCTTTTCTGTTCAGTGGGTATAGGCTTTAAAAAACTAGGACATGGGGAAAAGGGATTATCAGCCTCTGGGCTTCTAGTAATGCTGTTTCAATTGGCTATATTTTGGGTTAAATAGATTATGTGCTATTAGGTTTAAAGGTTTGATGAGTATTTGTATTTCTGAAACTGGGATTCATAGTTTTAGGACTAGGAGTTTTCAAAACGTTTAATTTTTTAAAAAATTTATTTTTTTATAGAGCAGGTTCTTATTAGTCATCCATTTTATACACATCAGTGTATACATGTCAATCCCAATCTCCCAGTTCATCACACCACCCCCGCCACTTTCCCCCATTGATGTCCGTACCTTTGTTCTCTACATCTGTGTCTCTGTTTCTGCCCTGAAAACCGGTTCATCTGTACCATTTTTCGAGGTTCCACATACATGTGTTAATATACGATATTTGTTTTTCTCTTTCTGACTTACTTCACTCTGTATGACAGTCTCTAGATCCATCCGTGTCTCTACAAATGACCTAATTTCGTTCCTTTTTATGTCTGAGTAATATTCCATTGTATCATGTACCACGTCTTCTTTATCCATTCGTCTGTTGATGGGCATTTAGGTTGCTTCCATGACCTGGCTATTGTAAATAGTGCTGCAATGAACATTGGGGTGCATGTATCTTTTTGAATTATGGTTTTCTCTGGGTATATGCCCAGTAGTGGAATTGCTGGGTCATATGGTAGTTCTATTTTTAGTTTTTTAAGGAACCTCCATACTATTCTTCATAGTGGCTGTATCAATTTACATTCCCACCAACAGTGCAAGAGGGTTCCCTTTTCTCCACACCCTCTCCAGCATTTGTTGTTTGTAGATTTTCTGGTGATGCCCATTCTAACTGGTGTGAGGTGATATCTCATTGTAGTTTTTTTTTTTTTTTTTTCGGTACGCGGGCCTCTCACTGCTGTGGCCTCTCCCGTTGCGGAGCACAGGATCCGGACGCGCAGGCTCAGTGGCCATGGTTCACGGGCCCATCCGCTCCGCGGCATGTGGGATCTTCCCAGATCGGGGCACGAACCCGTGTCCCCTGCATCGGCAGGCAGACTCTCAACCACTGCGCCACCAGGGAAGCCCTCATTGTAGTTTTGATTTGCATTTCTCTAATAATTAGTGATGTTGAGCAGCTTTTCATGTGACTCTTGGCCACTTGTATGTCTTCTTTGGAGAAATGTCTATTTAGGTCTTCTGCCCATTTTTGGATTGGGTTCTTTGTTTTTTTAACACTGAGCTGCATGAGCTGTTTATATATTTTGGAGATTAATCCTTTGTCCGTTGATTCATTTGCAAATATTTTCTCCCATTCTGAGGGTTGTCTTCTCATCTTGATTGTAGTTTCCTTGGCTTTGCAAAAGCTTTTAAGTTGCATAGGTCCAATTTGTTTATTTTTGTTTTTATTTCCATTACTCTGGGAGGTGGATCAAAAAAGATCTTGCTGTGATTTATGTCAAAGAGTGTTCTTCCTATGTTTTCCTCTAAAAGTTTTAGAGTGTCCGGTCTTACATTTAGGTCTCTAATCCATTTTGAGTATATTTTTGTGTATGGTGTTAGGAAGTGTTCTAATTTCATTCTTTTACATATAGCTGTCCAGTTTTCCCAGCACCGCTTATTGAAGAGACTGTCTTTTCTCCATTGTATATCCTTGCCTCTTTTGTCATAGATTAGTTGACCATAGGTGCGTGGGTTTATCTCTGGGCTTTCTATCCTGTTACATTGATCGATATTTCTGTTTTTGTGCCAGTACCATATTGTCTTGATTACTGTAGCTTTGTAGTATACTCTGAAGTCAGGGAGTCTGATTCCTCCAGCTCCGTTTTTTTCCCTCAAGACTGCTTTGGCTGTTCAGGGTCTTTTGTGACTCCATACAAATTTTAAGACTTTTTGTTCTAGTTTTGTAAAAAATGCCATTGGTAATTTGATAGGGATTGCATTGAATCTGTAGATTGCTTTGGGTAGTATAGTCATTTTCACAATATTGATTCTTCCAATCCAAGAATATGGTATATCTCTCCATCTGTTTATATCATCTTTAATTTCTTTCATCAGTGTCTTATAGTTTTCTGCATATAGGTCTTTTGTCTCCTAGGTAGGTTTATTCCTAGATATTTTATTGTTATTGTTGCAGTGGTAAATGGGAGTGTATCCTTAGTTTCTTTCTCAGATTTTTCATCATTAGTGTATAGGAATGCAAAGATTTCTGAGCATTAATTTTGTATCCTGCAACTTTACCAAATTCATTGATTAGCTCTAGTAGTTTTCTGGTGTCATTTTTAGGATTCTCTATGTATAGTATCATGTCATCTGCAAACAGTGACAGTTTAACTTCTTCTTTTCCAATTCGTATTTTATTTCTTTTTCTTCTCTGATTGCCATGGCTAGGACTTCCAAAACTATGTTGAGTAAGTGGCGAGAGTGGACATCCTTGTCTCTTTCCTGATCTTAGAGGAAATGCTTTCTGTTTTTCACCATTGAGAATGATGTTGGCAGTGGGTTGGTCATATATGGCCTTTATTATGTTGAGGTAGGTTCCCTCTATGACCACTTTCTGGAGACTTTTTATCATAAATAGGTGTTGCATTTTGTTAGAAGCTTTTACTGCATCTATTGAGATGATCATATGGTTTTTCTTCTTCACTTTGTTAATATGGTGTATCACATTGATTGATTTGCATATATTGAAGAATCCTTGCATCCCTGGGACAAATCCTACTTGATCATGGTGTATGATCCTTTTAATGTGTTGTTGGATTCTGTTTGCTAGTATTTCGTTGAAGATTTTTGTATCTATATTCATCAGTGATATTGGTCTGTAATTTTCTTTTTTAGTAGTATCTTTGTCTGGTTTTGGTATGGGTGATGGTGGCCTCATAGAATGAGTTTGAGAGTGTTCCTTCCTCTGCAATTTTTTGGAAGAGTTTGAGAAGGATGGGTGTTAGGTCTTCTCTAAATGTTTGATAGATTCACCTGTGAAGCCATCTGGTCCTGGACTTTTGTTTGTTGGAAGATTTTTAATCACAGTTTCAATTTCATTACTTTTGATTGGTCTGTTCATGTTTTCTATTTCTTCCTCGTTCAGTCTTGGAAGGTTATACCTTTCTAAGAATTTGTCCATTTCTTCCAGGTTGTCCATTTTATTGGCATAGAGTTGCTTGTAGTTGTCTCTTATCATGCTTTGTATTTCTGCAGTGTCCATTGTAACTCTTCCTTTTTCATTTCTAATTTTATTGCTTTGAGTCTTCTCCCTCTTTTTCTTGATGAGACTGTCTAAAGGTTTATCAATTTTGTTTATCTACTCAGAGAACCTGCTTCTAGTTTTATTGATCTTTGCTATTGTTTTTTTTTTGTTTCTATTTCATTTATTTCTGCTCTGATCTTTATGATTTCTTTCCGTCTACTAACTGTGGGTTTTATTTGTTCTTTCTCTAGTTCCTTTAGGTGTAAGGTTAGATTGTTTATTTGAGATTTTTCTTGTTTCTTGAGGTAGGCTGTATTGCTCTAAACTTCCCTCTTACAACTGCTTTTGCTGCATCCCATAGGTTTTGGATTGTCGTGTTTTCATTGTCATTTGTCTCTAGGTATTTTTTGGTTTCCTCTTTGATTTCTTCAGTGATTTTTTGTTTATTTAGTAACGTACTGTTTAGCCTCTATGTGTTTGTGTTTTTTACATTTTTTTCCCCTGTAATTGATGTCTAATCTCATAGCGTGTGGTCGGTAAAGATGCTTGATATGATTTCAGTTTTCCTACATTTACCGAGGCTTGATACGTGACCCAAGATGGGATCTGTCTTGGAGAATGTTCCACGTGCACTTGAGAAGAAAGTGTAATCTGTTGTGTTTTGATGGAATGTCCTATAAATATCAATTAAATCTGTCTGGTCTGTTGTGTCATTTAAAGCTTGTGTTTTCTTAGTAATTTTCAGTTTCGCTGATCTGTCCATTGGTGTTAAGTGAGGTGTTAAAGTCCCCCACTATTACTGTGTTACTGTCGATTTCATCTTTTATAGCTGTTAGCAGGTGCTTTATGTATTGAGGTGCTCCTATGTTGGGTGCATATATATTTATAATTGTTATATCTTCTTCTTGGATTGATCCCTTGATCACTATGTAGTGTCCTTCCTTGTCTCTTGTAACATTCTTTTTTCTGAAGTCTATTTTACCTGATATGAGTATTGCTACTCCACCTTTCTTTTGATTTCCATTTGTATGGAAGATCTTTTTCCATCCCCTCACTTTCAGTCTGTATGTGTCCCTAGGTCTGAAGTCGGTCTCTTGTAGATAGCATATATATGGGTCTTGTTTTTGTATCCATTCAGCGAGCCTGTGTCTTTTGGTTGGAGCATTTAATCCATTCACATTTAAGGTAATTATCGATATGTATGTTCCTGTTACCATTTTCTTAATTGTTATGGGTTTGTTTTTGTAGGTCCTTTTCTTCTCTTATGTTTCCTACTTAGAGAAGTTCCTTTAGTGTTTGTTGTAGGGCCGGTTTGTTGGTGCTGAATTCTCTTACCATTTGCTTGTCAGTAAAGCTGTTGATTTCTCTGTTGACCTAATGAGATCCTTGCCGGGTAGAGTAATCTTGGTTTTAGGTTCTTCGTTTTCATCACTTTAAATATATTGTGCCACTCCCTTCTAGCTTGTAGAGTTTCTGCTGAGAAATCAGCTGTTAACCTTATGGGAGTTCCCTTGTATGTTATTTGTCGTTTCTCCCTCGTTGCTTTCAGTAATTTTTCTTTGTCTTTAATTTTTGTCAGTTTGATTACTGTGTGTCTCAGTGTGTTTCTCCTTGGGTTTATCCTGCCTGGGACTCTCTGTGCTTCCTGAACTTGGCTGGCTATTTCCATTCCCATGTTAGGGAAGTTTTCAACTATAATCTCTTCAAATATTTTCTCGCATCCTTTCTCTTTCTCTTCTCCTTCTGGGACCCCTATAATGTGAATGTTCTTGCGTTTAGTGTAGTCCCAGAGGTGTCTTAGGCTTTCTTCATTTCTTTTCATTCTTTTTTCTTTATTCTGTTCCATGGCAGTGAGTTCAACCATCCTGTGTTCCAGGTCACTTATCCATTCTTCTGCCTCAGTTATTCTGCTATTGATTCCTTCAAGTGTATTTTTCATTTCAGTTATTGTATTGTTCATCTGTTTGTTTGTTCTTTAATTCTTCTAGGTCTTGCATCTTCTCGGTCTTTGCCTCTATTCTTTTCCCGAGGTCCTGGATCATCTGCACTATCATTATTCTGAATTCTTTTTCTGGAAGGTTGCCTATCTCCACTTCATTTCGTTGTTCTTGTGGGGTTTTGTCTTGTTCCTTCATCTGGTACAAAGTCCTCTGCCTTTTCATTTTGTTTATCTTTCTGTGCATGTGGTTTTGCTTCCACAGGCTGCAGAATTGTAGTTCTTCTTCCTTCTGCTGTCTGTCCTCTGGTGTCTGAGGCTATCTAAGAGGCTTATGCAAGCTTCCTGATGGGAGGGACTGGTGGTGGATAGAGCTGATTGTGGCTCTGGTGGGAAGAGGTCAGTAAAACTTTAATCTGCTTGTCTGCTGATGGGTGGGGCTGGGTTCCCTCCCTTTTGGTTGTTTGGCTTGAGGCGACCCAGCCCTGGAGCCTACCTGGCTCTTTGGTGGGCTAATGGCAGACTCTGGGAGGTCTCAGGCCAAGGAGTACTTCCCAGAACTTCTGCTGCCCATGTCCTTGTCTTCACGGCGAGCCACAGCCACCCCCACCTCTGCAGGAGACCCTCCAACACTAGCAGGTAGGTCTGGTTCTGTCTCCTCTGGAGTCACTGCTCCTTCCCCTGGGTCCCGATGCCCATACTATTTTGTGTATGCCCTCTAAGAGTGGAGTCTCTGTTTCCCCCAGTCCTGTTGAAGTCCTGCAATCAAATCCCGCTAGCCTTCAAAGTCTGATTCTCTAGGAATTCCTACCCCTGTCGCTGGACCCCCAGGTTTGGAAGCCTGACATGGGGCTCAGAACCTTCACTCCAGTGGGTGGACTTCTGTGTTTTAAGTGTTCTCCAGTTTGTGAGTCACCCACCCAGCAGTTATGGGATTTGATTTTATTGTGATTGCGCCCTTCCTACCATCTCATTGTGGCTTCTCCTTTGTCTTTGGATGTGGGGTGTCTTTTTTGGTGAGTTCCCAGTGTCTTCCTGTCGATGATTGTTCAGCAGTTAGTTGTGATTCCAGTGCTCTCCTAAGAGGGAGTGAGCGCACGTCCTTCTACTCTGCCATCTTGTACCAATCTCCAAAATCTTTAATTTTGGGTTTTTATCTTGATGTAAAAATTATCATTATAAATAACAGGATGATTACTTTGTAGCTGACTCTCATGAGATTTAGTACCTGCATTTTAAACTAAGTGATCATACTAAATATGTTTAATTTGTATGGTTAAGTTTTTCAAGCATGGGCTTCTGGAATCTATGAGGTTGCTGACTGATGGTGATCTGTATTGTTTCTGTGAAAAAAAAATTGTTTTAAACTTATCTACTAAATAATTACGGGAGTAAACTGTCTAAGTTGGTTGCCATTGTAGTTAATTTTTATATATATATATTTGTCAGTAGTCTAAAATAATGAGTGTTGTCGCATATTTTTATGCCCCATGTTGTTTAAAAGTGATACTTGTGATAAAGTACATGATTAATTCCATTACCATTACAATTTAATAGTAAAATGGAGATAACCTATGTAGAAAGCATGTAATATATATAGATTTCTTACATTTCGAAGCAGTAGTTGGTAAATACTTCTTTCATTTTAGCACCCAATACATCCTTTCACTAAAAGTCTGAAGGTAAGTAACATATTTTGGACATGGACTTCTTTTTACCAATGTCAAATTACTTTTCTCTCTGTGTAGAGAAGCTAAAATTAATTAAAAGCTTTCCTTTTGTTATTTATAAATGTCATTTTAAACTGATTCTTGAAAGGTCTTCAAACATGGATGAGGGCTTGCTTTTTTAGTCATTAAAACTGATAGTTATTGCAACTTTAACCAAACCTATTTAGCAGTGTCCTAATCATGTTCTTATACATAATGAAGATAGTCTGCTATTAGTCATACAACTTATCAATACTTTCACATAATCTCTCATTAGATCCTCAGGAAACAGCATGATGTAAGATAAGCAGGTATTAGAGATTAGTATCACATGCTTATTGAAAGTTTACTAGGTGTTCTGCCCTGTTGTTAGAGGTTTGTGTGCATTTTCATTGTTGTGAAAATTCAACCCTGTGAAATACGTACTATTATTGCCCTCATTTTTCAGTTAAGAAAGCTGAGACACAGACTGGTGATAGTGGGATCATGTACAAGTTTCTCAACGTTTCTTCACCTATCTGCCATATTCTTCTGTAAGTCCAACTCCTTCACACGAGATTCTACCCTTTATTAGCTACTTAAGGACATTGCTCTTGAAATTCTCTATTTTTCTCTCCTGCATCCTCAGT
Source organism: Mesoplodon bidens (assembly GCF_964165515.1). Classification (NCBI taxonomy): domain Eukaryota; kingdom Metazoa; phylum Chordata; class Mammalia; order Artiodactyla; family Ziphiidae; genus Mesoplodon; species Mesoplodon bidens. Next base: position 64,815,939 of record NC_138166.1, on the reverse strand, counting down.
TTTTCCTTTCTACTGGATTATTCCTGTTGGCATACAAACATGTTATTTCTCTCTTCTTAAAAAAACAAAAACATGAAACAATAAAACAAACAAGACCCTCTTTGATTCCACTTCCCTTCTAGCTGTTGCTTTATTTCTTTCCTGTCTTTAGTGCACAACTCCTTATAAATTATGAATATTCACTGTATCTGTACTCCTCTCCTGTTCTCTTGAATCCATTCCAGTTAAGTTTTTACCCTACTGTTCCACCAAGATTGCTTTTATGAACATCACCAGGGAGCTCCATGTTCCAGGATATGGTGGGGGAATAGAGAAATAAATAGAATAGTATGAAAGAAGGACACTAGGATTAATAACAAAAGCCTGGAAACACTCAAATATCCATATTGTAAACTTTAGTATTTCTGTGTAATGGAGCATTATGCATCTGTCAAAAAGAATGGGGAAGACATCTTTATACTGCTAAGCAGTAATCTCCAGGGTACAGTAAGTGAGAAAACAAGGTACAAAGGAGTATTGTGTACTATCTTTTATGTGAGAAAAGAAGGGAAATACAAGTGTATTTGTATTCAGGTTTGTTATGTTGTTAAAAAATGACGAAAGGGTAATTCAGAATTATAGAGAAAGAGGGTAGGGACAGAAGCTAAACCTCTTTGTACCTTGTTCTATAATTTTTACTTTGTTTCCAAGTGTGTTATATATAATTAAAAAAAATAAATAGAAAAAAATTCCTAAATGGTAACAAAACAATTTAACAATGTCAGGATGATGACAAAACTGTAAGAAGAATTATTAAGAGTAATTTCAAAACACTATTTTGACTGCATATCCGTAATGGGATATATCTAAGGACAGAAAAAAGTGACAAGAAATCTTAAACCTCATCCAATATTGTTATTATTATTTGAAATTATACATAGTAGGATAAAGCATATAAGTACTTTTGCTAATGGCATACGTTTGTTAATATCATTAGCAAGAAAGATTTTCAGGGTGCTAGAGATACAAATAAAAAACCATACACTGTTTAATTAAAATTGGAAATATAAATATATACTCAGGGTTTAAGTTTCTCTTTCTCAAAAATACATATTTTCTAGCTCTCCTCAATGAAGAATCTTAGAAATAATAGCAAGTAACAATAAGCACTCTTAGACCCCAGATTTTGTCTCTAGATGCCATTTCCCATTAAAAGGAATCAAGGCCCCTGGAACAGTGGCTGATTCCAGGCCTGGGGAAAGAAATGTGGAAGATGAACCTGGTGTGCCCCATGAACCTGGTGTGTAGTCTTAGAGACTACAGAGGTCATGTCAAAGTGACATAGGATCCAACCTGAAGGGACTCCTACTGGCCAAAGATGGTGCAGTGCAATTTGAGGATTAACAAAAAAACAACCAGGTGGCAGTACATTGAAAAACATAAAATTCCACAAGCTCATAATGATACTTAAACCAAAACTTTTTGGTCACTTCTGGAGGTTGCTTGGGTACTCATTCTGAAAACTGATAAAGGGAATAAATTGAGCATTTTTGCTGTCTTTCTTGTGTAATCTAGGTAAGCAAATGGTCGATGAGGTAAAGTTCTTTTAGGAGAAGCACAGCTAATACAGAAAAGAATTAGAGAATTAGAAAATATTTTCTACCCCTAATGAAACAATGGATCTAGGCAGTTGGATCTAGGTTGTTAATAAGGTGAATGTCTGATGGCAGACTTTATAAGGGATGAATTCGGCTGACAACATTTGAACCCACTGATCAAACTTGGCATGACTAAAAGTAAGTCACTCAATCCAGTGTGCTAATAATGATGTGATGCAACAGGAAGTTCTCTTGTCAAACAAAAAAGAACCTGAATTTAATCAACCCTCTAGATCTAACTGCATTATACAGAGAGTACAGAACATGCTGTACAATACCAGGAGGACATAGTCACCCAAATCCAGATTGCAACATGTTTTCTTCAACAAATAGCTAGGGAAAAATTTTAAAGAAGTGGAAGCTGTTAAAAAATTACAGGAGACATAACAGCCCCATCCCATGTGTGAACCTAGTTTGTATTCTGATTTAGACAAACCATTCCTAAAAAGACATTTTTGAGCAAGTGGGAAAAATTAAGCTGTGCTGGATATCACATTATAAGGAATTAATATTTATTTTGTTGAATGTGGTAATATTGTGGGTAGTTGGAAAAAAAACTGTTAAAGATACATTCTGTTTTTTACAGACAAAAAGAAATATGTGATATTTGCTTTAAAACTCTCTTCCTTGCCAAAACCAAAATGGGGGTAGGTGGGTAAATGAAACAGGAATAGCAGAATGTTGATAATTGTTGGAGCTGGATATTTGGGAATTCTTGAAGATGGTAAGGGGTTTCATTTTATTCTCTCCACTTTGTGTATGTTTGAGAAGTTTCATAGTAAAGTAAAAAAAATTCGTAAGGAAAGAACTGATAATTTTATACAGAATGATATGACATAGAAGTATCTATTAAATGTTTGGACTGGTGAAAGAATGATAGTTTATGATGGCTGTAGTATTTATCAAAGAAACTTCTTTAGGTTGCAGCTGAAGTAATAAGTATATTGTGGAAACTTAAAAAGCATTACATAATTCATTTTTCCGGGGATTAAATCAATCATTATCTACTTAGCATTTGACTCATGTTATATAATTTACTGTTTGTGCTCCACTCAATATTTATATGTATCGATTGAAGTTTCAAGACTTGTGATATGTATTTTAAAAAAATCCTTTGTTGTATTTGGTTGTTAATATAAGAATTTTTATATGTGCATTTTAGGAATGGTACACTCAAAAATACTTCCAGGGGAAGCTAAATTATGCCTAAAAGCTAAGTATCTTGGAAGGACAACTATACCTTCCCTTGATCTTTGGTACCTAAGGACCCCTGAATCACAGATATTACTCAGTATGACTCTTTATACTATGGTTATTTTTAATGTAAGACTTTTTTTTAGTAGCCATGTTGCATATGTAGTCTGTTTGAAGATTGTTACAGTTATTGCTTGGATTTGGCATGTTTAGTAATTGTTGATATAGCTAATATTTAACTGTTTTAATAGAATTCAAGGAACATTTGCCTGTTTCTCAGTTATGAAATAGGAGGTCTTATGGGGACTCTACGTAAATGCTTTTATTTTAAATACTTAATGCTTGTAGTGTGAGCACTTAGCAGATTTATTTTAAGTACAAAATAAGGCAGAGATAACCAGAACATATTTCCTATTTTGGGTTGCATATGGAGATGGCACTTGAATCTCCATGCACTTGAGTTGATTTTTCTTTAGTCTTGTGTTTTTGAAAAATGTACGAAGGTATTTATGAGAATGGCAGGAATAATAAAAACAAGAATAGTTACCTAAAGCTGTAACTAAATCCAAATGGCTTGGAGTTAAAACCAATAAATTGTCCTGCATGATGTTACTAAAGAATAAAATAAACCTTATGTTTACTTTTGATTAAAAATACTGACAGACAATGCAAAATAACACTGGTGACCTTGGAATTTTATCCCATTGTTGACTGTTAGTAGAAAGTCAGCCACCTTCTCATTTATAATCTTGAAGGTTTTTAATGACAGTCACACATGGATTGTATTATGGCTGAAAAGACAAACTTCCAATTTACCTTTTTTTCCTCGTTTTAAAAATAATTTGGTAATTATCTGTATTTTATTATATCTACAGTAGATATGCTACCATTTGCTGAACTTCTAATGTCTTAAGTGGAATTTGGAAAAACAAAATTCTTAAATTATTTCAGTTTTCTGCTTATTTGTACCTAAAGGGAGTTTTACTTTACCCATTGTAAGGCATCTTATTCCCAACCTTCAATTTGTATAATTAGAAAAAGTTGAATTCTTTTCTTTGTCCCATTTCTTAGTTGACAAAGGATCAGAGGTTGGTGTATTCTGGCAGACTGCTTCCCGATCACCTGCAGCTGAAAGACATTCTCAGAAAAGTAAGCTTTTCTACCACTATTTGATACCAGATACTCAGAGTGCTAGAGGAGATATGTTCTGAAGTTTTATTGATAGCCAACCAGTTTAGTTTTTAGTTACTTAAAATCAACTCTTTTGGGTTTAGGTAACAGTTTTGTATATCCATCTGATAGCCAAATCTGAAATAGGATTATATATTTGTGTTCAGGGATTTGTTGTGTAAGAAATCAGTACTGAGTTACCAGTAAACTGTGCAGGAGTAGAGTGCTCAAGTAGTGGTGAAGGATTTTCATTGATAATAGTCTCCTCTCTTAAATACCCTTTTGACCAAACTACGTTTTAATACAAGTTAAAACTTGGGTTAGGAGTTTAATTTCAGGACAGAAAATCAAATGAAGCCCAATTGGTCCATCAGTCAGAAAACTTTGAATGCTGGTACTCAGAGTTAAATATATTTGAATATAGTTTTTTTGACAGATTGAATGCTAGTTATTTTAATGGCAGCTTTTTAGCTCATGTTTATTTGTGGAATTTATACTTTTAGAACTTTTCTATGTTTGAGATTCTTTTTGCTTGTGAGTGTAGCAGAATTGAATATATAGCTGTTAATGTTTTGCTTTAGATCTTTGACTTAACTCAGTGTTTTCTGGATATCCCTAATCTCTCTATCCTCTCCTGTATGTTTATTGATCACCTGTGGGAAACTTTAAAAAATCTTACACTGGTGTGTTCCTTCTGTTAGATAGTTGACATTTTAGTTTTACCAGTGTGACTTCTTGCTGTCATTTTCACTTTAATCATGTAGTTTCAGGTTGCCAAAGTGGTTTAATAACCTCTATGTCTCCCTCTCTCTCTCTCCCTCTCAAAAATAGTGGAATTTGCAGCAGATTCACCCCCCTCTTTCTTTTCTTAATAGACTTTGTTTTTTAGAGTAGTTTTAAGTTCACAGCAAAATTGAGCAGAGGGTATAGAGATTTCCCATATACCTCCTGCCTCCACACATACACAGCTACCCCCACTAACAACATCCACGTCAGAGTGGTATAGTAGTTACAGTTGATGCCTACATTGACCTCATTGTCACCCCAAACCCATAGTTTCCATTAGGGTTCACTCTTGGTGTTGTACATTCTGTAGATTTTAACAAATGTAAAATGGCATGTATCCACCATTATAGTATTGTACAGAATACTTCACTATCCCCCAAATCCTCTGTATTTCACCTCTTCATTCTTTCCCTGTTTTTATCCTTAAAAACCTTTTTGCTATATGGTCTTTGAAATATATATTTATTATTTTACCCAAGTATAGCTAGAGGCTGCACATGCATACATTTAGAAAGGCTTTTGCTGCCAGAAATCATTTCCAACCAGAAGACTTAAAAGAAGAATGCCTCAGGACTTCCCTGGTGGTCCAGTGGTTAAGACTCTGCGCTTCCACTGCAGGGGGCATGGGTTCGATCCCTGGTCTGGGAACTAAGATCCCACATGCTTTTTTTCTTTTTTTTAAATTTTGGCTGCACCATGCTGCATGTGGGATCTTAGTTCCCGAACCAGGGATTGAACGCACACCCCCTGCATTGGAAGGTGGAGTCTTAACCACTGGACTGCCGGGGAAGTCCCTTTTCTCTCTTTTTTAAAATTGCTGAGCCATCCTTTGTTATTCTCTGCCCCCCTTTATTCTCTTTCCTTTCTCCACCTTATTTACTTGCTTTATGCCTAACTATAAATATACTCATGAAATTGCTAAGCTAAAATGCCAATTCTAATCATTTTTAGAACATTTTCCTTCAGTCGTAGTTGTAGATTTATGGCAACACATTTGGAATATTTACAGAATATAGTTCAAATATATGCTTTATGTCTGTGCATAAGTGTTATAGATAAAAACGGTATTTGACTTAAAAAAATAAAACACTATTGCTAAAACTAAGACAAATGAGATTATAGTGAAGTTATTTGAGTTTCTTTATCGCTGTAAGGTCTCAAATAATGAAAACATTTCACTACTCAAAGTGTGTAGGCCTAAACTTCAGTGTGACTATCACAGTTCTGATATTAACATGCTAGATGTTTTTATATTGAAATAATAGATAGTGCTGACACAACTTTACAGCAGTGTTTGCTTCAAAACGCCTTGGTATACAAAATAATCATTTTTTTCATATAGCAATTCCTGAGTATTGAGACCATTTTCTAAGCATGGACAAAATATTGAATTCACAAGGGTCCTAATGACAACAATTTATTACTAATAAAATGGCTGTGGTAGGAAGGAACTTAAGTTCTGAATTAAGTATTTCTGCTTAGCTACTGACATTTTTGAGCTGAGTATTTTCCAGTACTACTCTTTAAATGTAATCTTCTTTAATTTTAGCAAGATGAGTATCATATGGTTCATCTAGTATGTACTTCTCGGACTCCTCCCAGTTCTCCAAAATCCAGCACCAGTAGAGAAAGTCATGAAGCACTGACATCCAGCAGCAATTCTGTGAGTTATTTTGGGCAGAGTAAATGTTGAAGTTTTCTGATTATCCTTTTTTGCCTCTAAAAACTAAGTGGAAAACAGAACAATTCACTCTTGTGGGTTGTGAGACTGTGTTTTGAACAGCTCAAGTTAAGCATTTAAACTTCATTTTTAGAGATCCAATACACAGTGTTATCCCCTGAAGCCTGTTCCCCATGAGTTATAATTTGCTATATGGCAGGTCAGTAATAGATCCAATCTTCAGGGGTTTAATTACTGAAATACTCAAAAAACAGAATTATGATATGGTTATATAATATAAACTCTAGGGCCAGTATTTCAGAAATATTTAAAGTATTTGATATAGTATATTTAATCAAGGTAGATTAAATTATTTAAACTTTAAGTTTGCTAAATCTTCTTGGTAGATTGCTTAGTCAAGAACTTTGTTTTTTAAAATGATTGCATTTGAGCCTATATTCCAACTGTGGGAGGACTAATTACTTAACCTACTCAGTTCTTTCAGACTTGAGTATTCATTTCTCCCTTCTTATTTTTTCATCTGCTTAAAACTGTTTTGGAAATTTTAAAAACTAGTTGAACTTTTCAACTTAGATATTGTCGACAAGTTTTAGAGACACCGTCTCAAATCCTTTTATATTAAATTATTTTTGGTTTCCCGTAAAAGCTTTATGTGACACTTTTAGAGGTGAAAGAAAAGGACTGGATGAGTGGAAGCTTGCTTAAAACTTCCTGGGCAGAGAACTTTTGTACTGCTAAGTGTACTTTCCTTCTTGTCAAGAATCTAGCCAAAACTTTAAGGAGGGGATGAATGGCATGGGTGATATAGATACTGCCAGTTAACTGCTTCTTTAAAAAACTAGATCTTCTAGTTGCTGTATTTAATTAGCATAGCCTCAGTGGTATTTTCTAGTACCAGCCATGGGAGTTTAGCTTACATTAAATTGAGATATGTTTTGTCAATAAACCTAAGGGTCTTTCTATGTTTCCTACCTTGCATAAGAAGGGACAAAACCCTGGCATTGGCATAGAGTTCTGTATATAGTCTTTGGACACAGTTGTGTTGCTCCTGTTTTTGTTGACAAAGAATCTTCTCACTTTTCTAGTGGTTCCTCGTTCATGATTTCATGTCATTAGTATATATATTCAGTTTTTTTAAGGTGTGTTTTAAAAATCTAAAAAGTATCAAAGGAGAATTAAGTTGAATTCCTCGTAATTTTTTATGGCAGATAAATTTCAGTGGGACTTGAAAATGTCTTAAAAATCTGTTCATGAAAGAGTTATCCAATAAGGGCCAGAAATAATTAGTTCTAGAGAAATTAGGCTGTGCTGCCAAATGGCTAGGCCTTTCTTCTATTAATTTTTTAATGAACACCATATTTTGATGGTCCCTTTAACAAGAAATCATGCCAAAAAAGAACACTTTCCAGGTTATGTGCCTAACAATCAGGCTCCCTAGTAAGGTTTCTGGTGTCTGTGTGGTGTGGAATAACATCTTAAAGCTTTTGTTAGTTTTGCAAAAGACCAGTGTCCTTGGGACCTTTCACATGGCAGGACTAAGGAAGGTAGAGAGGCAAAAAGACATGCTGTAAATAGGAAGGCAGTACAGGTAAATGCAATTTTAATGAACCCGGAAGGATGTTGAAATTATTTTGTACCCAGCTTTTTAAAGTGGGTAATTTATATAAAATGTAATTGTGTTTTAAATTTATATAAAACACTTGACAAAATATTTTCAAGCAGCAGCAAATTGAGGTGGTCTTCAAGAGATTATATTGTTTGAGGTTATTGAATCTGTGAGTTACTGACATCACTGAAGCATGAGAATTTTAAAATCCTGTTTGGTATCTTGTTCATGTTGTTAAAAAACAATACTTGGTGGTGGTATCTATAAACTAATAGAATTTTAGAACTGAAAGAAATCTTGAAAATGTAGTTCAATCTCATTTTTTATAGGAAAGCTGAGACTCAGGGGTTAAGTGAATTTTAAGGTTATGTTCCTTGTTAATGTCAGAGATAACACCAAATTCTAGCATGTTCCTCAATATTTTAAACAAATGTACTACTAATATAGCATGTTATACAGTAGCTGTTATACAGTAGTAGTTCATAGTAACTGTTTAAGTGACAGTTACTAGTACCATTTATTAAACACTTCCTATGTGTTAAGCATCATGAAAAGAGCTTTATATGAATTTAATTTTCACAAATTTTGTATGCTATTTTTTTGTATATAATTACTACTCAGCCTTTTATAGTTGAGAAATGGACTAATGTTGTGTAATTAAAGTGATGTTGATTTTCTAAACTCTTCAGTCTCGTAAGAATTAAAATATCTACCTGTTAAGTTGGGCACAGGAGTCAAATCAGTAAATTTCTAAAATTCACTTTTTGCAGAGGGATTTCATAAGTACATTCTTAGCAATGTGTCTATAATATTGTGATTGTAATGAATTAAATCTCCTTGAAAAAATAATTACATTCTTGTTTGTAGAGTTCAGATCTGTCAGGATCATCAACTCCATCATCCAGTCAAGAAACCTTGTCTTTAGCTACCAGTTCGTCCTCAGAAGGATTGAGGCAACGAACCCTTCCACAAGCACAAACCGACCCAGCACAGAGTCATCAGTTCCCATATGTAATGCAAGGGTAAGTGAAACTGATAGCTGTGGGCCTCTTAAAAATCTGTGACTCCAGACTTTCATGGTAGCCCCCTTCAGTAATCAAAGTACATTTGAAATTTACTCATATACCTGATTATATGTTTTGAGAATTAGAGGGTTAGGTGGAGCAGTGTTTTTTTTTTTTTTTTGGCTGCCCCACACGGTTTGTGGGATTTTAGTTCACTGATCAGGAACTGAACCCCGGGCCCTCTGCAGTGAGAGCATGGAGTCCTAACCACTGGACCACTAGGGAATTCCCAGGAGCAGTGCTTTTTTTAAAAGTGAATGGTGTTTTTTGTTTTGTTTTTTTAATTTATTTATTTTATTTATTTTATTTTTGGCTGCACTGGGTCTTTGTTGCTGCACGTGGCCTTTTATCTAGTTTAGGCAAGCGGGGGCTACTCTTTGTTGCAGTGCACGGGCTTCTCGTTGCGGTGGCTTCTCTTGTTGTGGAGCATGGGCTCTAGGCATGCGGGCTCAGTAGTTGTTGCCTGCAGGCTTTAGAGCACAGGCTTAGCAGTTGTGGCACACGGGCTTAGTTGTTCCACGGCATGTGGTGTCTTCCCGGACTCGGGCTCGAACCCGTGTCCCCTGCATTGGCAGGCAGATTCTTAACCACTGCACCACCAGGGAAGCCCAGGAGCAGTGCTTTTGAAAGCTGGTTGTACATTAGAATTGTCTAGGGCAGTACTTTCAGTGTTTAATGTTTGTGCTAATCACCTGGAGATCTTATTAAGATGCTGGTTCTGATTCAGTAGGTCTTATGGGGCCTGAGATTCTGTATTTCCAGCAAGCTCCCCTGTGATGCTGATGCTTCTGATACTTAAAACATACTTTGAATAACAAGGATCTAGGTAACTAAAATTTTTGTTTTTACTCAGTCTCACTATAGGTCTATGCAAATTAGTCTTCTGGGGAGCAGATGGGTGAGTAAGGGTGTTCTTGGAAGACTATAGGGCCCAGTAATATGCTTTTAAAAACTTCCACTGGTGTTTATGATCAGCCAGGCTTGGTAACAACTGAGGTAGAATAAAACTGTGATGTATTATGAAGATATGCTAACCATTGCATGTTATCCAGAGTCTTTCTTAGAGGAGGTTACTCAAGAAGCTTGCTATGGCTACCTTATATTTAGCAATTACAGCAGGCCTCTTGGGTTAGGTAGTTCCAGGGGGGCCAATGCAGTCGACAGCCACAGCATATCTTTCAGACAGCTCAGAAAGGAAGATCTTGGAGAATACAGTTTAGACCTGGGTTATGTCTGAAACCAGAGTACTTTTGAAGTAAAGGAAACATGAATAATAGGTAGTGATAGTTGTTTTGTGTTGCATATCATGCTGTGGGACTGCAGTGTGTGACAGTGCTCCAGATCCATGATGGTGAGGCTGGAAATAAGGAAATGGCTAGGACCCCTCAGAATGGTAGTAAGTGATAGAACCAAGGAGTAGCCACTGACTGTTATGCCAAACAGGATGTAATAACATACAGGTTCTTTCTACTTAGAACTTTAAACTTAATTCAATTCTTAATGCAGAAAAACAAAGCAGAGTATATAGCAAAATATTTAAAAGACTCATTTGTCTCATATTCTTGAGTTTTTCTTCTAAAAATAAGTGTTTAGATGAGGCTGATTGTAGACTTTTATGAAGCATCATATGAAACTATCAATATTTTTGTTTTCAGAAAATGATTATTACAAACCAAAATTTAGTTATTTATAAAAAACAGTGTTGTCATTGTTTACATTATAGAATAATGGCTTAAAATACTTTCTGTCTTATGACAGTGATTCCTTTCCTGTCTTTTTTGCAGAGTAAGACAGTTCAGTTCCTCTCAATTTATAGAGTGATTTTACTAATATTTTACCAAATACGGTGGTAGTGATAGAAAGTGAGAAAATTATGGATATAATAAACCTGGAAGAATATGTAATGATGTTAATAATAGTTATCTCTGCACAGTAAGATTTTTAACTCTTTCTCATACTTACAGTGAATATATTTTGTAATAAACAAAACAAAGTGTGTAAAGTTGCACATCTTCAGAATAAGACCATGGTTATCTTGGGAAAAGATTAATAATTTCTTTAGGCTGTTGCGAAAATCAACAAACTTTGGAGACAAAGGCATTTAGCTCTTAGAAGTATATAAAACAGATTAGAAAAATCTGAAATAGTGTTTATTTTGCTAAAAATGAGTATTAAGATGATAAGCAATAAAATCCTTAAAGATTTGAGCTTTACTTAGGGAATCTATTGCTAGATGAATAATGTTTTAAACCAGGAGGGCAGTATAGCTTAGTGGATGTACAGATTCAGGAGCCAGCCTGCCTTGGTTTGAATCCTGGCCCTAACCACTGACTAGCTTGGGCAAGTCTCTTCTCTACTTTATCTCAGTTTGCTCATGATCTGGAGGTAACACTACTTATCATACAGGATTTCTGTGTGGATTAAGAGTTCATGTATGTAAAGTGTTTACTGATGTGTTAGCAGTTATTTATAAATTCATTCATATTTATAAATGAATGTTGTACATTCATTCAGCAAACAGATTTATAGTCATCTATGAGTCTGATACACTGAAACATTTGAATGAATGCCAGTGCTAGGTGCTGGAAAATGAATCTGTATTTGGAAAGAGCACTTTGTGATTTACAAAACAATTTAAGTGAAAGTTCAGTAAATAGGTTATTCAGTTCAACAATGAACGTGATTTAATTTCATCTTATAGTTGTAATTTTTTACTAATGAAGACTTTACATCTGTCTTTAAGTAAATTTTATTGAACATAGCCTTAGCCTTAAATGTACAAGAGCAGTAATTTAGTGACCTTGGAGAATTCACCAATGAAATATAATCTCTGCACACCTTTTTTAGACTTCAGTATATGTTTAACTAGTCACATGTGTTTTCCACCATGTAGGTTAGTACTCTCAATCTTTAGTGAACTTGTTAAAATTGGTAAATTCTGATCCCTACTCCCTGAGTTTTTTTGTTTTTTGTTTTTTGTTTTTTGCGGTACGCGGGCCTCTCACTGTTGTGGCCTCTCCCCTTGTGGAGCACAGGCTCCGGACGCGCAGGCTCAGCGGCCATGGCTCACGGGCCCAGCCGCTCCGCGGCATGTGGGATCTTCCCGGACCGGGGCACAAACCCATGTCCCCTGCATCGGCAGGCGGACTCTCAACCACTGCACCACCAGGGAAGCCCTCTCCCTGAGTTTTTGAATCACTAGGTTTAGGGTAGTGCTTAGGAATCTGCCAACTTAACAGCATTCTGGGAACCTCACTTTTTAACAAGCTCTAATGCAGGTGATTATTTGCCCATCACGATCTTGAGGAAACATGAGAAGACCAAACAGTACATGTATATCACCACATTGGCTATCCATTTATAATGTCATGTTTATAAATCTTGACTGACTGTTTTGGACTCAGTGTGCTGTGCTGTCATATTTATTTAACTCCAAAAACTGCTGACTGGTTTATAGAATACCCACTGTTTTGTACACTCAATTTCCCCCCCTGAAATAGTAACAACCTTGTTTTATAATTACTAAAACTGAAAACCTACTCATTGTACCCTTCTGTGTTATCCGATTTTTTAATAGTAAAAATTGCTTATAACCCACCACCCAGAAATAACTATTGCTAACATTTTTGTAGTTTCCTTCCAAATAATTTTCTAAGTATACTTTTTAAATAGAAATATCATACTATTTTATTTTATGAACCTTTTAAAAAAGCATAATGTAGCCTGGACATATTTCCAGATCAAATATAAATCTACAACATTTAAAGTCTGTATTAGGAATAAGTTTAGCCAAGGAGGTGAAAGAGCCATGCACTGAAAAGTATAAGACAATGATGAAAAAAATTGAAGACACAAATAAATGGAAAGATATTCCATGCTCATGGATTAGAAGAATTAGTGTTGTTAAAATGTCCATACTACTCAAAGCAACCTGTAGATTCAGTCAATCCCTATCAAAATTCCAAATGATATTTTTCACAGAAATAAAACAAACAATCCTAAAGTTTGTGTGGAACCACAAAAGACCTCAAATAGCCAAAGCAATCTTGAGAAAGAAGAGCAAAGCTAAAGGCATCACACTCCCTGATTTCAAACTATACTATAAAGTAACAGTAATTAAAACAATATGGTATTGGCATAAAAACAGACACATAGATCAATGGAACAGAATAGAGAACCCAGAAATAAACCCATACATATATAGTCAATTAATTTATGACAAAGGAGGCAATAATATATAATGAGGAAAAGAGAGTCTCTTCAATAAATGGTGTTGGGAAAACTCAACAGCCACATGCAAAAGAATGAACCTAGACTACTATTTTATACCATACTTAAAAATTAACTCAAAATGGGAATTCCTTGGCAGTCCAGTGGTTAGGACTCCGTGCTTTCACTGCTGAGAGCACAGGTTCAATCCCTGGTTGGGGAACTAAGATCCTGCAAGCTGCGGGGCATGGCCAAAAAAAAAAAAAGTTACCTCAAAATGAATTTGACTTGAATGTAAGACTTGAGACCATAAAACTCCTAGAAGAAAATAAGCTCCTTGACACTGGACTTGGTGATGATTTTTTAGATTTGACAACAAAAGCAAAAATAAATGGGATTACATCAGACTAAAAAGCTTCTGCATAGCAAAGGAAATCATCAACAAAATGAAAAGGCAACCTACTGAATGGGAGAAAATATTTGCAAATCATATATTTGATAAGGGGTTAATATCCAAAATATATAAAGAACTCATACAATAGCAAAAACACAAACAATCCAATTAAAAAATGGGCAGAGGATCTGAATAGACTTTTTCCCAAGAAGACATACAGATGGCCAGCAGGTACATGAAAAGATGCTCAACATCACTAATCATCAGGGCAGTGCAAGTCAAAACCACAATGAGATACCACCTCGCACCTGTCAGAATGGCTATTATTAAAAAGACAACAAATAACAAGTGTTGGTCAGGATCGTGGAGAAAAGGGTACCCTTGTGCACTGTTGTTGGGAATGTAAATTGGTGTAGCCACTATGGAAGACATTATGGAGTTTCCTCAGAAAATTAAAAATAGAACTACCATATGATCCATCAATTTCACTTCAGAGTATTTGTCTGAAGAAAATGAAAATACTTAATTTGAAGAGATATATGTACCCCCATGTTCACTGCAGCATTATTTACAATAGCCATGATAAGGAAGCAGCCTAAGTGTCCATAGGTAGATTAATGGATAAAGAAATCATGGTACATATTTACACAATGGAATACT